>NW_026114533.1:694024-1041037 GCF_025231255.1 Drosophila biarmipes
ATAAGAAACACTTTTGGAAATACTAGCTAGTTTAGTTTGTGAGCAGTGTGCATCGTTCTAACATGATTTGCTATAAACAAAACAAAAATTCTGATTTTAAACAAAACACCTCCTACCGAGGTAAAAATATAATGACAACCGCACATTTAACAAGTTAGGGAGGTTATATGTTAAAAAACACCGAAGATATAATTTTTTCACATTATTTTCCCCACCAATTTTTCGATTGCTCAGCTATATGACAGCTATATGATATAGTCGTCCGATTTTAATAAAATTTAATTCCAAATTCAGAACTAATTAAATTCTAATTAAGAATATATAAACATTATGGGGTCGAAAACGTCTCCTTCACTGCTATATGATATAGTCGTCCGATTTTAATAAAATTTAATTCGAAATTCAGAACTAATTAAATTCTAATTAAGAATATATAATCATTATGGGGTCGAAAACGTCTCCTTCACTGCGCGGCAAACTTCTGACTGAAATCATATTACCCTCTGCGTGGGTATAACAAACAAGAAATTAATTTTTTTCTATTTTAAAAACTAACTCAAGTTCTTTATAGTTTTATTAACGCTAACTGCACACAAAAATTCCGCAAATCACTCAGGGAAAAAACTACGAGTGTGTTTTTTATGTCGACCAGTACATAAAAAACAAACTCGTGGTTTTTCCCTTAAAACCCGAGTGTTAGCACAATTCACATCCATGAATAGGAAGAAAACTGCTGTGCCTGTAAAAAAGAAATTGACGCTGACGACCGGGAAAATGTTTTGATCAATTTTAGTACATGGGCAAATTGTGAGACAAATTATAAATAAAGTGATCCGTTCTTTCCTGTAGTATTTCATATTTTACCTAAATTTGTCATCAGTGAATTAGATATCACTGAATTTAAAGGAGACTTAAGACACATACCGTGTGATAAATAGCTTTATATAGGAGACCGTGTTTTTTATTACGAGTTTTTTCTGCTTTTTTTCCACTTTTAACCTATGACACAAAAAAAAAATGGCCACAATTACCAGCTTAAAACAATGACTGAGCATTGAAATTTTTTGTGCGTATCAAGGTCCATTTGACGGTCCTATAAACATTATACAAATTTGGTGTTTTTTAGCATATAACATCCTACGCTTGGAAATTACATTTTTAAATGTATTTCTAAATTTCGAATTTAATTTTATCAAAATCAAACGACTTTACCATATAGCTGCCATAGGAATGAACGGAAAATTGGTGGGAATATACTATGAAAAATTATATCTTCGGTGTGTTTTAACATAAAACAGCCTACACTAATTTTTATCAAAATCGGACGACTATATAACCTCCTACGCTTGGAAATAACATTTTTTAATTGGTTTCGTATTTCGATTTAAATTTTATCAAAATAGGATGACTATATTATATAGGTGTCATAATCGAAAAATTGGTGGGAAAATAAGAAGAAACATATTAAAGCTTCGGAGTTTTTTGGGATATTATCTTATAAGATTGAGAATATCATATTTTATATTTTTAAGGCTTACAAATTAATTTTAATAAAATCGGAAATGATCAGAGAAAAATTAAAAAAAATAATTTTATTTGAATATCACTGAAGCTAGCAACAATTCTTAAAAATTTTAAATGATGTTACTAATGTTGATTATTTTTTATAACTGCATTGGAATATAAACTTCGGCATGCCAAGGTTAACTTCCTTTCTTATTTAATATACAAACGACCTCATACGCTGGGAAACCATAGGAACGATAGTAAAATAATATAGAACAAATTATAGCTTTTCAGTTTCTTTTAGCATATTATCACTTTGGACGGCAGTCCATGTAGTGCCGGAACGCACCAAAAGAGTGTGTGCGAAGTGTGTGTACTATATACTATATAACGGTTTCTCAAAAACTAAAAAAGTTGCATACAGAGACTTTCAAAAAATCAATTGGTGTGGGAGAAAAAGTGTTGCAAGCGTAAAAGTTAAATTAGGAAATTTTGATCTGTTGGGGCCGGTGGGGTTTATTACCCCCCGCTATTAACCTAGATGTATTTTCAATTAAAAAACGCGTCGACACCTCAACTGTCAAAATCGGATGCTCCGTTCAAAAGTAATACCCAAAAAACAATTTTTGGGCTCCTCTCAAATTTAAAATTTAATTTTGTTTGTCAGTTTGCACCAAAAAGTTTTAGAGTCCTGAAAATTCTAGTCTGTGTTACCCAGCTCATTTAAGAAACATTAGATTTATCATTTTTGAAAAAATTAGCTAGTTTGGCGAGAAAACAGTTATAAATAGCTAAACAAAGTTATTTATAAACCAAAAAGGTCTTGAAAATTAAAGATGATTTTAGCTCAATATAAGAAACACTTTTGGAAATACTAGCTAGTTTAGTTTGTGAGCAGTGTGCATCGTTCTAACATGATTTGCTATAAACAAAACAAAAATTCTGATTTTAAACAAAACACCTCCTACCGAGGTAAAAATATAATGACAACCGCACATTTAACAAGTTAGGGAGGTTATATGTTAAAAAACACCGAAGATATAATTTTTTCACATTATTTTCCCCACCAATTTTTCGATTGCTCAGCTATATGACATCTATATGATATAGTCGTCCGATTTTAATAAAATTTAATTCGAAATTCAGAACTAATTAAATTCTAATTAGAATATATAAACATTATGGGGTCGAAAACGTCACTGCGTTGCAAAATTCTGACTGGAATGACAGCAATTCAATATGCCATTGTTTAGTTGTTTGATTTTTATAAACGCGTTCCGTATTTAAAAAATATAGAATGTGTTTTTATTTATAAGATTATATATTACATTTTCGTCACAGAAGTTGATATCACAACTTTTGATTATTGCGGTCGCCACTATATTTTTTCCTCGTAAAGAGGTGTTTTTCTTTGATTCATGAATACTAAGTATAACAAATACAGATCAGAAAGTTAACAAAAACGACATAAAACATGAATTAGTTTCAAACTACCATGTACTTAAAGGAGACTTCAAAGACCGGGGTCGAAAACGTCTCCTTCACTGCGCGCAAACTTCTGACTGAAATCATATTACCCTCTGCGTGGGCATAACAAACAAGAAATTAATTTTTTCCTATTTTAAAAACTAACTCAAGTTCTTTATAGTTTTATTAACGCTAACTGCACACAAAAATTCCGCAAATCACTCAGGGAAAAAACTACGAGTGTGTTTTTTATGTCGACCAGTACATAAAAAACAAACTCGTGGTTTTTCCCTTAAAACCCGAGTGTTAGCACAATTCACGCCCATGAATAGGAAGAAAACTGCTGTGCCTGTAAAAAAGAAATTGACGCTGACGACCGCGAAAATGTTTTGATCAATTTTAGTACATGGGCAAATTGTGAGAAAAATTATAAATAAAGTGATCCGTTCTTTCCTGTAGTATTTCATATTTTACCTAAATTTGTCATCAGTGAATTAGATATCACTGAATTTAAAGGAGACTTAAGACACATACCGTGTGATAAATAGCTTTATATAGGAGACCGTGTTTTTTATTACGAGTTTTTTCAGCTTTTTTTTCCACTTTTAACCTATGACACAAAAAAAAAATGGCCACAATTACCAGCTTAAAACAATGACTGAGCATTGAAATTTTTTGTGCGTATCAAGGTCCATTTGACGGTCCTATAAACATTATACAAATTTGGTGTTTTTTAGCATATAACATCCTACGCTTGGAAATTACATTTTTAAATGTATTCCTAAATTTCGAATTTAATTTTATCAAAATCAAACGACTTTACCATATAGCTGCCATAGGAATGAACGGAAAATTGGTGGGAATATACTATGAAAAATTATATCTTCGGTGTGTTTTAACATAAAACAGCCTACGCTAATTTTTATCAAAATCGGACGACTATATAACCTCCTACGCTTGGAAATAACATTTTTTAATTGGTTTCGTATTTCGATTTAAATTTTATCAAAATAGGATGACTATATTATATAGGTGTCATAATCGAAAAATTGGTGGGAAAATAAGAAGAAACATATTAAAGCTTCGGAGTTTTTTGGGATATTATCTTATAAGATTGAGAATATCATATTTTATATTTTTAAGGCTTACAAATTAATTTTAATAAAATCGGAAATGATCAGAGAAAAATTAAAAAAAATAATTTTATTTGAATATCACTGAAGCTAGCAACAATTCTTAAAAATTTTAAATGATGTTACTAATGTTGATTATTTTTTATAACTGCATTGGAATATAAACTTCGGCATGCCAAGGTTAACTTCCTTTCTTATTTAATATACAAACGACCTCATACGCTGGGAAACCATAGGAACGATAGTAAAATAATATAGAACAAATTATAGCTTTTCAGTTTCTTTTAGCATATTATCACTTTGGACGGCAGTCCATGTAGTGCCGGACCGCACCAAAAGAGTGTGTGCGAAGTGTGTGTACTATATACTATATAACGGTTTCTCAAAAACTAAAAAAGTTGCATACAGAGACTTTCAAAAAATCAATTGGTGTGGGAGAAAAAGTGTTGCAAGCGTAAAAGTTAAATTAGGAAATTTTGATCTGTTGGGGCCGGTGGGGTTTATTACCCCCCGCTATTAACCTAGATGTATTTTCAATTAAAAAACGCGTCGACACCTCAACTGTCAAAATCGGATGCTCCGTTCAAAAGTAATACCCAAAAAACAATTTTTGGGCTCCTCTCAAATTTAAAATTTAATTTTGTTTGTCAGTTTGCACCAAAAAGTTTTAGAGTCCTGAAAATTCTAGTCTGTGTTACCCAGCTCATTTAAGAAACATTAGATTTATCATTTTTGAAAAAATTAGCTAGTTTGGCGAGAAAACAGTTATAAATAGCTAAACAAAGTTATTTATAAACCAAAAAGGTCTTGAAAATTAAAGATGATTTTAGCTCAATATAAGAAACACTTTTGGAAATACTAGCTAGTTTAGTTTGTGAGCAGTGTGCATCGTTCTAACATGATTTGCTATAAACAAAACAAAAATTCTGATTTTAAACAAAAACACCTCCTACCGAGGTAAAAATATAATGACAACCGCACATTTAACAAGTTAGGGAGGTTATATGTTAAAAAACACCGAAGATATAATTTTTTCACATTATTTTCCCCACCAATTTTTCGATTGCTCAGCTATATGACAGCTATATGATATAGTCGTCCGATTTTAATAAAATTTAATTCGAAATTCAGAACTAATTAAATTCTAATTAAGAATATATAAACATTATGGGGTCGAAAACGTCTCCTTCACTGCTATATGATATAGTCGTCCGATTTTAATAAAATTTAATTCGAAATTCAGAACTAATTAAATTCTAATTAGAATATATAAACATTATGGGGTCGAAAACGTCACTGCGTTGCAAAATTCTGACTGGAATGACAGCAATTCAATATGCCATTGTTTAGTTGTTTGATTTTTATAAACGCGTTCCGTATTTAAAAAATATAGAATGTGTTTTTATTTATAAGATTATATATTACATTTTCGTCACAGAAGTTGATATCACAACTTTTGATTATTGCGGTCGCCACTATATTTTTTCCTCGTAAAGAGGTGTTTTTCTTTGATTCATGAATACTAAGTATAACAAATACAGATCAGAAAGTTAACAAAAACGACATAAAACATGAATTAGTTTCAAACTACCATGTACTTAAAGGAGACTTCAAAGACCGGGAAAAAACTGTATTAACCCAACTTTCCAACTAGAAGCCGAATCGAATAATTTATATAAACATGTCTGGGTTTTTAAGAGTGATTAAAGTCTTTCGCACTCCTCCTATTGCCGCAAAGAGTAAAATTTTGACGTTTTTGTACCTGGCTTATACGCCTTGAGAGAAGGCCATATATATAAATATGCTTGCCTCAACGCGGAGTGAGCCTAGTAGAATATGCATCTTCTGGTTGGCTGATAATAAGCCATTGCTTATTATGGCACTAAATAAATCGAAAGTCCGGGGCCAATCTAGATATTCGCCATTAAACTCGGGAATACTGATTGGTGGCAGAGACAGATTTAGGTGCATTAGAGAGTCGTTTTCTCGAAGCAAGGCCATGTCTGGAATTGATTAACCTGTTCTGTGGCGGCTGCCTCTGCCTCAGGCGTATTATCGAGGTCATCATGGGGCTGTCTCCATAATTCCCATTGGACCCACAGGTGGCGTTATAGAGAGCTGGGGTGATGGTTGGCGAATTTGATGCAAGAATAAAAGATGACTCTAATTCGTTACACCGTCTCTGGAGATGACGAACAACCGCGCCGATTGATAAGTCACTTTTGATTTGCTTGGGTTGTTCACGATCAGCCGAGGTACCTTTTGAGGTCCACTTGCTGACGTCATATTGTCTTTAAATACTTTATAATATTTTTTTACCAGCTTCTTTAATGCTGTGAGTCTTGAGACGGAAACATCTCCAGTGGGCAATGCTGCTTGCTGGAGTTCTTCATCTAGGTAACAGAACTGCTGCCAGAGATTGCTCAACTGGTTTAGCTTACTAGAATAATAACGGTCTCGGTGCCGTCGTTCGGCCGAATCCTTGCCATAGTTCTTTATGCGCTGTTTGGTTGTCTAAAAAACGATTGTGTAACTCGATTCTTGAGTGATTTGTTTCTTCAATGAATGAAGTTGACTCTCGTGTGTGTGTGTGAGTCCTGTGATGTTGGACGATGCTTGGTATCCTGTGAAGCTGGATAACCTATGGTATTCTGTGAAGCAGGAGTAAGCTGCGTATCCTGTGAAACAGGAGTAAGCTGCGTATGCTGTGGAGCTGGATCGAGCTGTGGTATCCTGTGAAGCTGGACTAAGCGGCGTATCCTGTGAAGCCGAAGAAAGCTGCGTATCCTGTGGAGCTATTTCAAGCTGGTGTCTCAGGTCGGGTGGATATGGTGTGAACTGAACAGTCTTTTTCACCAGCTTTTCAGCTTTTGGTTGGAAAGAGACGTTAAGGTGTGATCCTTTGTTGGTTAAGGATCACGTCGGGGTCACCAATGTTTGTGCCCAACCGAAGTAGGCACTTATAGTCACGCCGCGGGACAAGGGGGGTTATAGTGAGCGTCTTGTCGCTGGCACGGGGACGCTTTTATGGCCGGACGATCGCGTCACGACGATAGACGGAGAGGCGATGCGGGCACTGCGATGAGGTTTGAGCTACCGGAGGTTAGCCGCTAGTTGAGATGTGTTACGAGGCCTATTCCCAGACGTAGGACGTAGAACCGCGGAGTTAAGTGTGCGTCGATGACTGATTTATTCTGAAGTTGGTACTTGCTTATATACTACTTAAAACACGGAAGTTTACTGACATCAGTTATTTTCTAGAGTAGTTTAGTGGGTTTCGATGATGGTAGCAGTTAGCGTAGTTGGCTCGGCTGACACTACAACAATGCGCTGACCGCCTCAGTTGGTCAGTGCACCGTCGCGTTAGTGAGACGTTAAGTCATCCGTTGGCATTAAATATTATATGCTGATCAGCAATTCTTATAACCAGTGGGTGACGCTGAGCGCCTGGTACTGATTTGTTGGGTGCTGGTCTTGTTGAGCACCCTTGGGTGCGAACATTCTCCCCCCCATTGAGGGTACCCTCAATTAAGGTGTGATGTCTGTCATCCCTTGACAGAATTGCATAAAAAGCATCCAACAATTTATTGATCGTCCATGATTACCGTTGATTACCATTCGGACGAGTCAGTTTCCTTTATCACTAATTGGTTAGTTATTTTATGAACCATCAATGCTAAGGCAGCTAAATGAATCCTTTCTTCATCGTGAGGCATCTGATCACCAGAAATTCATCATTCGTTACCTTACAGGCATTCTTATGTATTGTAAGATTGTCTTCGTCTTCTTCCAAAATATGGCTGAATTGCGTATACATAGCGAAGCCTAGTGCCTTGCGCTAGAGGTGTATTAGGTCCTAGGCTTAGAAATTTAACAGTTATTATTTTGGCATTCAGGTCAACCCCCATGGCGAGGTCAATGGGTCCAGGTTGCCGAAAGTCAGCTAAAGGCAGACTCTCAGGAATGTTAAGATCGTGTGCGATGGGTAATGATGGTTGTTCTGAAATGACTGTGGAAATAATATATACCTCGGCTGGGGTTTCAAAATCGGAGGTACACGACGATAGCTTTAGTTTTCACTTGGTTAATATTTTTCTTTTTCCTCTGGTCTGGCACCGCGTTTTGGGGCCCATTTCTTAAAAACGGCTAGACGCCTTAAAGTGATGTGGTCCTAGGTGACAAATCTTGCAGATCTCTTAGCTGCGGACTAACTCACCACTGTTGTAGGTTATTCACTTATCGTTCCCAGCATACAAAAGCGCCGCTCAATAAACGATAGTACACTCCCTAACGCTGGAATTTCTGTTTGTACATACGCCGATTTTTCCAGTGAGGCTATAAGTAGCTATTAAAAGCGGTTGCGGAGGTTTTTTAGGCGGTTTTAAATGTGTTTTGTATGAGTTGTTTTTAATTGCAAGCGTATACTCATCCCAGAATCAGTGTGTTTGGTATTCCACGGAACCCTCCCTTTGTATTGCATTTCAAATATTGTGACCCCTCGTTATCTTCTGAGAATGAGCAGGAGAAAGTGAACGTGCGTACCCACGAACCCGAATCTCACCTCTACCCTCGAGTCCTTGCTCATGACTGCTTGTGCGCGAAGGTGAGAAATTTTAATTTTGTGAGTTTTTTTTCAAAATGTGCAGTTTTTATTTTAGAACAGAGAAAATTATACCATTGGAAAGGGCTTGAAAAATGCTTTCCAATGACACCATTTTTTTTTTTTTTTTTTAGTGAGGGGGTATACTATTTACGGTAGCGGAGGTCATCGTCGTTTTTTGCCTTTTTCAGTCGAGTAGTGGGAATATACCGCGGCGGACAGCCGCTGCGATGACCGCCGCTGCGGTCTTATACTCTAGTTTTTCTTACATTTTATACGATTCCTTTTGAGGAGTGTGTCTAGGAAAAATGAGCTGAAGAATCACTTTAATGTTAAAGTTGTATAAGACTTATAGGATCACTTTTTAGGGCTGAGGATATCGAAATTGTTTTTGTCTACGATAAAGTTAGACGGGTGTGTATAGAAAAGTCAACTAGTGGAATCACTTTAAGGTTTATGTTTTAAATTTCTTATTGGGAACACTTTTCAGGGTTTGTATCTAAAGGCCACCCAATAATATTTATGTGTAGGATAAGAAGTTTAGTTTTAAGAATTTCTTAAAACGGTGCACTGAAGCGGAATATTGTACCGAATTTCAAATTCTGCCTCCTCCCGTATATTCCCACTACTCGACTGAAAAAGGCAAAAAACGACGATGACCTCCGCTACCGTAAATAGTATACCCCCTCACTAAAAAAAAAAAAAAAAAAAAATTTGGTCGAGGGTAGGGGTGAGATTCGGGTTCGTGGGTACGCACGTTCACTTTCTCCTGCTCATTCTCAGAAGATAACGAGGGGTCACAATATTTGAAATGCAATACAAAGGGAGGGTTCCGTGGAATACCAAACACACTGATTCTGGGATGAGTATACGCTTGCAATTAAAAACAACTCATACAAAACACATTTAAAACCGCCTAAAAAACCTCCGCAACCGCTTTTAATAGCTACTCTTAGCTTAAGGCTTAGGAAATTCGAATGGCTGCATCGCGACATCTTATGCCAATGCTGGCCCGACTTTAACTGACCATTTATTCATATCTTGCTTACACAGAGATTGCCTTTCCTTAACCTATGTCGAAGTTGCACACCTTCGATATTTACCTACATCCAGACCCCTCCTACACCACGTTCACCCCCGGTAACTTGTTATCAATCCTTGTGTTCGTTTTCCTTCTAATAACCATTCTACTGGGGTATTGGGCTGCTCCTTTTGTTCGAGAACCAATCGGATTGGTTCTAGGAGTACAACATACCTGTATGCACTCCCTGTAGATGTCAACCTGTTAAGTGAACATTCTGGACTATAAAAATGACACCACTCAAATTGCTCAGGATCAGTTCTTCAAATGCCTTATCGATTCGGAAAACGAGGTTGAGATTGACAACCCGGAATTACCACCCACGCAAGATTCTGATCTCGAAATAATCGAAAACTCGGATCTGGAACTTGTACAGGTTTCCGAAGCAGAAGATTCGGTTGATCGCCTTCTACAAAGCGTATTTCAACCGCTGCATCGTCGACCCAAAATAGGGACCCAGGATTGGAGTCTCTTGAGTGGAGCCAGTTTCCATTGGGGACTACTACGCAGGCTTTCTTGGAATCCCTTATCACACACGAAGAAGGTGAAGATGTATTTCAGTGCGCACAGGAATTTCAATTGGACGATGACCTATCCAGGACAGAAGATGAGGTTTTTCCTAACGACGACCACATCTTTGAAGAACTTATGGGACCTCAACCGCCACCGACTAACCATTATTTAACTTTGCTGGATGATGGAGATGACGACGCATTACTAGATGTTTTATTTGACCTAGATTCTTAACTTTTTAATTATAAATACACCATGCATAAAGAAAAATAAAGTAAAAACTATTTTAAAATTGAGGGCTTATAATTGTTTTTTATTTATTGAACAATTTTTCTTTGCCTTACAAATACTTTTTAGCTCTGCGTTGTGAACCAATAGACGATGCATATTAAAGTCGTATCGCAACCAAATTTTCCGTACTTTAGGACAGAAATAACAATAATAAAAGGAGGATTTAGATTTCTGATAGGCGAAGTTGTGTATTTTTAATGTATGCCCTTTTAGACCGCTGCGAGTAGTAAAGGATTTTGTTTCTGAACACAACTCGCAATGGTACTTCACCATTTCGATGTTTTTAAAAATAAACTGACTTTTCTATAAAAAATTTATCTTATATAGCATTTGAGGGACAATTCTTACGTTATATATACTAACTTTATTTTAACGCTATTGAAAGATTTATATAAATATAAAAAGAGATAGACATACTGATATGTATTTCTAACTTTATTCTCAAGTATTACATAGTTTGAATAAGTATTTTGGTGCATATAATGAAGACATATTGTTATCTCATTTACTCCACATGAATTGATAGAAGTGTATAGTTTTTGACAAGTATAAAAGACCATGTAATTTCTGGTTAAAGAATTAGTATACAACAGTTAGGTCCTAGTGCACGACGAATCCAAACTTACGCTGATCAAAAATGGTATGCATATAAATTAAAAGTAAATACTTTATCACCTAATTTTGTTGAATTTTATAGGTCTTCTTAGAGACCTTAAATGACGTGAAGCCTGTGATTGGCTACACAAAAATTGAAAATCTATGTATTGGATTTAAGTATAAGATCACTGGATGTAAGCTGAAAAAGACACCATATGGAACTAAAATAGCTCTATGTTTAACTGATAAGGACGATAAAGATGTTTGGATATTTCTACCTAAAAGTTATGTGAACAAATTTTCTACAAAGACACCATTTAGGAAATTAAATGAGAATGGAATAACTCATATGGTATAAAAAGGAAAAGATCTGAACAGATTTAGTTGTGCTCAAATTGAATTTTTATCAGTAAATAAGTAAAGTAAATAAGATTCTTCAATATAAAGAGCTGAGTTTTTAAATCCAACAACAGTCTTAAATCAGTCTCAAAAAGAAATAGTTGTCCTTAAAAATGTACGCTCAACAGATAGAACTATTCTTGATGCAATTTGAAGGCATGCTTTTCGAGCAACACCTACAAAGGATGGAGTTCCTAAAAGCTACTTTGGAGGATTTAGAGGAAAAAGAGTTGATCCATTCGAAGTTTGGATTCCATTATAAACTTTGTCCCTGGAGCGACGATGATGCCTCATCTGGACCAGACACATGTCAGTGTCATATGCTGCCTGCACTGAAAGAGGAAGCCCTTAGTCTAATGATTAAATATTATAAGTTAAACAAACGTATTGCTCCAAAACCATAAATAAAACGATTTAATTTTACCTAAATATATATATGTTTTTATGTTTTTTATTTTTTAAAATGGTTCTTAAACATTTTTATTATTAATTTATCATTAAATGAACAGTCGTTTTTCTTGAATTTTCTTAAAAAAGAATTTAGTGTTTTCTTTTTACTTTTAAAAAGACCGAACAGCATACAATAATGTCCGCAAGTGTTAGAAAAGTATCCCTGCAGTTGTTGCTTATTAAAACAAAATTTATAAGCGTTAGATTTTAAAAATATTAAAAATTCTTTTTTCTGGGGATATTGACCATATGAATCGAAAAATTCTGCTGACCTACGACTTTCAAAATAAAATGCAATCCAATGAGTTCCAGGTTGATCTGAAGTGTCGGTATTTGCAATTATTAGTGCGGGATACTTTAAAATAGTTTTTGGTAACCTATCAGAAGGAAAAACTCCTTTAAAAATAGATTTTGTCTTTGACTGCTTAGAAAGAAAATGTTCAATTTGTAAAGTATTCATTTTAAAAGAGCGTACGAATATTTCTATGCTTATCAATATCAATCATTGAATCGTATTCACAGTATACCAAGCAAGTAACTGCTTCAGCAAGTGGTTCCGAAAATCTTCCTTCGATTCTTGTAGTACCTTGAGAGATTAAATTTGAACATATAGTTGAATTTGATTGAACAGCAGTTAAGTCAAAGGCTAATATAAAACTGTTTGAATCAAACATTTCCTTGGTAATTTGTAGTCCACGATCGTAATGTTTAATTCCACATGATCTAAAAAGCATATTATAACCTCTTGAGCTCTGAACCTTTTCAGCGTTCGAGTAATCGAACTACAGAGCCTGGGAAGGAACTTGAACTCCGTTAACCAATAGGTTAAAGCGTTGAATTTTAAAATGTTCAAATTGAAATGGGTCTAAGCCTCGGTTTCCTGAGTATGAGCGGTTCTTAACCATACAAAAGGCCAG
Source organism: Drosophila biarmipes (assembly GCF_025231255.1). Taxonomy (NCBI): domain Eukaryota; kingdom Metazoa; phylum Arthropoda; class Insecta; order Diptera; family Drosophilidae; genus Drosophila; species Drosophila biarmipes. The sequence continues at coordinate 706,979 of NW_026114533.1, forward strand.
AAAATTTGGTATTTGACCAATAACTGCGTTGTCTATCGACAGTGTGTTGTTGCCCGGATATATTGTAAATGATTTGACTTCAACCTTGCTGAATGGGTACAGAGCATTTTTTGTTTGTAAAACATGATGATGAGCCAATAAAATGCTTGGGTTAACTGTTATGTGGTTCATGAAAAGTTGTGCTTCAAGTATCTTTAAATTTGATTCAGTACCAGTTTCCATTAAATAAAACGCTGTTTTTTCAATATTGAAATTGATTCTTAAATCAACATTGTTAACAAGCAGTTTGGTTTGATTGAAAATATCTCCATGAACTTTTCCGAATAACTCAACCTTGTTACTATTTTGAAACATATTTTTAAGGGTTTCATTCGAGTCCGGATAAACATATTTCCCTGCTGTTATTCTTCCAAAATTGGGAAAATAACCTTGGGAGGCCAATTGACTTTCAGAGGCGTCACTCCCATAGTTTAAAATTGTTTGCAAATACGCTCTATAGTGATAATTATTATCACTTTGCGATACCAGTATATTATTTAAATAAACGGACGAACTTCTAAATATTGAATGTAGAATATTGTTTACAACACCAACAGCATTTCCTTCAATGCTGTTGTTATCATTTTTTTTTAAGTTGCACAACAAGTCGTAAATAAACACTGGATAAATCTCGATACGTTTCACCATTTCCCAAGCAAACAAATTCGATTGAAGAGGCACCGTCCAAAGAAGCAATTGGGTTGTATGAGACTTCTTCAGTTCTTAGAATAGAACTTTGCGTGGGGTGTGCCGCAAACAAATCTAATTCACTTTTCATACATTCGATATGCGTACTCATTTTGCTTTAGAAAAAATATCTTTAATATTTAATTTTCTTGTTGATTTTTTTTTTTTATGTTGCGTTTGGGTATGTTTACGTGGTCGTTTAGATGTATAATGAAGTCGTTTTTTCTTATTACCTAGCCTTTTATTTCTTTTTCCACTTCCACTTTGAAAACGGGTAATTTTATCAATTGCTTTATTTGAAAGATTTTGTAAAGCAATTTTACTTTGTTCTTGAATTATATTTCTTAAAGGCTTTCTCCCAAATTCATTGATTACAGCCTTACCAGTCTCAGCAGCCTGATTTTTTATAGCTGTTATGCCCGAAAGAAAAAGTGATTTTATGTAATTAAAAAGACCGCTAAAAAAATTTCCTATTCCTCGTCCTTGTTGCACTATATGCGGAGATATGTAAAGACTTCCGATGTTGCTTAAGCCCCCACCACACTGATTTACATAATAATCCTGATAAGATTTCACCATGATGACTATTTTGGTTCTAAATAAATAACATTTGGGTATGCATTATTTATAGTCCTGACCTTCTTCTTCTTCTAAAGTGAAGAGTAACGAAAATGGGAACAGCTGAAGTTTCAAATGGTACCTTATATCCATTGGAATCAGTAATGAGTATTGAGATTTCATTTGGCGACCATATGTCCAAAGGGTAATATTCAATATTTTTAAATTGAATATTTCTTTCCTTTCCATTATAATGCATTACACGAAGACATCGCGGTCTTTTACTACCTACTGACCTTGGTTTTATTATGTCAGTGTAAATAAAAATCAATCCATTTTCAGGAATATTCGTTTTAACGGATACATTTTTATACCTAAATGTTTCAGCATTTACAAGACTAACAAACTCGGTTTCTTCAACGACATTTTTATCTTGGTTAGGTGTATATTTAATGTAAATCTTCAAATATATGTCTGAAATACCGACTTCCCAGTCATCGTTCATGTCTTCTGGAATGTTAACAATGTTTGTAAATGCACACTTTACGTTGTCAGGAAATACATTCATTGAGTCGTTACTTAACAATGTGATAAAAATCTCATTTAAATAACCCATATTTGATATTTATGCAAGTTAATGATACGAAATCCAATTTAATTTATTTTTACCAGTTTGTACTGGATTTTTTGTTCTAACCGATCGCATTAACCTTTCACGTCCTGTTACATATTTAAAATTTTGATAAGGTAAAGTTTCCGTTTTCAATTTTTGTAGTTTTGCTTTGAATTTGCGTTGTCGTTCATAAGGCTTCGCTTTGAGCACTGGTTTCTCTAATCCTATTTTCTTTTTATCTGTTTCACTATCTAAAACAACATTTTCTTTTGTATTTGAACTAAAATCCTCATTATCACTTTCAGGTGGTAAATCGGGAAACTCAAATTTTTCCGGACGTGAGTGATCGTACTTTGATGTTGATTTTGATGTGCTGGGTTTTATATCAATCCAATCAGTGGTTTGGGATTCAATTGTTTTGGTTGTAATAGGATTCGCTTTTTGTTCATTTTGAAAATTCCATGATTTATTACGTTTTTTGTTTTGATAGTAACTTAATTCTTGACGAATTTTGATCCATTTATCGAAATCACTTATTTTGTTATTATTTAATATTGGTAAAAATTTTATATTTATTAATTCATTTCCTCTATCATTGTTTATCAATTTCTGATAGCTGTTAGGATGCATTAAAATTACTTTGATTAAATTATGTTTATTCTTAATCATTTTTTAATAGTTTTCCAAAAATTCCAGAAAGCAATGAAGTTATTAGAATCGGTAGAAATCCCCCTTTTTGAATAAGGACTTTTCTCTTAGAGTTTAATGTACGTTTTGGGCACGAAAGGTAGCGCAATGCATTTTTATACTTTTTTAGAGCATTAAGATGGGATTTAGTAACTTTATGGTTTCCCTGTAATGTGTTCAATACAATCTCTACTATTGTTTTTACCAGGTCACTATTACTATTGATTATAATTGCCTTACATAGTCTATTGTCGGCCTTTTTGAGCACATACAATAAATGTTTGTTCGCTTTCAAGCGATTTAGGCTCTTTTTGTAAACCATTTTCATTTGAATAGCACACAGAATATTCTGAATTAAAAATGTCAGATCTAAATCTTAAGAGATCGTTAATGCCCTGAGTGAGATCAATAAGTAAATATCCGTGAGGTTGCTCCGTTACTTCTTTATATATTCTAAATAGCTCCGTGGGGTTTTCTGGGTAAATTTGTCTTGCTAAACATTGAAATTGAAGCTTATCACGAGGATTTTTGAAAGCAACAATGTATTTGGTATTTAGTGAAATATCTCTGGTGTGCGAAGATTTATGAAATATGTTCTGAGTTACCACTATTACTGATAAATTCCTATGGTGTGATCCTTTTGTAAACAGCTCACACACATTTTTATTAAAGGCTCCCATCATCAAGTCATCCAATATTAAAAGAATTGGTTCATTCGTTTCATTTTCAACTGTTTCAGGGACTCCTTTAAAATATTCAATCTTTTCGAAATTGGGCTTAACACTCTCCTCTGCATAACACCAAATAATTCGATCTATTGAAATATTAAAAAGATCATTCTTTTTGGTGATTAGATTTTCTAAAAAGGTTGTTTTTCCCGATCCTGAGGGTCCACAAATAAGCATTGTAAAAGGATGTATAAATTGTGTAAACATTTTTTATTAAAAAAATTTTTTTATTCGGAATGAATTTTAATATATTATATTATTACTAATTGCTTATATAATGTTTTTAAGTTATATTAGGTTTTATTAATATTCACTTGATCGCGTTTCTTGGAGCAGTTCTTCTCGAAATGAGTATCAGATCCGCAATAATTACAATAAATAAGTTGCGTGTATCCATTTTTACGGGGATCATTTCCAAAAAAGCTCTTAAAAGAATCCATAATAAGAGACAACCTGATAGGACCATGAATTTCTTTTTACTAAATTTTAAACACATGTGTCACCATTACTATATATTTCATAATTGGTGTTTTCTAAGAATACAAACAGCTTAAATAAATTATTTAATGAACATCGAAGTGGAAGTTTTTTCTTGTGTATTCTACAATTCGTAAAAAAATTGGGTAGTTGAGTTAAACTTCTTCCGATATCTATATCGATAATGTTTGTTGATAAATACTTGATTAAAAAATTCTTTTTAATTTCACCACGAACAAGAACTGTGTGATACTTATTGAGTGGTGTGAGTATTTCTTCAAGACTTGTGTATGGAATATCTCCAGCTGACCAATCCAATCCGTTTATGTTCTGCTGGTTAAGGTGCTGCTGCTTAAGAGCTCCATTATCCAATTCTTTTATGTTATATGGCGGTTTGAAATGGAAAAAATTAGGTATAACAGTTCCAGCAGGCATAAACGCCAGCTCCTTAACGAAAACTTGTTTGTTGTTACCAAGTACATATTGAAAATCTACTATAATGCTTGAATTACGATCGACTGTGTTCATCATTGGTTGAGATTTTTTAATCAACTGAGGGTGTGCTTGCTAGGGCTTTCTCCTTTATATACCGGTAAGACTAGAACATATTTACAGTTTATTTAAAGTAGTCTTACCTGATGGACATGTGTGTAACTAAAAGAAATAAAACTTCTCGAAAGAAACAGGACCACGAAGTCATTTTTGGATTCGAGTATTATGTTGTTCATAACTTAAAATTGAAATGTGGTCTGTCAACTACTCGAAAATTTTTGCCGATGGTTTGGATGCAGCAAAGTAAAAATAATTTCATTGGATTTGACAAAGACGAATGGATGCAACTTCTTACGTATAAGGAATTTATTCAGTTGAAACTGGACCAGTATGACTTCTTGATGCCTGATACAATTATTGATCATCCGTGCTTCATCTCCATAAAATGTAACTTTAGATTTAGGAAATCAGATAATCAGTACGTTTTTGTGATTAATCAGTATGGTAACAAAATTGAGTTTGATTCTGAGTCCTGGAGATCATTACTAAGATTAGGCATATTTTTTACTACATTTTTATGTTGGAACTCCATATTAAGACAGCAAGTAATATATCTTTACAATAATCATATTGTTCCTAAGTGTGTATCTTTACAAAAATTTGATATTCAACTATCTGATTTAGAAGGTACCTATGATAAGGATGTGCAAATAGATTTAACACGATTATGTTTTGAAATATTAAAAAAGATGCGTTCAGAAATAAAAAGGGATGTTCTTGTATATAAGCAAGCATTATTGACTAAGCAACCATCGTCATCAAATAAAAAATAATACTAATAAATCAACACCTTAAGATGAGCAAACAACAAGTTGTCGATGAAATTCATAAGGCAGCGCGAAAAAACTTCATACGGCGAAAGTTCGTTCAAAAAGGGATAAATGACACATGGCAAATTGATTTAGTTGAAATGATACCATTTTCGAAAGAAAATAAGGGTTTTAGATATTTACTGACCGTTATTGACACGTTCTCAAAGTATGCATACGCCGAGGCAGTTAAGTCAAAGTCTGCCCTGGATGTAGCAGAGGCAATGAAATCTGTTTTTAAAAAGAGTAAAAGTACACCCAAGAATATTCAGTCAGATCAAGGGAAAGAATTTTTTAATTCCACTTTTAGGAAATTAATGGATAAATTTGATATAAATCATTATCATACTTATACGCATCTCAAGGCTTCTATATGTGAACGCTTTAATAGAACATTAAAAAATCGTATGTGGAAAATGTTTAGTATGCAGGGTAAATATAAGTGGATTCATAACATCAATTATCTCGTAAATCAATACAATAATTCATATCACCGAACAATTAAAATGAAGCCTATAGATGTCTGCACGAAAAATGAAGAGTTTATTTTAAAATCGGTATATAATATACCAAAAATATTTCCAAAACATAAATTTTTAGTAGGTGATTTTGTTAGAATAAGTAAATACAAGGGAGCATTTATGAAGGGATACGAACCTAATTGGACCACAGAAGTTTTTAAAGTTTTAAAAGTCAAGTCTACATACCCCGTAACATATGAAATACAAGATTATATGGGTACCCCTATTAATGGGTCATTTTATGAAGAGGAACTTCAAAAAGTGAAAGACAAAAATGCTTTCCTAGTAGAGAAAATACTAAAAAGGAAAAATAATCAAGTGCTTGTAAAATGGAGCGGTTTCGATTCCAGCCACAACTCATGGATATCTGTAAATGACCTGCTAAAGTAATAAAACGCAACAATAACAAGTTTATTTTGTATCTATTTATTTACAAATTTTTATTCTTATAATATAAACATTTACTTAATAACGGGTTTAATTTTGACTACTTAATATATGTTCAATATTATAATGACCATGAGCCAATGTATTACAATTATCTGGTAAAATATATCTCTTATCATCCTTATAATTAAGACTTATTTTATTCATAATTTCAATATAGAGGATGTGCAACCTACTTCGAATAACTCGCTGGGATCCATAAAATGTTTTTTTATATTTTATACATTCTATATAATCTTCATGATTCAGTTTTTTAATAACCGCTTTCTTAACTCCTTTAATTTTTTTTATACATTCGTTTTCGTTTCCTTCCTTATCAACTAAACAAGAGTATGCCTTAGCCTTCAGTCCAGCAAAAGAAGTCATAAGCCTACCTGCATGTTCATCCTTCATTTTGCCAGGTTCCCTATTATTAGCTTTAACTATATTAAATTGGTTTTCTAGTTTATAATTTGAGGTATCAAATCGTTCAGGATTTTCTTTTATAGTTTCGTAAAAGTCTTCCTCTGAAGATAAAATAAATGAATCTGTATCCATATAAATTATTTTCGAAGAAGGACTTTTAAGTAATAGAAAATTATAATAAAATTCATACATTAACCATTTAGATAATTCTAAAACAGCAACTCCTATGTATATTGGCTTATCATACATAATTTTTGATGGTGTTGATTCAATCGCTGCAAGATCTGTCCCAAATATCTCAACGCTATGGAAGTCATGTCTAGCTATGCGTTGCCTGAAGCCTGGCGAATTTTGTCTTGATTTATAATGTTTTACTAATACTATATTTCTACGCTTGGCCACATTTTCCATTGTTTTGCCGTATACTGCATTATTCATTAACTTAAAAAAATTTTTTTCAAAATCATTTTCGGCTAGTTTTCTTTGATCAGTGTTTAAATCAATATAGGGCTTTAACCAGCATGATTGTGTAAAAGACAAAACCCTATGTATTTTTTTTACAATTAAACCATGCTGTATACAAAGTTGAAGCTGTTTTAAGTGGATAATGTATTCGCTTTTATTCGATAAATCGGCTATAAGTTTTTGGTGCTTACCTCCTGGAGGAACTTTGTTTTCTGGACAGAAAGGCAAGTAGTTATGCGAGTCATGCCGATCAGTAGGATATTCTAAATCCACTTCTAATATATATCCTACATTTCCATCAGCAGAAATATTTTTGAAATCGAAAGATTCTAATTGATCATTACTTAAAAATTTAAATCCTGAAAGCGGTAAGGGTTGACTCATTGCCCAACCATATAAATTATTTGCATCAATATAGCTGAGGTAGTTATTTGGTTTACTTGATCGAAGTTAGTTATATATTTATTATTAGCTATAGAAATTCTTTGGGTACATTGAGTTAACCCACCCCTTATCGCTCTTTTTAAAAAGTTGTACATGTCTCCGTCACTAATAAGTTCTAAATTTACATTAGTATACTTGAGCATAGCATCCCAAGATATTGACGGTGCTGTAACATAGTTAATAGGGTCAAGCTTATAAATTTTCTGACAAATTTTTCTAAAATTTTCGAAAACATCGGTCAAAATTAAAACATCACTTTCTAAATAAAGTTTTATATAATCTTTTATAGTATTACAGTTAAAAGTTTTCCAAACCTTTTGTGCAAAATTGTAATCATCTATACTACAATTTTCTTCGCTGAGAGAATTGTAAAAACTATCAATGTCAGGAAGCTGGGTATCCTCAAATTTTTCAAAACTATCTAAATAGTCGTAAGGGAAGACACCCTTCCTACGCATTTGCTTAAATTTTTCTCCCTGAAATTTAGTACTTAGAATTTTAAAATCTTTGTCCTCCATGTAGCTTGATAGTTTTTCTAAACTAGAATTTAAAAATCTAATCGAATCGATATATCTTATTTTATATCTATTTGATGCATTTATTTTAATTGTCTGCGTTAGCGCTATATAAAGCTCTTTATTACAGGGTATAGGGCTTAAGTCTCCTTCTAATTCAGTAATGAATAAATGTATGTCATATTTAGATAAGTTATGAAATACTACAGGAAAGAAGGGATCACTTAATTTGTACTTTGGCTTACAATTTTTATGAATGGGACCCATGTATTTTCCAGAAAATTGATCAAAATATTTGTCCAGATCGTCAGCGTTTATTTCCTTTTCACAGGCACAGCAATTTCCTTCCTGTTCATGGATTGTGCTAGCAATCGGGTTTTTGGGGGTCGACCAGTACATGTAAAACAAGCTCGAAGTTTTTTCCTTTAGTGATTTGCAGAATTTTTGTATGCAGTCAGCGCCTATAAAATTATACAAAATTTGAATTAGTTTTTAAAATACTAAGAAATTAATTATTTATTGTTTTTACATACCTTCATATGTCCACAATTCGTTAAGATCCGGATTATATTTATGTGCTATATAAAATGATACGGCACATGCAGTATGCTTCTGCACTTTTGTTGTTGACGATGTTGAAGACGAATTTAGGCATGTTCTATAGTTTTCAAGAACAGCCTCAATATCGGCATATATCACCACCGGAGGAGATAATTTTTTATGAAAGCCCTTGAATGAAGTTGTAGTGTTTGGTTCAGGGTAAAACGAGGCCACTTTTCCGCATTCAAGTTTGTTGTGGGTAGTATTATTAACTGTGAAAAACTGTAGACAGTTATCATAAAAATATCCTCCTGATTTTGCCTTGGAATGCTGTGAGTAGCATAATCTTTTTACACTTGTAATGTAAGCGTAATGCATACTGTCCTGGTTTACGTTATTTATTCCCAATATATTGATGTGGTTGGTTTGAATACATTTGGTTCTAAACGTTGGGCCGATAATTTTATCACCATCAGCGTCGATCTCATAAACATTTATACTGAAGTCTTTATTATTTTTCTCGAAATGGATAATCCCTTTATTCGTTATTGGAAACTCGATTCCTGAAAAATCCAATCTTATTCCGTCATATACAATTATTTCATTATTAATATTAATGTGGTAAGTTGTGGGCTTTGTCATTTTCTCTCGTGAATACTTTTTTTGCTTTGCTGTTATAAAGGTAGCACTCTCATGAGTTTTGTTAGCTATGAATGCCAGTATGCACCATTTGAAACAAAATACGTCAGTATTCTGTACGTTTATAAGTGCATTTCGGGCTCTTATATTCTTCGGGGCCTGAATGTATCCGCTAGCAGGAATGTTTTCTAGCTTTATTATAGTAATTTCAAAATAATTGAAATTTTTTATTGCCCAACCAGAGTCTTTTTCTTGAAACTCACTGCTCCATGCTAGTAAGCTATCTACTGCCATATTAAGTTCATCGATAATGCTTTCATTTTGGTATACAGATTTATAAGATGTCCCAAAATGTTTTGTTGTTTCAACAGTAACACCTTCGTCTGTTTGTTTAATATAGGTACCATAAACTCTTAGGTTTATATATTCTATCATGCTATATTCTATATTCTATCATGCAATGCTTTATAATTTCAATTATATTTTTTTGGCAAAGCTGATAAAAATCTTTTAAATCAATAGTGTTTTGGACTGTACTATTGATTCGATATGATTTAACAGGAAAAACAGTTTGAGAGTTAAGAAGAATTATGTTTTCATTATTTTTTACTTCTCTGGCTGATGCATTTTTATGCTTATCGGTCAATATATGTTGACGTTCCCTTGATGCAAGATATTTATCACCACAAGTAGGACATAAAAGTTCTAATTTTAAATCATTTGTATTTTCGCTAATCTTAGCTTTTTTTCCTTGTTTGAGTACTTCCTTACCCTCATCCATTCTCATCCGTTTGAGAGCATTTGATGATGTTGTGGGATGATCGTCCAAATTATTTTGCCTTCTGTTTTGTGGTTGCCGTTTTTCAGCATTCATTAAAACATTGAAGGCATTTATAGGTCCATTACAATTTTGATAGTGCTCGTCAAATTCATAATTATGAACTAAGGTAGAGCATAAGTCACACCTTATTTTTGATTTACACATTAAAACCACGAAAGGTAGCGCAATGCATTTTTATACTTTTTTAGAGCATTAAGATGGTTTAGTAACTTTATGGTTTCCCTGTAATGTGTTCAATACAATCTCTACTATTGTTTTTACCAGGTCACTATTACTATTGCTTATAATTGCCTTACGTAGTCTATTGTCGGCCTTTTTGAGCACATACAATAAATGTTTGTTCGCTTTCAAGCGATTTAAGCTCTTTTTGTAAACCATTTTCATTTGAATAGCACACAGAATATTCTGAATTAAAAATGTCAGATCTAAATCTTAAGAGATCGTTAATGCCCTGAGTGAGATCAATAAGTAAATATCCGTGAGGTTGCTCCGTTACTTCTTTATATATTCTAAATAGCTCCGTGGGGTTTTCTGGGTAAATTTGTCTTGCTAAACATTGAAATTGAAGCTTATCACGAGGATTTTTGAAAGCAACAATGTATTTGGTATTTAGTGAAATATCTCTGGTGTGCGAAGATTTATGAAATATGTTCTGAGTTACCACTATTACTGATAAATTCCTATGGTGTGATCCTTTTGTAAACAGCTCACACACATTTTTATTAAAGGCTCCCATCATCAAGTCATCCAATATTAAAAGAATTGGTTCATTCGTTTCATTTTCAACTGTTTCAGGGACTCCTTTAAAATATTCAATCTTTTCGAAATTGGGCTTAACACTCTCCTCTGCATAACACCAAATAATTCGATCTATTGAAATATTAAAAAGATCATTCTTTTTGGTGATTAGATTTTCTAAAAAGGTTGTTTTTCCCGATCCTGAGGGTCCACAAATAAGCATTGTAAAAGGATGTATAAATTGTGTAAACATTTTTTATTAAAAAAATTTTTTTATTCGGAATGAATTTTAATATATTATATTATTACTAATTGCTTATATAATGTTTTTAAGTTATATTAGGTTTTATTAATATTCACTTGATCGCGTTTCTTGGAGCAGTTCTTCTCGAAATGAGTATCAGATCCGCAATAATTACAATAAATAAGTTGCGTGTATCCATTTTTACGGGGATCATTTCCAAAAAAGCTCTTAAAAGAATCCATAATAAGAGACAACCTGATAGGACCATGAATTTCTTTTTACTAAATTTTAAACACATGTGTCACCATTACTATATATTTCATAATTGGTGTTTTCTAAGATACAAACAGCTTAAATAAATTATTTAATGAACATCGAAGTGGAAGTTTTTTCTTGTGTATTCTACAATTCGTAAAAAAATTGGGTAGTTGAGTTAAACTTCTTCCGATATCTATATCGATAATGTTTGTTGATAAATACTTGATTAAAAAATTCTTTTTAATTTCACCACGAACAAGAACTGTGTGATACTTATTGAGTGGTGTGAGTATTTCTTCAAGACTTGTGTATGGAATATCTCCAGCTGACCAATCCAATCCGTTTATGTTCTGCTGGTTAAGGTGCTGCTGCTTAAGAGCTCCATTATCCAATTCTTTTATGTTATATGGCGGTTTGAAATGGAAAAAATTAGGTATAACAGTTCCAGCAGGCATAAACGCCAGCTCCTTAACGAAAACTTGTTTGTTGTTACCAAGTACATATTGAAAATCTACTATAATTCTTGAATTACGATCGACTGTGTTCATCATTGGTTGAGATTTTTTAATCAACTGAGGGTGTGCTTGCTAGAGCTTTCTCCTTTATATACCGGTAAGACTAGAACATATTTACAGTTTATTTAAAGTAGTCTTACCTGATGGACATGTGTGTAACTAAAAGAAATAAAACTTCTCGAAAGAAACAGGACCACGAAGTCATTTTTGGAATTGAGTATTATGTTGTTCATAACTTAAAATTGAAATGTGGTCTGTCAACTACTCGAAAATTTTTGCCGATGGTTTGGATGCAGCAAAGTAAAAATAATTTCATTGGATTTGACAAAGACGAATGGATGCAACTTCTTACGTATAAGGAATTTATTCAGTTGAAACTGGACCAGTATGACTTCTTGATGCCTGATACAATTATTGATCATCCGTGCTTGCACTCCATAAAATGTAACTTTAGATTTAGGAAATCAGATAATCAGTACGTTTTTGTGATTAATCAGTATGGTAACAAAATTGAGTTTGATTCTGAGTCCTGGAGATCATTACTAAGATTAGGCATATTTTTTACTACATTTTTATGTTGGAACTCCATATTAAGACAGCAAGTAATATATCTTTACAATAATCATATTATTCCTAAGTGTGTATCTTTACAAAAATTTGATATTCAACTATCTGATTTAGAAGGTACCTATGATAAGGATGTGCAAATAGATTTAACACGATTATGTTTTGAAATATCAAAAAAGATGCGTTCAGAAATAAAAAGGGATGTTCTTGTATATAAGCAAGCATTATTGACTAAGCAACCATCGTCATCAAATAAAAAATAATACTAATAAATCAACACCTTAAGATGAGCAAACAACAAGTTGTCGATGAAATTCATAAGGCAGCGCGAAAAAACTTCATACGGCGAAAGTTCGTTCAAAAAGGGATAAATGACACATGGCAAATTGATTTAGTTGAAATGATACCATTTTCGAAAGAAAATAAGGATTTTAGATATTTACTGACCGTTATTGACACGTTCTCAAAGTATGCATACGCCGAGGCAGTTAAGTCAAAGTCTGCCCTGGATGTAGCAGAGGCAATGAAATCTGTTTTTAAGAAAGAATTTTTTAATTCCACTTTTAGGAAATTAATGGATAAATTTGATATAAATCATTATCATACTTATACGCATCTCAAGGCTTCTATATGTGAACGCTTTAATAGAACATTAAAAAATCGTATGTGGAAAATGTTTAGTATGCAGGGTAAATATAAGTGGATTCATAACATCAATTATCTCGTAAATCAATACAATAATTCATATCACCGAACAATTAAAATGAAGCCTATAGATGTCTGCACGAAAAATGAAGAGTTTATTTTAAAATCGGTATATAATATACCAAAAATATTTCCAAAACATAAATTTTTAGTAGGTGATTTTGTTAGAATAAGTAAATACAAGGGAGCATTTATGAAGGGATACGAACCTAATTGGACCACAGAAGTTTTTAAAGTTTTAAAAGTCAAGTCTACATACCCCGTAACATATGAAATACAAGATTATATGGATACCCCTATTAATGGGTCATTTTATGAAGAGGAACTTAAAAAAGTGAAAGACAAAAATGCTTTCCTAGTAGAGAAAATACTAAAAAGGAAAAATAATCAAGTGCTTGTAAAATGGAGCGGTTTCGATTCCAGCCACAACTCATGGATATCTGTAAATGACCTGCTAAAGTAATAAAACGCAACAATAACAAGTTTAATTTTGTATCTATTTATTTACAAATTTTTATTCTTATAATATAAACATTTACTTAATAACGGGTTTAATTTTGACTACTTAATATATGTTCAATATTATAATGACCATGAGCCAATGTATTACAATTATCTGGTAAAATATATCTCTTATCATCCTTATAATTAAGACTTATTTTATTCATAATTTCAGTATAGAGGATGTGCGACCTACTTCGAATAACTCGCTGGGATCCATAAAATGTTTTTTTATATTTTATACATTCTATATAATCTTCATGATTCAGTTTTTTAATAACCGCTTTCTTAACTCCTTTAATTTTTTTTATACATTCTTTTTCGTTTCCTTCCTTATCAACTAAACAAGAGTATGCCTTAGCCTTCAGTCCAGCAAAAGAAGTCATAACCCTACCTGCATGTTCATCCTTCATTTTGCCAGGTTCCCTATTATTAGCTTTAACTATATTAAATTGGTTTTCTAGTTTATAATTTGAGGTATCAAATCGTTCAGGATTTTCTTTTATAGTTTCGTAAAAGTCTTCCTCTGAAGATAAAATAAATGAATCTGTATCCATATAAATTATTTTCGAAGAAGGACTTTTAAGTAATAGAAAATTATAATAAAATTCATACATTAACCATTTAGATAATTCTAAAACAGCAACTCCTATGTATATTGGCTTATCATACATAATTTTTGATGGTGTTGATTCAATCGCTGCAAGATCTGTCCCAAATATCTCAACGCTATGGAAGTCATGTCTAGCTATGCGTTGCCTGAAGCCTGGCGAATTTTGTCTTGATTTATAATGTTTTACTAATACTATATTTCTACGCTTGGCCACATTTTCCATTGTTTTGCCGTATACTGCATTATTCATTAACTTAAAAAAATTTTTTTCAAAATCATTTTCGGCTAGTTTTCTTTGATCAGTGTTTAAATCAATATAGGGCTTTAACCAGCATGATTGTGTAAAAGACAAAACCCTATGTATTTTTTTTACAATTAAACCATGCTGTATACAAAGTTGAAGCTGTTTTAAGTGGATAATGTATTCGCTTTTATTCGATAAATCAGCTATAAGTTTTTGCTGCTTACCTCCTGGAGGAACTTTGTTTTCTGGACAGAAAGGCAAGTAGTTATGCGAGTCATGCCGATCAGTAGGATATTCTAAATCCACTTCTAATATATATCCTACATTTCCATCAGCAGAAATATTTTTGAAATCGAAAGATTCTAATTGATCATTACTTAAAAATTTAAATCCTGAAAGCGGTAAGGGTTGACTCATTGCCCAACCATATAAATTATTTGCATCAATATAGCTGAGGTAGTTATTTGGTTTACTTGAATCGAAGTTAGTTATATATTTATTATTAGCTATAGAAATTCTTTGGGTACATTGAGTTAACCCGCCCCTTATCGCTCTTTTTAAAAAGTTGTACATGTCTCCGTCACTAATAAGTTCTAAATTTACATTAGTATACTTGAGCATAGCATCCCAAGATATTGACGGTGCTGTAACATAGTTGACCCTATGTCAAGCTTATAAATTTTCTGACAAATTTTTCTAAAATTTTCGAAAACATCGGTCAAAATTAAAACATCACTTTCTAAATAAAGTTTTATATAATCTTTTATAGTATTACAGTTAAAAGTTTTCCAAACCTTTTGTGCAAAATTGTAATCATCTATACTACAATTTTCTTCGCTGAGAGAATTGTAAAAACTATCAATGTCAGGAAGCTGGGTATCCTCAAATTTTTCAAAACTATCTAAATAGTCGTAAGGGAAGACACCCTTCCTACGCATTTGCTTAAATTTTTCTCCCTGAAATTTAGTACTTAGAATTTTAAAATCTTTGTCCTCCATGTAGCTTGATAGTTTTTCTAAACTAGAATTTAAAAATCTAATCGAATCGATATATCTTATTTTATATCTATTTGATGCATTTATTTTAATTGTCTGCGTTAGCGCTATATAAAGCTCTTTATTACAGGGTATAGGGCTTAAGTCTCCTTCTAATTCAGTAATGAATAAATGTATGTCATATTTAGATAAGTTATGAAATACTACAGGAAAGAAGGGATCACTTAATTTGTACTTTGGCTTACAATTTTTATGAATGGGACCCATGTATTTTCCAGAAAATTGATCAAAATATTTGTCCAGATCGTCAGCGTTTATTTCCTTTTCACAGGCACAGCAATTTCCTTCTTGTTCATGGATTGTGCTAGCAATCGGGTTTTTGGGGGTCGACCAGTACATGTAAAACAAGCTCGAAGTTTTTTCCTTTAGTGATTTGCATAATTTTTTTTATGCAGTCAGCGCCTATAAAATTATACAAAATTTGAATTAGTTTTTAAAATACTAAGAAATTAATTATTTATTGTTTTTACATACCTTCATATGTCCACAATTCGTTAAGATCCGGATTATATTTATGTGCTATATAAAATGATACGGCACATGCAGTATGCTTCTGCACTTTTGTTGTTGACGATGTTGAAGACGAATTTAGGCATGTTCTATAGTTTTCAAGAACAGCCTCAATATCGGCATATATCACCACCGGAGGAGATAATTTTTTATGAAAGCCCTTGAATGAAGTTGTAGTGTTTGGTTCAGGGTAAAACGAGGCCACTTTTCCGCATTCAAGTTTGTTGTGGGTAGTATTATTAACTGTGAAAAACTGTAGACAGTTATCACAAAAATATCCTCCTGATTTTGCCTTGGAATGCTGTGAGTAGCATAATCTTTTTACACTTGTAATGTAAGCGTAATGCATACTGTCCTGGTTTACGTTATTTATTCCCAATATATTGATGTGGTTGGTTTGAATACATTTGGTTCTAAACGTTGGGCCGATAATTTTATCACCATCAGCGTCGATCTCATAAACATTTATACTGAAGTCTTTATTATTTTTCTCGAAATGGATAATCCCTTTATTCGTTATTGGAAACTCGATTCCTGAAAAATCCAATCTTATTCCGTCATATACAATTATTTCATTATTAATATTAATGTGGTAAGTTGTGGGCTTTGTCATTTTCTCTCGTGAATACTTTTTTTGCTTTGCTGTTATAAAGGTAGCACTCTCATGAGTTTTGTTAGCTATGAATGCCAGTATGCACCATTTGAAACAAAATACGTCAGTATTCTGTACGTTTATAAGTGCATTTCGGGC
The DNA here is from genome assembly GCF_025231255.1 of Drosophila biarmipes. Classification (NCBI taxonomy): domain Eukaryota; kingdom Metazoa; phylum Arthropoda; class Insecta; order Diptera; family Drosophilidae; genus Drosophila; species Drosophila biarmipes. Next base: position 723,647 of record NW_026114533.1, read on the forward strand.
TCTTATATTCTTCGGGGCCTGAATGTATCCGCTAGCAGGAATGTTTTCTAGCTTTATTATAGTAATTTCAAAATAATTGAAATTTTTTATTGCCCAACCAGAGTCTTTTTCTTGAAACTCACTGCTCCATGCTAGTAAGCTATCTACTGCCATATTAAGTTCATCGATAATGCTTTCATTTTGGTATACAGATTTATAAGATGTCCCAAAATGTTTTGTTGTTTCAACAGTAACACCTTCGTCTGTTTGTTTAATATAGGTACCATAAACTCTTAGGTTTATATATTCTATCATGCTATATTCTATATTCTATCATGCAATGCTTTATAATTTCAATTATATTTTTTTGGCAAAGCTGATAAAAATCTTTTAAATCAATAGTGTTTTGGACTGTACTATTGATTCGATATGATTTAACAGGAAAAACAGTTTGAGAGTTAAGAAGAATTATGTTTTCATTATTTTTTACTTCTCTGGCTGATGCATTTTTATGCTTATCGGTCAATATATGTTGACGTTCCCTTGATGCAAGATATTTATCACCATAAGTAGGACATAAAAGTTCTAATTTTAAATCATTTGTATTTTCGCTAATCTTAGCTTTTTTTCCTTGTTTGAGTACTTCCTTACCCTCATCCATTCTCATCCGTTTGAGAGCATTTGATGATGTTGTGGGATGATCGTCCAAATTATTTTGCCTTCTGTTTTGTGGTTGCCGTTTTTCAGCATTCATTAAAACATTGAAGGCATTTATAGGTCCATTACAATTTTGATAGTGCTCGTCAAATTCATAATTATGAACTAAGGTAGAGCATAAGTCACACCTTAATTTTGATTTACACATTTAAACCTCGAAGGCATTCCGAGGCTTTGAGCACTGAGCATAATGAGTTTCAAACTCACTCATCTCCACATTTTTGGTGCACAAATCACAAGCAACGAATGACTCCATTTTTAGGGTTTTGGTTTTAATATTTTTATTCAAAAAATATATTGTTATATGTTGTAATGTTGTTAACAATTTTCACCCACGCGTTATAAAGGTAAAAACCACGATAATGTTGTTACCAATTTTCACCCACTCGTTTAAAAGGTAAAAAGCACGATTAGAATTGTTAGGCGCGATTGCAAGGACCGATGTGGATCTAATTATTTTAGAATACAGTACTGAGGCATTTGAAGAACTGATCCTGAGCAATTTGAGTGGTGTCATTTTTATAGTCCAGAATGTTCACTTAACAGGTTGACATCTACAGGGAGTGCATACAGGTATGTTGTACTCCTAGAACCAATCCGATTGGTTCTCGAACAAAAGGAGCAGCCCAATACCCCAGTAGAATGGTTATTAGAAGGAAAACGAACACAAGGATTGATAACAAGTTACCGGGGGTGAACGTGGTGTAGGAGGGGTCTGGATGTAGGTAAATATCGAAGGTGTGCAACTTCGACATAGGTTAAGGAAAGGCAATCTCTGTGTAAGCAAGATATGAATAAATGGTCAGTTAAAGTCGGGCCAGCATTGGCATAAGATGTCGCGATGCAGCCATTCGAATTTCCTAAGCCTTAAGCTAAGAGTAGCTATTAAAAGCGGTTGCGGAGGTTTTTTAGGCGGTTTTAAATGTGTTTTGTATGAGTTGTTTTTAATTGCAAGCGTATACTCATCCCAGAATCAGTGTGTTTGGTATTCCACGGAACCCTCCCTTTGTATTGCATTTCAAATATTGTGACCCCTCGTTATCTTCTGAGAATGAGCAGGAGAAAGTGAACGTGCGTACCCACGAACCCGAATCTCACCCCTACCCTCGAGTCCTTGTTCATGACTGCTTGTGCGCGAAGATGTGAAATTTTAATTTTGTGAGTTTTTTTCAAAATGTGCAGTTTTTATTTTAGAACAGAGAAAATTATACCATTGGAAAGGGCTTGAAAATTGTTTTCTAATGACACCAAATTTTTTTTTTTTTTTTTTTTTTTAGTGAGGGGGTATACTATTTACGGTAGCGGAGGTCATCGTCGTTTTTTGCCTTTTTCAGTCGAGTAGAGGGAATATACGGGAGGAGGCAGAATTTGAAATTCGGTACAATTTTCCGCTTCAGTGCACCGTTTTAAGAAATTCTTAAAACTAAACTTCTTATCCTACACATAAATATTATTGGGTGGCCTTTAGATATAAACCCTGAAAAGTGTTCCCAATAAGAAATTTAAAACATAAACCTTAAAGTGATTCCACTAGCTGACTTTTCTATACACACCCGTCTAACTTTATCGTAGACAAAAACAATTTCGATATCCTCAGCCCTAAAAAGTGATCCTATAAGTCTTATACAACTTTAACATTAAAGTGATTCTTCAGCTCATTTTTCCTAGACACACTCCTCAAAAGGAATCGTATAACATATAAGAAAAACTAGAGTATAAGACCGCAGCGGCGGTCATCGCAGCGGCAGTCTCGGCAGCGACCAAACCTCCGCTGCGAAAACCGCCGCTCCCGTATATTCCCACTACTCGACTGAAAAAGGCAAAAAACGAGGATGACCTCCGCTACCGTAAATAGTATACCCCCTCACTAAAAAAAAAAAAAAAAAATTTGGTGTCATTGGAAAGCATTTTTCAAGCCCTTTCCAATGGTATAATTTTCTCTGTTCTAAAATAAAAAACTGCACATTTTGAAAAAAACTCACAAAATTAAAATTTCACATCTTCGCGCACAAGCAGTCATGAGCAAGGACTCGAGGGTAGGGGTGAGATTCGGGTTCGTGGGTACGCACGTTCACTTTCTCCTGCTCATTCTCAGAAGATAACGAGGGGTCACAATATTTGAAATGCAATACAAAGGGAGGGTTCCGTGGAATACCAAACACACTGATTCTGGGATGAGTATACGCTTGCAATTAAAAACAACTCATACAAAACACATTTAAAACCGCCTAAAAAACCTCCGCAACCGCTTTTAATAGCTACTGCTATAGTCTGTGGGTCTAGTTTTCTTCTAATAATGAAAGACAGAATGCCGTAAGGGCTCTCTAGCATTCTATCTCATTGGAAAAGTCCACATGTTCATGCTTCCGTCCCAGCCATCTCTGCAGTTCTGGGATAAGCTTGTACGTCCATCTTCCTTTTTCTGCTATTTTCCCACCTCCCCTGTCATTTTGCAATGTTAAGTTGTCTGCACCTTTTCCGTAGGGGCTTGACAGCTGTGACCACTGATATTACTAACGCCGCGTCATGGGTTACCGTGCGGAACGCACAGCAGACCCTCAGGGAACACAGTCTTTGTATGGAGTCGACATCCTGCAAATAACTCTCATTTTTTGTAACTCGGGCCCATATGGGAGCAGCTTACAACTGTTTCGGTCTTATGCGCTGCCAAGGCTAGACCCTTAGAGTCGAGCGACGCTTGCACGTAGAAGGAAGCGTTTTAAGCCCCATATATACATTCTTGATCACGATCACTAGCCGAGTCGATCTAGCCATGTCCGTCTGTCCGTATGAACGCCGAGATCTTGGAAACTATAACAGCTGAACAGCCAAACTTGGCATGCAGATTCCTTGGCTTCCTGCGCAGCGCAAGTTTGTTTCAGCGGGGTGCCACGCCCACAATCCGTGAAAATCTATAGCGCCTACAGTTTTTATGATAGAAACAAAAAAAATGTGTTTGTCTCATCAACCTATCGACTGACCTAAAAAAAAATGTGCCAGGCCCACTCTAACGCCCACAAACGGACTAAACGCTTAAATCTGTCTGCCTTCCAAATGACATATACTGAAATAGCCGGTAGGTTGCGCGCTAAAATATCTCTTTGCTGCTCATAAAAATGTGCCACGCCCACTCTAACGCATACAAACGGTATAAGCGCTTAAATCTTTCTGCCGCCCACATAACATCTACTGAAATAGCCGGTAGGTGGCAGCGTAAAATATATCTTTGCTGCTCCATTTCCCTTTTGCTTCCTTTAGCTGGGCATCGGAAGGAGCTTCATTAGCCCCTAACCCCTTGCATCAGCGTTGTCTCAGTCAGCGCTCTGACGTCGACATTGCTGCCCAGGTCTCATTTTGGTCTGAAGCTCTGCGTTTTTTTTTTGTCATAGACCTTATTTAGAAGGATTAGCAGTTCCCCCTTGGCTGTTCGCTTGACGGCCTGTACGGATTGACCTAGGTCTTTCAGCTGAGGTTTTGCCTTTACGTTTTTAAGGATATCCGCGTAGGATAACTATCGCGTCATTGCGTGGCGGTCATTGGGCTTCCTTGCCTTATGCTCCACCTTTTTCCTCTCCTGTGAAGGCTTTTGGGAATTACTGGTGCTCTTGGCCCCAGCATGTTTGCCCCTATTTCCACCTTGGCTAACTTCGCTTGCCGCTTTTTTGCTGGCACGGCTAGCGTTTTCCCAGTTTCATGCCCCCTGGGTCGCTTGCTATTGCTGCTCGCGATTACTTCTGCGCAGATTTTTTTAAGCAATCACCTTAGCTCTTTCCTGTTCTTCAAATATGCCTTGCACAGCCCACAGGACTTTTCTCTGGAGATAGTCAATTTCATCGATTATGTCCCGCATAGGGTTTGTGATGGAGCGCTGTTCATCCATTAGCTTATTTAGCTCCCTGGCCTTGGATCCCAGGTCAGTAAGCTGTTTCAGCGGATCCCCTTGCTCTTCATCAGCAGCTTTTGTGCTGCCTTTTTCTACTGTTGGGGGGTGCCAGGCTGCTTGCCACTGCCCTCCGCCCTTTTTTCTGGCGATCTTGCCATTACGCTGCTTTTTTTGAATGGCTCAGCTCCCATGTTGGCCCTGCAACCATGTACCATGTTGTTACTGCACGAAGTTTGGGCCTTTACCCGCAGTGATCTGCTTCTCTTCGATCGGACTTTGCTCCGATTAATATAAAAGGAATAAATCTTATTGATAAGGTTTAAAAGTTTTTTATTTATAATTTTCAAAAGAAAAAGGTTTCCCCGCGTGCTAAGGCACGCACCTATGTTCTTGGCCTGCACCCTGTCCGATGGTTGCTGCTATGCTCCTTTCGCACACTATGATCAGCTGGTCGCGCAAGCGATTCCTAAGTTGGTACTTGCTTATTACATGAGTTATATTCTAGAGTAGCTTAGTGGCTTTCGATGATGGATGCTGCTAGCGTAGTTGGCTCGGCTGATACTGCAACAATGTGCTGACCGCCTAGGCAGGTTAGTGCACCGTCGCGTTAATGAGACGTTAAGTCATCCGTTGGCATTTAATATCATATGCTGATCAACAATTCTCATAACCAGTGGGTGACACTGACCGTCTGGTACTGATTTGTTAGGCGTGATGTCTGTCAGCCCTTGAAAGAATTTCATAGAAAGCATCCAAAAATTTATTGATCGTCCATGAGCCTTTCTTGAACTGCGAAGGCTCTGGAGCATAATTAATGTCTTCCATACCTTCATGATGCTGCTTCACTCTCCCGTTTATGCTAACAACGGCCTTGGGGATCCGTGTGGATTAAAGTTGCGCCATCGTAGAAATTGAAATCATTTGGCACTTCTACTTCCACCAAAAAGTCGTCCAAAACCGAAAACTTCATTGAAAACAAACGTCTCAAATTTTGGGTAGTTTAATTTTGGGTAAAAATACCGCCCATCAAATAATTTATTTTATATATTTCTTGAGGTATCGAGCAGGTCGGCACAAACGCAAAAAAGCAAATTAGGTATGTAAGCAACATTTTAATGTTATCGGAATTTTTTAACCCGCATCTTAGGAACATAGACGACACCGGGCAAGGGAAAACAGAAACAATATATTTTTATAACCTTGCAGAGGTATAATGATTTCAGTCAGAAGTTTGCAACACAGTGAAGGAGATGTTTTCGACTCCATAAAGTATATATATTCTTGATCAGCATCACTAGACGAGTCGATCTAGCCATGTGCGTCTGCTTGTTCTTCTGTCCATCTGTCTGTCTATACATCTGTCCGTCCGTTTCTACGCAAACATGTCCCAGACTCTTCTTTCTTTTACAGATAGTATTAAAGTCAAAACCAGCGGGATCGAAAACTAAATCTTATAGCTCCCATAAGAATGATTGGAAAAAAACGACTCTAGCATATAACTCTTAAGAAACGTTCAAGGAAATAATAAAATATTTTCAAATTTTACATGGTGTTACTAATGTTGAATATTTCTTATACAAACTTCGGCTTGCCGAAGCTGACTTTATTAAGACTTCTTCAGCTTTTTTTCTGATTTCTCAAAAACGGCTGTAAATTCAAATTTAGAACATATCACTTTGCCTGATTTTTGAATTTTTTAAACAGTTCCGCATAAGAAACTTGAATTCTAAGAATTTTGGATTACATGATTGATGTTTAAAACAAGAATTTCTGATGTCATACAAAAACGCTTCTTAATGAGGTAAAAACATAGTGAAAATAGCACATTTAACAAACGAAAGTTCTGATATCAACTTTTGTAACGAAAATGTAATATACGATATAATAAATTAAACAAGAACACCTCCTAACGAAGTAAAAATATAGTGACGATCGGTCCTTCAACCAACAAAAGTTCTGATATTGACTTCTGTAACGAAAATGTAATACACAATCTATTAAATAAATACACTTTCTACATTTTTTACATTCGGCACTCTTCAATAAAATAAAAAATTATCACTGCCTAGGCAGTTTTGGATGCTTTGAACTGGTAAATGTGGCCATTTTTGTTGAGTAATCTCAAGAGCTACACACCAAATTTTATTTGCAACTGTGTTAAAATCAGGGAAAAAGCTAAAAAAGTCTAAATAAATAAAACTTTGCACCATAATTATTAATTGTGTTTAAAAGGTGTACATAGTATTTCAAAATACCTTTCTATCGACTTATATCACAAGCCTGCAAGTTCAGTACTTCACAAGTTACGGGTATACGAAACTGGTAAATGAAATGGGGCAATTGTTGATAATTTTTAACTTTGACATGGTTAATTTTATAAGAATGCGTCGGCTGTCAAAAGTTAAAAAATTTCTAGGGCTATACACCTTTAAATTTAGCATCTAGCATAAAAACTGTAAACACGGATTGGGGACGTTAGAGTGGGAACTCTGCACTCTGCTGAAACAAAGTTACGCTGCGCAAGAAGCTCAGGAATCTTAATGCCTAACTTGAACTTTCTAAATTTTGTAGATTGCGAGATCTAAGCGATCATACTCACGGACGGACTGGCGGACATGGCTAGATCGACTCGGTTAGTGATCCTGATCAAGAATAAATATACTTTATGGTGTCAAAATACATACACACATACATACTTACATACTTTTAGACTAATCTTGTATATCTTTTAACTCTACGAGTAAAGCTGCGGAGTGGGCTGCGGAGCCCCTTCGACGTCCTTTGTGTGATTAATAACTTTACAGATTTTATTTATTAATTAATAACTTTTTCTTGAAATTGTTCAACTTAATTTTTCGATTAAAAAATTTTTTTTTACATTTACAAAGTAGATTTGTAATTTCATAAACGACGGTATGTTTAGTTTAATCTATGATAATTATGAAAGTAAAAGTATTTTAGCTGGACTATAATAAACAAGAAAGGAAGTTAACTTCGGCAAGGCGAAGTTGGTATACCCTTGCAGTCAAAGGAAACAATCAACGTTAGTAACACCATGTTTAATTTTAAAAAATCATTATACGTTCTGCAATGGGTATCAAAATATACGAGCTTTAATCTGTGGATTCAAACGGAGACGCAATCCAATATTTAATATTGTTTATGATTTGAGCTTGGCATGACAAATTCAGTTCGTTTACGCTGAAATTATCATCAACATACTCTTCGTCGGGCCATTCCAGGTCTTCCCATTCTTCGTGTGATTGAACCAATAAACATTTTCTTCTTCTTATATAATTATTACCGGAATAATTGAGGGTAAATATATTTTTGAATAAATTCTTTAAAAAAATATATATATATAGAAAATGATTACGTAATCATTTTGTTTATTTTCCAATATTTAATATTGTTTATGATTGGAGCGTGGAATGACAAATTCAGTTCGTTTACGCTGAAATTATCATCAACATACTCTTCGTCGGGCCATTCCAGGTCTTCCCATTCTTCGTGTGATTGAACCAATAAACATTTTCTTGTTCACAACAAACAGCTTTTACAAATGGTAGAATATGTAATCGACTTAATTATAGGGTTGCATTATTATATAATTATTACCGGAATAATTGAGGGTAAATATATTTTTAAATAAATTCTTTAAAAAAATATATATATATAAAATGATTACGTAATCATTTTGTTTATTTTTGAAAAGAACGCGTTTTTTTGTAACTTTCTCTTGCTTTTACATATGTGAAATAGTTGGAGTTACCCACGCTAATATTGATTAATAAACATAACCGGTGATTAAAAAAAAATAAATAAACGATTCTCAGGTGGGAGACTTACCTGAGTGAACAGTGAAATTAAAAACATTTTAATGTTCATTAAATACAGGGGAAGACAAGAACGGGTGCGCATTAATAAACAAATGAATAGTATTCCAAAACTGTTAAAGTATCTTAAGATCTTATCGAGTGCTGACTTCTTAAAAAGCAAAAATAAGTTGTTCACATTCCTTAATTAATTTATCCTAACGCGGATAATTAAAAAAGACTCCCAAAAATCTCATATTATTAATCCCGCAACTTTATATATTTGTTAATTATTCCCTACAACAAAATAAAAAAATCGAGAGACAGAAAACAAATGGTTGCAAATTTCTAAATTGAGAAGAAATTATGTTTTAATTAGACCTAATTTTTTTCTAATGCTAGATACAGTCGCTCAGGAGCCTCCGGGAAAGGTGTTGCAAAAGACGATGTGGGGCTTAAGAAACCTGAGTTGCTCGAAGCAGAAGAGCTACGCAGACCTCAGAGGCTGGCGAGGAGGTGCTAAGGACCCCAAATAACATAGGGTAGCCCAGAGCCCACACTGTTAATTAAAAAGGAAATAAAATGAAAACAATGAACAAAAAGTATGTTTTATATTGCGGTTGAATTGAGAACATGTAAATGAATTTCTAATGGACGCTTGCCTGATCTGTGAGAGCCAATCGATAGAAGGTATCCGACTACTCATATAAGTGAGCGCAATCCCAAGATACGCGCTGAGCTCATTAGTTTCAGAATCCGAAGATAGCAATATTCGATGTTGATTTAACTCTAGCGACGAATATAAAGATAACATATTTTCGATGAGCGCATTCCATCCTAATGAAAGGGCATGTGAAGAGATCGGAGGTGTAGACAGAGAGCAGCAAAAGGCAAAGAGGCGAATGCAGGAGCTAAGCATGAAGAACGGAGAGCACCAATCCAGAGAGAGCACAGCTTGGGAGAAAACTTTTTGTGACTTGCGAGCATAAGCGGCGCAGAAGAAAGATCAACGTAGCCGGGAAAAAAGCCGACCGCTGATGTTGTTGTTGTGAATAGGACAGAAACCCTTACCGAAGAGCAGTAAGATCCCAGAATAGGCCGATTGTAACGTCTTTATCAGGGAAGTCGAGGAAGGCTTGGATCTCTCACTTTTACTGATTGTGGGCAAAATTCATCACTGAAAACATTTTGGTAATGCTTCTAAGGTAATCCAAGTTTGAAATTGAAAAATGTCAAAATAGGTTTATCTACCTTTAGCTGAATGGTACTCAAGGTAGATTCCGGGGAGCCTTTCAAAAATGTAGCTTTTAATGTTTCATAAAGACTTTTTAGTTCACAAATTTCTTTTATAATTTCATCCGTTTTGGAATGCGAGTCATTGCTAAAAACATTGCTTAAGATTGGGCATGGTTGTTAAAGTTTGATTGCATCTTCCGTCATATCACCATAAGCGGCGTGGAACTTGCGGCGACAATGAGAGGCACAACAAACAGCCTCATTGCCACGAAGCTGTGTAGCTGTGACTTCAGGCTTGCACTCCGCGCACGATTTAGAAGACATAGACAGACGTCTGGTCGACACGAGGGCTAATCAGAAAATCAGATTTAAATGCAGTGCGATTGATTTTTCCAAACTAAGTACTGCTCAAGGGGTAATTTTACTCGTTCGTTTAACAATATCCACAGTATCTTATAATCAAAATGAACACCCTTAAGTTGCAAATAAAGACAACTGTAGGAAATGACAGTTGTGTACTTTTAACAAGCCAATTGAAAAACCGATGGTAGCCTTATAAATCCACGAGTGTTACAAGGATGACAACGAGTTTAGATCCAAGACTTAAGAAGGAAGGATTCTACAATCCTATGAATCAGTCAGTAGCTGCGTCGGAAAATTATGTAACCCTTTTCCTTAAAAATGTCCAAAACCAATGTCCAATCGAGGAACCATCCGCCGAGAAGAATCAACCCTCCGATTTCTGTGGATTTTTTGAAAAAAATTATTGTAGAATAATTATATTTTTTTACAGTATAACGCATACAGTATAACACTTGTGCATTGAAATATTTTTGCATTCCGGCCACCTGAACCGAATCAGATAGGGCTTTCAGCAAAGCGGGATAAATAGCAAATAAAACAAGAGAGAACACTATAGTCGAGTGTCTCGACTATTAGATACCCGTTACTTTTAAATAAAAAATTTAAGTTAAAAATAAAAATAAATAAGTTAAGATTACCTTAAAAATTCGCTTCCTTCTTTTTCTTTCCCATGTGAATAGTCTACAGGTCAAAATGGAGAGAGGAGTAATGCAAAGAGCGAGAACATCCCCACCAGTGCACCTATCATTGTTTTTCAGCAATTTGCAGCTTATATAAACTTAATCGAAACTAGATTATTTTAGATTATAATTGGTATTGAGAAGTTTTTAAGCAAAGAAAATCACCTTTAAACGCACCTTTAACAAAAAAAGTTCTGATATCAACTTTTGTGACGAAAATGTAACATACGATTTACTATATAAATACACTTTCTACATGTTTTTTTTCGGCACGATGTAATTCAATATGCCTTTGCTTAGTTATTCAATTTAATTCAAGCGTGCCGAATGTACAAAATGTAGAAAGAGTATTTATTTAGTAGATCGTTTGGCGAGAAAACAGCTAAAATAGCTAAATTTCATATATCCATAACTTGTGAACTACTAAGCTACAGGTCTGTGCTAGATATTGTTAGAAACCCTTCATCTTTTTTTTACTTTTTTTATTTGCCTAAAACTGTATGCTGCTGTCGACTTTAGCAGTGAATTCCGAGCAGTGTAGAAGAGTGTTGACAAAAGCGGTCCGACAAAAGAGAGAGGCAGATCTTCGGAGATTACCCTCTCTTTCTGTGTCTTATAATCTGCCTGCCCGCGGATCTCAGAGAGACCGACCTTCGGCCGGTCCTTTTGTTTTGCGCCCGTTATGTTTAGAACCAAAAGAGGAAGAAGACCTGGTGCATTCTGTTTGAGCTATGAATAGAGCGGTTGTGCGCTGCGGCACATTTTCATTTGTTAACAAAAGTGATATTAAAAAAAAAAATTAAATAAGGTAAGTGCTTCCTTAAATTGAAGATGTTGTGCGTTGATCCTCGTTTAAAAACGTCTCTTTTGAGATTATTATTTAACTCGATAATTCTGGTTTCGTTTCCGAAGGTGGAGTGATGAAATTCCGGCTTTGCACAGTTTGAAAAGGTTTAAAATATATTCCACAAAACAATTTAAATGATACAATTAAAATAAAATATACTAAAATGTCAATGAATATGTATGTATCTTAAATTCAATATTTGGAAGGGTGAAAACTCAACGGAAAAATCAAGAGTTTCCGAATTGATTTCCCTGGGACAATTCCCTTTCAAGGGATTTAACAAGTGAAACTCGTGTAAAAAATACAGAATTTCCGAAGTGATTTCCCTGGGAGATTTCCCTTGAAGGGGACAGGCCACACAACAAATAAGTATAAGGAACAAGTATAAGGAAATCCGAAGGGACTTCGTAAAAGTATCCTTTGCATTTTCCCCTGGGAAAAAGCGTACATCTCATATAATTTTCGGGCATGTCTCTCCAGAATCCCAAGCGGATTTCCAAGGAAAACTTTTTTTCGGAACTGAAGGGAAGATATTTCAAAGTTTTATGCACGCGTTTTAAACTCGATTAATAAGTGTATCTTAAACTAATTACTCTGACAGTCATATGACTGATATTGTGGTAATGGGGGCCCGAAAGGTATTGCTGGCTTGGCAGGTCGATGCGTCGCAGACGGGATCGGCTGGAAATCCAAGTCAAGCCTATTGCGAGCCGACTGGGGTACACAGAGACTTATTCATTGTAGAACGCTCTTTGTTTATCTATTTCATCTTTTACGGTAATAATGCCTAGGTCCCTGCGGATGTTTTGGTTGCGAATATACCATGCTGCCCCAGTGTTAGTTCCCAGGATTTTCGATTGAACTGTATGTCTTTGTTGCTACTAGTGGCGTCCCTCCATAGCTGAGAGCCATAGATGCAGTTAAGAGTGGAGTTGTAGAGCAAAAAAAAAAATTTTTGGCACACCCTCTCTAGCGCCAACAATCGGATATAACGCTTAAATCTTAGCTGAGTAACGGCTATCTCATAGTTGAGGCAATTGACTATAGGTTTTTTCCTTGTTTTAACATATAATCTAAGATTGGAAATAACATTTTTTAATTAGTTCTAAATTTTGAATTTTACTTGCCACAGAAACGATCGGAAAATTGGTGGTAAAATAATATAAACAAATTATATCTTTGGTTTTTTATGTTAAACAGCTTGATATGAGAAACTTTGGTTCAACAACTTTTGGGTGAACTAGCTAGCTTGGAGGGAAAACAGTTGTTAAAAGCTTAAATTTATATAAAACATTTTAAAATATGTACGCATTCCTAGAATTATTTGAATAAATACCACAGTTTAATGATTATGCCCGACATTTTTGATCTGTTTTTTTATTTCCCAAAAGCGGTATTTATGATTTCGGGCTGCGCCTTAAAGTGTATACCATTGACATTCCTGAACGTTTACCAAGCAACACATTGTTGTACAAAGTCACGTTTTAAAATTTGCATTCAACAAAAATCGCCACGTGTACTAGTTCATTCTATTCATTATAGGGTCTAAGATTCATTAAAACTGTCACTAACAGTTCCACACAAGAAAATTGAGTTCTATGATTTTTGGGAAATCTGATAAATCATATGATTTATTTTGTAATGAACTGATTTTTACGTGTTGCTCTCTACGAGATTCGTGCGGCTAGCTCATTAGATTGTGTGTGTTTGTCCCACCCAATTTATATAAACGTTCAGTTTTTATGGGTTCGTAGTGGGTTTATTGCGGGTGTAATTTCAGACGGCTTGGTATTTTGGAAGTTCTTGATATTGCCACTTGTGGCCCTTGGTCTCCGACGATGCTGGTTTTTCTGATGTCCTCTCGTCTCGTTGACTCGGTGCTCTAGACCTGAAATTCCCTGAAGATCCTTGCGAAGCGTCACCGTTCTCAAACTAGGGTGAACAGGATGACGCGCTCTCCAGGATCTCTCTTTTCTGTCCCGGATGGTCCCATTGGGGTTTGTGCTCAGATCGCGCGGAAAGTCAAGGCAAAAGCGAGGAAGCTTTCTCTCGCTTCACTTCGCTTCTACGCCTAGTGTAAACGTAAGATCCACCCTAGCCTCACCCTTTCGCTTACTCTTCGTCCCGCTCCTTCGGGGCTCGATCTGCCTTCCGTGGCTATTTTATTGTGGTGTCTTGCTGACTGATGGCGGTGTCCTGCGGACTGCGTGGCTGGACGTAACGTGGCTTATGTTACTGGGGTTAACGGGCATACGCTGATCCGGGACTTCACGAGTCGAAACCGTTGGCTCTTTTGAAATTCCACTCGAGACCGTTCTGATCGACCGCTCTCCCTTCTTACTCGTTACACCCGGGGTTTGGACACGCCGCTCCGGTAACTTTACGAGTCGGAAGGTAGGCTCTACTGAAAAACTTCAGTAGAGTAATCCTTTCTGGCTGATCGCGCAAGGACCTGCTCAGTTCCACCTGACGTACGGGACGTGTCAAATTAGTGCTTGGACGAAGTACACCCGAGCTCACGACGGACGAACAGATGGACATGGCTAGACCGTCTCTTCTAGTAATGCTGATCAAGAATATATATACTTCATGGGGTCGGAAACGTCTCCTTCACTGTGTTGCAAAAACCTCCTCACCATCAGTTTTGGCGCAACAACAACACTCTGCGGTACTTCTACAATCGCACTAAGTGTATTAGCAACAACGAAAGCTACAGCTATAAAACCTACCAATTGACAGCGCTAGATACCACGGCAATAAAAACCATAAAAACAAATCAAATGCAAAACAAGAAGCAGGCTGACCACACAGACAGGATTAGATAAAAAATAAACTCAAAAATAAACCGTGTCCAAGAACACACATGCTGAGCGCCTATCCTTTCTCATGTGGAGATTGCGAGGTTTAAGGGTCAAAAGTCTGAGAAAACACTCCATGTTCTAAAAGGAGCGAATTGTGTTGTATTGTGGAAAAATATGTCAATCAGCGTCCCTTGTGCTGCGCACCGCGGGCACAAGCCTCACAAAAGTTAAAATGATTCACCTAGTTTTGTAGTGATCTTTTCTAATAAAACCAACGCACTATGTTGAATTAGACCTGTTTCCGTGGCCGAAACTCATTTTTCGGGAGTATGCAAATTTCGGTTTTTTCTTTTCATTCTTATCATGTTAAGAAATTTTCAAAATGTTGTTGTTTACCTAAAATGTTTACTAAACAGTTTATTGTTAAAATATCAGTTGTTAGAGTCAGCGAACAACACGTGCTGTCCTAAGGTTAAATTTGCGGTGCAATTTCAAGTTGGTATATCTTTGACAGAAAATCATTCAATAATGAAATTCAAAATGCATATTTATTATTCAGGTTACTACTATGTGTTAAAACTAATATGTTGCGTGTTTCGTTCGTATTTTTTTTAAGAATTGGTATATTAAGCAACTGGTGTCCGCATGTCACTTTTGAAAAAAAGTTAAACTCCAATGAGTTTAAAAACCAATTTTATAATTTTCCCCTTAGTGTCTATATACATGTTGTAGAGTTGTCAATTCTGAATTTAGAATTTGTAGACACATTGCGCGCTTTTTGCGCCTTTTTGCGTTAAATAATTTATTAGGAAGCAACACTTTAGGAGCTTTTGTAAGAAACAAAATGCTTTATACACTTTTATTAGTGACAAAACTGATGGCCAGTTGGACGTCCAAAAATGACATTCAATATAAAAGGTAGAGGAGCTCAAAGAAGGCAAGCAGCCGACCTCTCTACGGTACAAAAAATAACGTGTTACAACTTTAGCGATCTTTAGCTGAAGAGGCGTTGGTTTTGATTCTGTATAAAGGTTTCACAATTGATCAATATTGCGCAGTTTGAGAGGATGCAAAATGCAGGAAAGCTGATATATATTACAATTATCATAATGTAAGTAAAAAGAAAGAGGACTGCAGAAAAGGACCAGCCAAAATTATTGTTGCGGTCACCGTAGCAAAAGTTTCTTTGCAAGACCTATCTCAAAACGGAACTGAACATCCAGCAGTCTGACTCTTTATCTGCTAATATGATATTGACTTATGGTTTTCATTGCAGCACGGGATAAGCTAACTGTAATCAGGCTTACACTAATGGCCAGTCCCAATATGCAGACTCTTTACTGTTTGCCACGACAGTTATGCCACTACGTCTGGTCCATTCGTCCGGCAATATATGGTAGAACATTTAAAATTAGATTTTATTAAAGAATCCATTAAAGTTTTTAAAGATGAGAACAAACAAACAAACAAATTCTGTTAAAGTATTGCGTTATAAAAAAATTAAAATATTCAGCGAATGTTTTGGGAAAAGCTGTCTCTGAAAGTTGAGCAACCATGGCTGCCAATGACAGCGACGGTCCACAAGATTCTTGTCCACTCAAAAGTTATATTGGAAAACACTGTTCTTTCTGTCGGTTTTTGTGGAAAAACGCTGAATTCAGAAAAAAAAAAAAATAAAAATCCGACAGTCCATGAATCGAAAAACAGCCGAATTAATAACCTTACAGAGTCTTTTCACAAAGCTACGGATACTTCCGACCCCCTAATGTCATATATTCGTATAGTAAGTCACATTGCCAGTAGAAGTCATCCAGCTGTTGTCTTGTGAAGTTGAATGTGCAGATGAGTCTGCAAATCATATCGACGCAAGGGAAGTCGACAATACATCGTTTTTTTTAATAATAAAGAAATTATTGACATTTGCCACATATATCCCAATACTTAGGCGTTGTATAGGGGAATGTGTGAGTTGCTGTTGGTTTATCAGGAATAAGGCGAATAGATAACGTGACTCACTGTGAATAATTATACTAACTCGTGTTACTAGTTATATTATTTTAATGATAAACAAATGGATTACAAAATATGAATAGATAAATCAACTTATGAAATTTTTACGTTGTCATATGTCGTTCTCGCGGAGCTGACGATGCTCGTGTCGATCTCGTTCCACAATTACTCGCCAACTGGCTTCGGAGTTGCCACACAGTTGCTGTTCAATGCTTCCCCATCGGAACTGGATCGTGACAGCTCGGCCAATCTTTCATTCGAATCGTCCTCGATTCGATCATCGTCATCTTCGGGAACATCCAGATCAGGGTTGTTGGAGCCCCACGGCTTGATTTTTTCAGAGAATTAGACAGAACAGTATTTACGTCCTGTAATCTGAATACCTGGGATGTCTTCGATTACGTAACGATCATTTCCAAAGACCTTGACGACGATATAGGGTGCTCGGTAACGTGAATTGAGCTTTCGCGACTCGCCTGTAGCAGCTGGTTCGTTTTCAACGACTACAAGATTACCTGTGAAGTAGATAGAAGGGTTAGCATGTTTCGTGTCAAACCGTTGTTTCCATTTAGATCGCTCGCTTGCAATAACGACGAGCGATTGGTTTCTGTTGTCGATGACAGATTCCTTCTCATCTTTTCCCAAATCGGCGTGTATAGCAGCCGTGAGATGGTTCTGGACGACGTCAATAGGATTAAAGTTGAACACCAAATCAATTGGGCTGAATGCTGATGTTTCGTTCTTTTGAGAGTTTACACTCCACTGAAGATTGTATAAAGTCAGATCCTAATCTTTCGGGTTGTCGTTCATGGTACGTACATAGTTGAGAATTTGCACGAGGTGTTCGCACAGCATTTTTAATGTGTTGAATCTGGTTGTGCTTGCAGTACTCTTCAAATTGTTTCGAGGTAAACGCTGTTCCACGATCGGATATTATTATCGTTGGCAGACGGAAGTAGCTAGAAACTTCATTTAAAATGTTCAGTACTGGCAGGGTTTTTGTGTTTTTAACTGCATTTACAATCAAATATTTACTGAAGGGATCGGATATGGCTAGTATATGGTATTTCCGAGTGTCATTGGATCGGTGTCATTATAATGCATGCAACCTTCGGACTTGCCTCCTTTGGATCTGTAGTAGCAGCATTGAATGCATGTTGAGATATATTCTTTAACGTATTTCCGCATTCTTGGGAACCAGAATTTTTGTTGAATTCGTCCAATTGTAAACATCATGACACATCTTAACAATATGCCACCTAACGTTCTTTGGTACAACGAAAGCTATTCCATTTTCGACCTTGCGATATAGACGGTGATTTTCAACTTGAAGTTGATTTTGCTGATTTCCGGTACGATGTCCTTTCAATACAGCAAATATTTGAACAAGGGAATTATTCTGAAGCTGCATAGCTGCGCACTACTTCTTGTAAGGATTTTCCAGGAGACCAATCGGGAGCGCGGCTCATGGCAACTACATGGGCCATTTTACTGCCATCACGATGAACAAATTCGCAGTCGTAGTCCAGTATTTTAATCCACCAACGTGCGGATTAATTATTTATTGAGTTTTACCTTAGCGATGGCGGAACAATCAGTAACGAGTCGGAAGGGTTTTCCTAGAATATACACCCTAAACCTTTGTAGTGTTTCTACGACGGCAAACGTCTCGAGTTCATAGTGCCTACAGTGCATACTAAATTAGCAGACAGGTAGCCAATTCCTTTTATCTTCAGATTGCAATAGGACTCCTGCTAGTCCGATCGCACAAGCATCTGTGTGTACCTCATGATGTGCTGCAAAGTCATACAGAACCAGAACAGGAACACAGCACAATTTTTCGATTAGCTCGTTAAAAGCCCGTTGCTGGTCATTTCCCCAATCAAAACTATTTTGGTCTGATTTACGCAACAATCGTGTAAGGGGTCTTGTTATTAAAGAGTAATTTTCAAGAAACTTTCGAAAGAATTCTGTTAGACCCAAAAATCGTATGACATCCTTTACGTTATTGGAGCTTTGAAGTTTTTGATAGCGCTCATCTTGTTTTCTCCAGGAGTGATACCATCTTTGTTGACAATATGGCCCAAGAAAGTTACTTCTGATTGAAGAAACTTGCATTTGTCATAGCGAAGTGTTAAGCCGCTCTCTTTAAGAATTCGAAAGAATTTTTCGAGTCGTTGGATACCCTCATCAAACGTTTTTCTGGGAACTATGACGTCATCTTAATATGAGAGTACCTCACCTGGCTCAACTCCGTTTAACTACTTTGTTCATGACCGCTTGAAAAACTGCTGGGGCATTGACAGGACCGAACGGCATCCTGTTATATTCGTAGTGGCCGTCTGAGATTACAAATGCTGTGAATTGTTTGGATGACTCGCAAACCTCGACTTGATGATATCCCATACGCAAGTCCAGCTGAGAAAAATAGGTATTCCCGGCTAATTGGGCAAATTGGTCCTTAAGATTTGGCATTGGAAACGGTATTTTGACGGTTATACTGTTGAGACGTCGGTAGTCGACGCAAAGACGATGCTCACCATTCTGTTTTTTAACGACGAAAATTCCAGATGCATAAGGAGAGTCCGAAGGACGAATGATATCACTATCGAGTAACTCGGAGATAATATTACCGACGACAGGTCTAAGTGCAAAAGGCGTACGGTAGGGCTTAGTGTAGCACGAAACGTTTGATGGTAAAGTTATTTCCATTTTGGTTAGAGAACATTTGCCGAGCTCGTTAGCTTTCACCGCAAAGCAAGAAGCGTTTTCCAATATCAATCCGTTTATGAGTTCATTCACAACTGAGAAACGCTCTTGGCTCGTTTGAATTTTTCGAATGTTCTCTACGTAACACTCGTTACCGAGGATGATCAATTTCTTTCCATCGGGACAAAGGATATCCTTACCCAAAAGTACATTTTCGGTTATTAGTTTATCTTCTACGACCAAAATTCAACTTCGTAATCAGAATCGTCAATCACAATTTTCACGAAAAGTTTCCGTGTGCAAAGGAATTTCCCACCACCAAATCCGTTCAGAGTAACATCACATCTTTGTAGAACACCTACGTTTTCGGCGAATGATTTACGAATTAGCGTTCGCGTACTGCCTGGATCTACAAATGCGACGGTTTCATTGCCGTTTACCGAGATCAATTTGGAGATTTCCGAATCAGAATCAGAGTCAATTTTATTAAAATTTGGACCTGTTCTTGTGTTATCGGGGCAGCTGGCAGAATCGTGTGTTGTGCGATTGCAGTGCGTGCAACGAGGCGGATTGCTAAAACATGGAAAGTCATTTAAAAATCTTGCAGTGAACTGGGGCCATATTTGAAATATTTGATCCGTAGAGTCTACCCAATAACGAGTAGCACCCAGCATCTTTTGTTGGACTGCAAAAATTACCTTACGATCATCCCAACGATAAGCATTACGAAGGGAGTTAACACGCTTTAGAAATTGATGTGAGTTTAAGGATTTACCGGACGTTGAATTTAATTCCGGAAGCAGCGCGACAATATCACTGATCTATCGCTATCAAAGTAGCCAGCACGACCATACGGATACTCGTCATTCATCGGTTGATGTATTGGAAAAGTACTGTATTGATTAAAATCGTTTCCCGAAGTTACAAAATTTCCAAAATTTGAGTAAGTGACCGGGATGTTTACGTTTGGTTGTGTCGGGTGGATAACATTTCGCTGTGACGTAGCAAAGTAGATATTGTGTAGTTGAGTTGGTAAGATACGTTCTGCTGTGAAGTAGCAAAGTGCATGTTGTGCGGTTGAGTTGGGTAGTCATCGTTCTGCTGTGATTGAGACGTTGCCAAGTTTACGTTTGGGACAATCGTTAATTTTTGCACATGCATCTCGCTGGATCGTAGGTCGATTTCTTGTTGTTGCCGTTTTTCATCATGCCTCTGACTCGTTGTATAGCTATCGTTGGTTGGCTGAACTTCGTTTACTGTTCCACATTTTTCGATTGGTGATGATATGACGAAGGGGTGATCTCTCCTGAAGCTCTCGGACCGTTTTCTCTAGCTCCACAACCTTGTTTTGAAGTGATTGGTTTTCTGCACTTATCTATTCATCGTCGCTGTTTTGGGAGTTTAATCTTTTTAGCATGTCTTCGC
Source organism: Drosophila biarmipes (assembly GCF_025231255.1). Taxonomy (NCBI): domain Eukaryota; kingdom Metazoa; phylum Arthropoda; class Insecta; order Diptera; family Drosophilidae; genus Drosophila; species Drosophila biarmipes. Next base: position 744,112 of record NW_026114533.1, read on the forward strand.
GGTTTCCCGATGTCGAGAGTCCCGCTTCTCTGCACTTATGTTGTAGGGCTTTCTTAGTCAAATAGTTCTTTCCTGGCATAGTGTATTAATTTCGCTTTACGTTGTGTCCATTAAATTTTGATCGGTTTCGTTGTATAGGGGAATGTGTGAGTTGCTGTTGGTTTGTCAGGAATAAGGCGAATAGATAACGCGACTTACGGTGAATAATTATATTAACTCGTGTTACTAGTTATATTATTTTAATGATAAACAAATGGATTACAAAATATGAAATTTGTACGTTGCGATGTGTCGTTCTCGCGAAGCTGACGATGCTCGTGTCGATCTCGTTCCACAATTACTCGCCAACTGGCTTCGGAGTTGCCACACAGTTGCTGTTCAATGCTTCCCCATCGGAACTGGATCGTGACACATTGATGAAGTTGAAAATACATACATAACATAATTAATAATTCTATAATTATTATGCGATCTGGACCAAAATATTCGTCGCCTGCATAGTTAATGCTAGAAACAAAAATTTAACAGAAATGTATTTGTCTCTTCAAAAACTTTCGTTCCAGACAAAAACTTTTTGCCACGCCCACAAACCATCCAAAACTATGCCGGCCACATTTTTCATGCTAGAATTTTTTTTCTGAAATATTTAAGTCTTAAATACCTGTCAATTCACCTAAAAAAAAGGTTGCCACGCCCACTCTAACCCAATAATTCCCAAAACGTTTAAATCTGTCTACCACCCATATAACCATATATTGAAGTAGCGGGTAGGTGTCGATATACAATATCGCTTTGCTGATTATATGTCGCCATTTCTCTTTTGCTCTTTTAAGCTGAGTAACGGGTATCTGATAGTCGAGGCACTCGACTATACCGATCTTTCTTGTTCCCTTTTGCACACGGCAATGTAGGTCTGCCCTCCAAGTCTCCAATCTCTCTTTCTCCATCCATGGTCTCTGACCTCTCTCATTCTCCATCTTTCATCTCCTCACATCCCCCCTTACTTCGGAAAACATTTAAAGCAACCCGTTCATACTCTCCGGCGTATTCTTGATTCCTAGTCTTTCAGTTATTGTGATGCTCCTGCTGATTCCCTCCCCGCTCCCCCGTTGCTCCGACTACATTCCCTCTACGCTTTTAACTCCGTGGCGGCCTTCGTTTAAATCTCCGACGTCGATCTTCCATCCCATCATACTGGGACCGATACCCATCATCTATCGAAACCCAGCGGGCTCCCCTCCACGATAACTACACTCATCAGCTACCGATACGGCATGGGCGGCGTTGCTACTTGCCCGCCGCGATGTTCACCATAACCGATACTTTCATTTTGCGTGCGCCTATCGATCGCACTATAGTCCAGTGCCAATCGACCGCCTATCGAGGCGCCCCTCCCTAGTTCCGAATTTCTTTTCTCAATGAAACGGGCTCTACGCTGGCAACGCTCGAGAACGGGAGCGGAGAAGACTTAGCATTTGCTTCGCAGCAGGTAAATACATTTGCCGTATTTCGGGTTGCTGGTGCCGCTGCCATGTATGCCATTTTCTTTTCGCCTCTGCTTGAACTAGCAACTAAGGGATACCGATTATTAGAAATTCGAATTAAATCCGAATTTAGGTAGCAGCATTCTTGATTCATTCTTGAACAGTTCAAGCTTTATGTGTAATGGTTGATGGAACTCCAGGTCGTTTAAATCATACAAAATGTTTTATTAACTGACCAGGTTTATTCCATGGACAATGGTCACAAATTTTGTGGAGCTAATCAAAGTTTTATACAAATTGTAATTGAGAGTGTTCCTGTAAAACATATTATTAAATGAATTTCTAGAAATAATTCATTATTAGATGACTGAATGCATGAACTGGTGTCCTAAACCATTCAATAGTAAATTAGGACTTACTTCTAATGAATAAAAATTATTTAAAAATATAAAATTATTTCAAACTGAAAGGATTAATTTTTAATATTTCTAATTCATTTATGTTATGTATTTGACCCTTTAGCTGTTTTTAACTTATCATTAAATTAATTACACCCTTGCAGAGAGTATAATGATTTAGCTTAGAAGTTTGCAACGCAGTGAAAGAGACGTTTCCGACCCCATAAAGTATATATATTCTTGATCAGCGTCACAAGACGAGTCGATCTAGCCACGTCCGTCTGTTCGTCTGTCCGTCCGTTTCTACGCAAACTAGTCTCTCAGTTTTAAAGCTATCGGGCTGAAAGTCTTCTTTCTAGTGCAGGTAGTATATAAGTCGGATCCAGCCGGATCGGACAACTATATCTTATAGCTCCCATAAGAACTATCGGGAAAAAAATTAAAAAAAAAATTATACCTTCGGTGTTTTTTAACATATAATCTTCTAAGTTTGGAAATAACATTTTTCAATTAGTTCTGAACTTAGAATTAAATATTTTTAAAATAGGTCGACTGTATCATGTAGCTGCCATAGGAACGATCGGAAATTTAGTGGTAAAATAATATGAAAAAACTATATCTTCGGTGTTTTTTAACATATCACCTCATACGCTTGAAAATAACATTTTTTAATTGGTGTTGAATACCAAATCAAATTTTATTAAAATTGGACCACTATATCATATAGCTGCCATAGAAACAATCGGAAAATTAGTCGGAAATTTTGAAAAAATGTTGTCTGTTGTGTTTTTTAACATATAACCTTCTAAGCTTGGAAATTTTCTTATTAGTTCTGAATTTCGAATTAAATTTTGTCAAAATCGGACGACTATATCATATAGCTGTCAACGGAACTATCGGAAAGTTAGTCGAAAATTTTGACAAAATTTTATCTTTGTTGTTTTTTAACATATAACCTTTAAAGCTTGGAAGTATTATTCTTTAATTAGTTCTGAATTTCGAATTAAATTTTATCAAAATCCGACGAATATATCATATAGCTGTCATAGTAACGATCGGAAAATTAGTGGGAAAATAATATGAAACAAATTATAGCTTTGGGGCTTTTTGACATATTATCTTATATTATTGGGAATATATTTTTTATATTTTTAAGAGTCTCGAATTCAATATATATTCTCTAACATATAGATGTACAAAAATTAGTCTTAAAAAAGAATGAAATTTTTTTTTTATTATCACTGAAGTCAGCAACAATCCCTAAAAATTTCATATGGTCCTACTAAAGTTGATTATTTTTATAACTGCAAGGGTATACAAACTTCGGCTTGCCGAAGTTTACTTCCTTTCTTGTTGTATATAAATTATATTAATTGTCTTGTCGCCACCCTCGCCGCTGTCCATGAGGAGTGTGTGATGAAATGGCTGCGTGCATTTTCATCCATCCTTGATTTACAAACTTTCTTGTTCTCCAAACCAACTTAGGTGTTTAAACTCTCTTCCTCAGCAACCGCTTTTCGCAGCGCCGTTACTACGCGAATTCGTCGCGTTCATGGTAATCGGTTAGCCATCTGTTGTTATTGCTGTTGAAGTTATTCATCCCTTCACATTTCCCCCTTACTTCGGAAAACATTTAAAACAACTATCGATAACTCAGCGGCCTTCGTTTGCATCTCCGACGTCGATCACCCATCCCATTATACTGGGCACCGATACCCATCATCTATCGAAACACAGCGGGCCCCCCTCCACGATAACTACACTCATCAGCTACCGATATCGCATGGGCGGCGTTGCCACTTGCTCGCCGCGATGTTTACTATAACCGATACTTTCATTTTGCGTGTGCCCAATTGATCGCACTATCGACTATCGAGGCCCCCCCTCGGTAGTTCATGATACCTGGGTAAGTTTCCGAATTCCTTTTCCCAAAGAAACGTGCTCTATCCTGGCAACGCTCGAGAACGGGAGCGGAGATGACTTAGCATTTGCTTTGCAGTAGGTAAGTACGATTGAGTTTGTTTTCCTGCTTCCGCATTAAATCCCCTTGTCGTATTCCGGGTTGCTGGTGCCGCTGCCATGTATGCCATTTTCTTTTCGCCTCTGCTTGAACTAGCAACTTAGGAATAACGATTATTGGAATTAAATTCGAATTTAGGTAGCAGCATTTTTGATTCATTCTTGAACAGTTCCAGCTTTAGGTGTAATTGTTGACGGAAGCCCAGGTCGTTTAAATCAGACAAAATGTTTTATTAACTGACCAGGTTTATTCCATGGACAATGGTCACAAATTTTGTGGAGCTAATTTAAGTTTTATACAAATTATTATAAAATATATTTCTATAAGTAATTCATCATTAGATGACTGAATGTAAGAACTGGTCTCTTAAAACATTCAATAGTAAACTAGCACTTTCTTCCAATGAATCAAAAATTATTTACAAATTTTAAATTTGTTTGTTAAACTGAAAGGATTAATTTTTAATTTTTTTTATTCATTTATGTTATGTGTTTGACCCTTCAGCTGTTTTTAAGTTATCATCAAATTAATTAGGAACATTTATAGGTGTGTTAGTAATTCCTTTAATATACTGATTAATACCTTCTCGCTATGATTATTTGTAACAAACTGATTTCTCATTCGTCCTACCAAATTTATATAAACGTGACCGCCCAGTAGAACAACGAGAAAGCACAGAATTCACAGGTTCGTAGTGGGTTTATTGCGGGTATAATATTACAGACGGCTTGGTAGCTCCGATGGCCTTGATATCGCCACTTGTGGCTCTCGGTGTCTCCGACAGTTCTGATTGCCTCCTTGTTGACTTGATGCTTCATTTCTGTAGCTCTCTGAAAATCCTTGCTTGCTGCTCCTCCCCGACGCACAATGGTTGATATCATAAGCCAAAAATAAAAACAAAACAAAATTTAAAACTATTTCTTAACAGTGCCATAAAACGAACGGTAATTTAATTTTGGTCTCTCTAGTTAGTACGCGATATGAATAGTAAGAGAAATGGGACAAAAAAAAAATTAGCTTGTACAAAAAAATAAATTTCCAAAATCTATTAAATCGCGTCTAGTTGTCCTCAAATAAAATTAATATTTATGTACTGCAAATTGATTAATTTTTATGTCATTATGTATTGTCTTATTGTTTTAATATTAGAGTTTCATCAGTGGCCTCTCGAGTGATGTATTTTTGTATATGAATTATATTAGTTGTCTTGTAGCCACCCTCGCCGCTGTCCGTGAGGAGTGGCTGCCTGACGTGACCAATGGGTCTCTTCTGTGGCCGATGTCTGGGATTGGATAACTCTTTTTTCGGGAGATGCGCTGGTCTCCTCTATTTGTTGTCCCCATGATGGGCGAACTTCTCTCCGTTATTAACGGCCCTTAAGGGTCGATAACCAATTCAATAATTAAACGGCTTTCGCTGGAGTTGACTTGCTGAAGCTATGCGCTCTTAATTCATATAAAAATCAAACTAAAACTTAAAAGCTGTACCCTTGCTAAACGTGGCCGGCAAGCCGATTTTGGAATTTATCGACGACCTGTTGTATTTCCTGTGCCGCTCATTGCTTCCTCAACACTCGGAGGAGTAGGATAGAACAGCTAGTAAGTATGCTGATTCCGACGCTGACGGCGTACCAGATGTTGGTGACTCCAGCCGATTTTACTTCTTCCCTAAGCCCTTGGATGACCTCCAAGTTTTGATTGTTCATTCTTTGGAGAACTGGCATACTTATTTAGCAATGGCGATGCTGTCATGCCAAGTGTTTTCCTGATAGCTTGTTGTTGATTCAAATACTTAGTGCCAGGTCATGCGGCATTAACCGGAGGTTTAATAATTTTAGTGATTTTAGTTGTTTATATAATAAGACGAATAAATGTATCAAGACGAATGCAGGCCATAATTCTTCCTGGCCCCTTGCAGAATGTTCACACTTGAACATGGCATTGTGTGTAATATGATTTGCCTCACACTGCTAGTTTAGAAATACCAATTGTAATCTGTAAACCAAAATATCAGTGCATGAGTTCAAATGCTATCAACCCTATTTTAAGTTAAGTAACGCCAATGCAGCGTTCCAAAAATATTTCTAGGAACGCTTAACTGTTTATATTTTAATGCGCCCCCTTTCCCCGACGCTTTGATCCATACTATTGTACTCTGCTGTAATCTATATAAGCTAGTGTTTTACAAAATAACGATCAGTTTGGCACCTTAAAGACTGATTTGTTGCGAGCGCACAATCAGCTACAGGCTGCAAAAATAAAATAAAATAAAAAACTTGTGGGTTCCCCCATTAGTGGTAAGAGACCAAGTAAATAACAAATAACACAAGTTTTATTTGTTAAATAAAAAAGGCCAAACGGGCAAGTTTTCTAAAAGTATTCACGGGTTTATTGCGTGTCGGTGGCATTCCCAAGGCCAAAACCATTGAAATATAGTTCTTTAAAACTCAAAAAAAAAAGAATCAAGACCCACAAATAAAACCGAAGCAGTAACAACAAGAACAACAAGCGACATCAAGGGGGCAATCTACATCGGAGCAACAAAAAAGAAGACGACGGCGACAAAGCAGATCTAGTGGACAACATCACAGCGACATCAACATAAGCGAGCTCAACGGGGAACATCACCAACGGAAGCAGCAGATAAGATAGCTTTTAAATTTCTTTACATTAATATCCTATTCATATACAAATATATACATATATATATTATATATATATTTTTTTACACACACATACATTTTTAAAATCATGTTGTGCGAAACAAATTTAAAGTTCTTAGAGGCTCAGGCATGCCTAACAAAAGAGGTTAGAGAGATTGAGGCTGGTCAATTAAGCAGTGACGCAGTCCTCAAACTTAATAACATAAAAACAAAATTCACCGCAAAAGACACCAATTTGTTAAAATGCGGAGTAGTCAATCATGATTACTTCAACGAAAAAATGTTCGATGAAATTTGTAAGGTAATTTAAATTTAAATAAATATAGCAACATGAAAGCTATGTCTGGAACCCAAGTAGAAGCAAAGAAAACTGAAAAAGGCCCAGTAAAATTAGCAGAGGTGTTCGACAAAAATGTCAAACAATTAAGGGATTATTTGGAGAAAACCCATCAGGAGCTCAGTCAGGCTAGCCGGGAAATTTGCAGCCTTAGAGATAAGAAAATTGAATTTTAATGGAGTAGGACAGATAATAAAATAAAGGAGTTCTACAAAATCTATGAGAATAATTTATCTTTCGACGAAAGCGTCGAAGATTCAGAGTTTGATGTCAAAAACACTTTGGACATCCTGAAAGAAAGGATGAATGCTTCAGAAGCAAAAACGGAAGGCAATAGTGGGGTTATGGTAATTATTTAAAGAAATAATTTTCAATAGAGATGATCTGAGCACATGTCTACAATTTAAATACTTAAAGCCCGCTTCTCTGATCAGCTGAATCGGTTGATCGATTTGCCCATGCTAGACAACGATTCAGCAAAACAAGTTAAACTGTTTATTGACTCAATAAATGAATAGATTAATTTAATGAAGAGAAAAACAAGTTTGTTAATATGTTGATGTGATTTTCGCGCACATCGTCATTCGAAAACTTAATAAAGAAGCGTTGCAGTTTTATGAAACGCACATAAAGAAAAGTAAAAAAATCCAATTACTAGACAACGTAATGGACTTCTTACAACAATGTTATAGTTATCTTGCCTCTTCAAATGGTGAGAAAAAGAAGCCTTTTAAAAAAATAATAAAAAATAAACACCTCTGTTAAAGAAGGCTGTCTACTTTGTAAAATGGTTGGCCACTTTGTGACAAATTGCTATAAATTGATCCGGTGGAAAGAGGGGAATTTATAAAAAACAGCACTTGTGCAATAGATGCCTTAATAATTCTTCATTTAAAAAGTGCAATTCTGAATATTAATGTTCAGAAAATGAATGAATGATAATGTTCAAAAAACCACATCATACAATGCTCCATGTCCCAATAGAAAAAGGGAGAATGTAAACACTTGTGTCACAAAAGAACAAGCTTTTCTAACCACAGCCCCAATTAAAGTAAAGTAAAAAAATGGTGGCCATAAAAGACTTAGAGCATTACTTGATAGTGGGTCGCAGTGCACTATTATATCGAAAAAGCTGCACAAATATTAACACACACTTCTATCTCAAAGCATAAAGTGAATTTAAGTATAAAACTGCGCAATAATAAAAAAGATTCTCTTAATATTGAAGCCATCATTCTTCCAAAACTAATGAAAGCTTTGCCAAATCAAACATTAAATATTGATAAATTTAAGTGGACGAAATATACGTTGGCGGACCCTCACTTTAATAAACTAAGTAGGGTGGATCTTATTATAGGAGTATATTTATATCCGCATAAAGTTAAAGACGGAGTAGTTAAAATAGACGGACTACTAGACCAAAATACGGAATTCGGATGGATTGTATCCGGGTGACCCAAATCAAAATGACTTGTATCTACTACTGTAGAAGTAGAACGCTTAGACAACAATAAAAAAAGATAAAAATGAGATATGTGATCAAAATTCCATTTAAAAATGAAAAAGAATTAGGAGACTCCAAAGCGGAAGCCATAGCGAAATTTTATATTTTGGAAAGAAAATTAAACAAAAATATGAAACTTAAAGAAAATTATATTAAATTCATGCGTGAATATATAAACTTGGGCCACATGATAGAGTCCAAGAAAGAATGAAAATACTATTTACCCCATCAAGGTGTTGTAAGAGAATCAAGCCTTACCACAAAATTAAGGGTAGTTTTCGATGCCTCAGCGAAAGCTACAAACTATAAAAGTCTAAATGACATGTGGGTTGGACCAAGGGTCCAAAAAGATATTGTCAAATGGAGTAAATGGCCATTTGTAATATCGGCGGAAATTGAGAAAATGTACCGGCAAATAAGCATTGATGAAGAAGGTCAAAAATATTTGCACATTATTTGCAGAGATTTACCAAATAAAAAATTTAAAGATTATAAATTAACAACCGTTACATACGGAACAGCATCAGCACCCTATTTAGCCACAAAAGTGCTTGCTGAAATTTACAGTAGATGCAAAAATCTATCGATTAAGGAAATAATCAGAAATGATTTTTGTATGGATAACCTAATCACAGGGGCTAATTCCATAATAGAAGCCAGAGATCACCTTTGAATTAGAAAAGGTAGGTCTCAGCTTAAGAAAAAAAATTTCGAATGTCTCAGAAATTGTGGAAGCTTTGGAAAGCAAAGAAGAAGAGAAAATATTAGAGATTCGAGAAAATTAATCCATTAAAACTTTGAGGCTTCAATGGGAACCAATTAAGGATGAATTTAAATTCAATGTAAATTGTGAACACGGCGCTAATATTAATAAACGAACAGTTTTATCTACATTAGCAAAAACCTATGACCCTCTAGGCTGGTTGTCTCCAGTAACTATAGTAGGAAAATTATTTATTCAAAAGCTATGGTTGACAGAGGAAAAATGGGATCAGAACTTGTCAGATCCAGATGCCAACAAATGGAAAGCCTTTAAAGAGAACCTAACATCTCTTGAAGGTATTAGAATCCCCCGGTGGGTCAAGTCCCAGGTAGATATGCTAATACAAATTCATGGATTCTCTGATGCGTCCGAAAAAGCATACGCAGCCATAGTACATGCTTAAGTAGGATCCTCCTCTATGATTATAGCTAGCAAGAGCAAGGTTAATCAGAAAAAAAAAATAGAAAAACCATGCCCAAATTAGAGCTATGTGCTGCACATCTTCTATCAAAACTAATAGATAGATATAGGACAGCAATTGGAGGGGAATCAAAGGCATATGGATGGAGTGACTCAACGATCACACTAGCATGGATTAAAAATGGGAATTATAAAGACAAATTTATTCGACGGCGAACTGACGAAATAAGAACATTTAAGAATATTGATTGGAGACACGTTAGATCAGAGGACAATCCAGCAGACGTAGCGTCAAGGGGAATACCACCAGAAAAATTGCTAGAATGTGCAATTTGGTGGAACGGACGTGAATGGTTGGCCAAATCAGAAAAATATTGACCGAAAGAGGAATAAGTAAATAGTATAATCGTCAGTACCGCCATAACAGGAAAATCAGGCCAGCTAATACTATCACTAATAGAAAGATACTCCTCTAAAAATTAGAACGAATTATTGCATATACCTTGTTGTTTTTTACTTGGTTGGTTGGCTGCTAACTTGATATCTGCTCGTGATGGTTTGATTCCGATCGTGATTGAATGATCCCTATCGACTCATCCGATCGACTGATCCTGCTGCCAGCGCCCTGCGGGCTTATACTCCACACCGGGTTCAAAGTCAATGTCTCCTGTTTGACTCACTTGTCCTTCATGCGCAGCTTCCAGCCGACGTTCTGCCTAATGCTGCTGTCCCGCGGACGAAACTGTCACGTTCTCCGTCCTTGATCTCCAAATGCTACAGGAACTGGCGGGCAACCTGGCTGACCTCGGGAGAATTACGAGGACACGGAAATATACGTTGGCGGACCCTCACTTTAATAAACTAAGTAGGGTGGATCTTATTATAGGAGTATATTTATATCCGCATAAAGTTAAAGACGGAGTAGTTAAAATAGACGGACTACTAGACCAAAATACGGAATTCGGATGGATTGTATCCGGGTGACCCAAATCAAAATGACTTGTGGCTACTACTGTAGAAGTAGAACGCTTAGATCGGTTTTGGGAAATGGAAAATAAAAACAATAAAAAAAGATAAAAATGAGATATGTGATCAAAATTCCATTTAAAAATGAAAAAGAATTAGGAGACTCCAAAGCGGAAGCCATAGCGCAATTTTATATTTTGGAAAGAAAATTAAACAAAAATATGAAACTTAAAGAAAATTATATTAAATTCATGCGTGAATATATAAACTTGGGCCACATGATAGAGTCCAAGAAAGAATGAAAATACTATTTACCCCATCAAGGTGTTGTAAGAGAATCAAGCCTTACCACAAAATTAAGGGTAGTTTTCGATGCCTCAGCGAAAGCTACAAACTATAAAAGTCTAAATGACATGTGGGTTGGACCAAGGGTCCAAAAAGATATTGTCAAATGGAGTAAATGGCCATTTGTAATATCGGCGGAAATTGAGAAAATGTACCGGCAAATAAGCATTGATGAAGAAGGTCAAAAATATTTGCACATTATTTGCAGAGATTTACCAAATAAAAAATTTAAAGATTATAAATTAACAACCGTTACATACGGAACAGCATCAGCACCCTATTTAGCCACAAAAGTGCTTGCTGAAATTTACAGTAGATGCAAAAATCTATCGATTAAGGAAATAATCAGAAATGATTTTTGTATGGATAACCTAATCACAGGGGCTAATTCCATAATAGAAGCCAGAGATCACCTTTGAATTAGAAAAGGTAGGTCTCAGCTTAAGAAAAAAAATTTCGAATGTCTCAGAAATTGTGGAAGCTTTAAAAGCAAAGAAGAAGAGAAAATATTAGAGATTCGAGAAAATTAATCCATTAAAACTTTGAGGCTTCAATGGGAACCAATTAAGGATGAATTTAAATTCAATGTAAATTGTGAACACGGCGCTAATATTAATAAACGAACAGTTTTATCTACATTAGCAAAAACCTATGACCCTCTAGGCTGGTTGTCTCCAGTAACTATAGTAGGAAAATTATTTATTCAAAAGCTATGGTTGACAGAGGAAAAATGGGATCAGAACTTGTCAGATCCAGATGCCAACAAATGAAAAGCCTTTAAAGAGAACCTAACATCTCTTGAAGGTATTAGAATCCCCCGGTGGGTCAAATCCCAGGTAGATATGCTAATACAAATTCATGGATTCTCTGATGCGTCCGAAAAAGCATACGCAGCCATAGTACATGCTTAAGTAGGATCCTCCTCTATGATTATAGCTAGCAAGAGCAAGGTTAATCAGAAAAAAAATAGAAAAACCATGCCCAAATTAGAGCTATGTGCTGCACATCTTCTATCAAAACTAATAGATAGATATAGGACAGCAATTGGAGGGGAATCAAAGGCATATGGATGGAGTGACTCAACGATCACACTAGCATGGATTAAAAATGGGAATTATAAAGACAAATTTATTCGACGGCGAACTGACGAAATAAGAACATTTAAGAATATTGATTGGAGACACGTTAGATCAGAGGACAATCCAGCAGACGTAGCGTCAAGGGGAATACCACCAGAAAAATTGCTAGAATGTGCAATTTGGTGGAACGGACGTGAATGGTTGGCCAAATCAGAAAAATATTGACCGAAAGAGGAATAAGTAGATAGTATAATCGTCAGTACCGCCATAACAGGAAAATCAGGCCAGCTAATATTATCACTAATAGAAAGATACTCCTCTAAAAATTAGAACGAATTATTGCATATACCTTGTTGTTTTTTACTTGGTTGGTTGGCTGCTAACTTGATATCTGCTCGTGATGGTTTGATTCCGATCGTGATTGAATGATCCCTATCGACTCATCCGATCGACTGATCCTGCTGCCAGCGCCCTGCGGGCTTATATAGGACCACCGGGAACCGATATTTCTCTTTTGCGCATAGCCCGCCGACACTCCACACCGGGTTCAAAGTCAATGTCTCCTGTTTGACTCACTTGTCCTTCATGCGCAGCTTCCAGCCGACGTTCTGCCTAATGCTGCTGTCCCGCGGACGAAACTCTCACGTTCTCCGTCCTTGATCTCCAAATGCTACAGGAACTGGCGGGCAACCTGGCTGACCTCGGGAGAATTACGAGGACACGGAAATATACGTTGGCGGACCCTCACTTTAATAAACTAAGTAGGGTGGATCTTATTATAGGAGTATATTTATATCCGCATAAAGTTAAAGACGGAGTAGTTAAAATAGACGGACTACTAGACCAAAATACGGAATTCGGATGGATTGTATCCGGGTGACCCAAATCAAAATGACTTGTGGCTACTACTGTAGAAGTAGAACGCTTAGATCGGTTTTGGGAAATGGAAAATGAAAACAATAAAAAAAGATAAAAATGAGATATGTGATCAAAATTCCATTTAAAAATGAAAAAGAATTAGGAGACTCCAAAGCGGAAGCCATAGCGCAATTTTATATTTTGGAAAGAAAATTAAACAAAAATATGAAACTTAAAGAAAATTATATTAAATTAATGCGTGAATATATAAACTTGGGCCACATGATAGAGTCCAAGAAAGAATGAAAATACTATTTACCCCATCAAGGTGTTGTAAGAGAATCAAGCCTTACCACAAAATTAAGGGTAGTTTTCGATGCCTCAGCGAAAGCTACAAACTATAAAAGTCTAAATGACATGTGGGTTGGACCAAGGGTCCAAAAAGATATTGTCAAATGGAGTAAATGGCCATTTGTAATATCGGCGGAAATTGAGAAAATGTACCGGCAAATAAGCATTGATGAAGAAGGTCAAAAATATTTGCACATTATTTTCAGAGATTTACCAAATAAAAAATTTAAAGATTATAAATTAACAACCGTTACATACGGAACAGCATCAGCACCCTATATAGCCACAAAAGTGCTTGCTGAAATTTACAGTAGATGCAAAAATCTATCGATTAAGGAAATAATCAGAAATGATTTTTGTATGGATAACCTAATCACAGGGGCTAATTCCATAATAGAAGCCAGAGATCACCTTTGAATTAGAAAAGGTAGGTCTCAGCTTAAGAAAAAAAATTTCGAATGTCTCAGAAATTGTGGAAGCTTTAAAAGCAAAGAAGAAGAGAAAATATTAGAGATTCGAGAAAATTAATCCATTAAAACTTTGAGGCTTCAATGGGAACCAATTAAGGATGAATTTAAATTCAATGTAAATTGTGAACACGGCGCTAATATTAATAAACGAACAGTTTTATCTACATTAGCAAAAACCTATGACCCTCTAGGCTGGTTGTCTCCAGTAACTATAGTAGGAAAATTATTTATTCAAAAGCTATGGTTGACAGAGGAAAAATGGGATCAGAACTTGTCAGATCCAGATGCCAACAAATGAAAAGCCTTTAAAGAGAACCTAACATCTCTTGAAGGTATTAGAATCCCCCGGTGGGTCAAATCCCAGGTAGATATGCTAATACAAATTCATGGATTCTCTGATGCGTCCGAAAAAGCATACGCAGCCATAGTACATGCTTAAGTAGGATCCTCCTCTATGATTATAGCTAGCAAGAGCAAGGTTAATCAGAAAAAAAATAGAAAAACCATGCCCAAATTAGAGCTATGTGCTGCACATCTTCTATCAAAACTAATAGATAGATATAGGACAGCAATTGGAGGGGAATCAAAGGCATATGGATGGAGTGACTCAACGATCACACTAGCATGGATTAAAAATGGGAATTATAAAGACAAATTTATTCGACGGCGAACTGACGAAATAAGAACATTTAAGAATATTGATTGGAGACACGTTAGATCAGAGGACAATCCAGCAGACGTAGCGTCAAGGGGAATACCACCAGAAAAATTGCTAGAATGTGCAATTTGGTGGAACGGACGTGAATGGTTGGCCAAATCAGAAAAATATTGACCGAAAGAGGAATAAGTAGATAGTATAATCGTCAGTACCGCCATAACAGGAAAATCAGGCCAGCTAATATTATCACTAATAGAAAGATACTCCTCTAAAAATTAGAACGAATTATTGCATATACCTTGTTGTTTTTTACTTGGTTGGTTGGCTGCTAACTTGATATCTGCTCGTGATGGTTTGATTCCGATCGTGATTGAATGATCCCTATCGACTCATCCGATCGACTGATCCTGCTGCCAGCGCCCTGCGGGCTTATATAGGACCACCGGGAACCGATATTTCTCTTTTGCGCATAGCCCGCCGACACTCCACACCGGGTTCAAAGTCAATGTCTCCTGTTTGACTCACTTGTCCTTCATGCGCAGCTTCCAGCCGACGTTCTGCCTAATGCTGCTGTCCCGCGGACGAAACTCTCACGTTCTCCGTCCTTGATCTCCAAATGCTACAGGAACTGGCGGGCAACCTGGCTGACCTCGGGAGAATTACGAGGACACGGCGGCAAGTTTGGTTGGCAGACGGGAGGTGCGGCGGGATCGATGAACAGCTGGAGGTGGAGATTCTGGCACAAGCGACTAATCATGAGCCTTTTGATACTTCCAGGGGTAGTGGATTCATTGGTGTTAGGATGAAACTTTCTAACTCAGGTCGTAACCTAGAGAAGGTGTGCTGGACACGAGGTGATAAGACCGGCCAGGAACCGACATAATGGATGGCTCGAGGAGAAGCTATCGGTAGCAATCGTACAACAGAAAACCGAAGATGACGACACAGCGAAGTTCCTAGAGGCAGAGCTATCCAGTTTCAAATCCTTGACGTCGAACATGGCAGAAGATCAAATCACGATGAAGGGCGACAAACCAATAGAGCAGCGATACTACCCGAATAACCCGAAAGTTCAAGGGGAGATGAATGCCAAGGTGCACGAGCTACTCCAAATGCATAGAGCGCTCAACCAGCCCATACAGCTCTCCCATCGTGATGGTTAGGAAGAAGACGGGCAAGTGGAGGCTGTGCGTCGACTTCAGGCAAATCAACGCCAAGTCGATGAAGGATGCCTACCCGATGCCTCGAATAAATGATATCCTCTACCAGTTGAGAGAGGCACGGTACATAAGCAGTTTGGACCTTAAGGACGGTTATTGGCAAATCCCGCTGAAAGAAAGCAGCAGGCAGTACACTGATTTTACAGTGTCGGGAAAGGGCTTAGTCCAGTGGAGAGTAATGCTGTTTGGACTCCATTCGGCACAAGGCGAACTTGAAAGAAGTGTTCCGGCGGCTGAAAGACGCAAATCTGAGGTTGAACTCGGAAAAATGCCAATTTTTCATGAAGGAGCTGCTATATCTGGGTCATACAGTGAAAAGGTAGCGGCCATCGCCGAACTAGAACCGCCGTCAACAGTTAGAGAGCTCCGACAGTACCTGGGTACGGGCGATTTGTACCTGACTTCACAAAAATAGTTAAACCTCTCAACGATCTGCTGCGCAAGGGCAACCAGTGGGTGTGGACACAGGAACATCAGTCGGCATTCGAAGAAGTAAAGGCAAGACTGGTGGCAGACCCCGTACTGGCGTGCCCGGATTTTTCCTGGAAAGGGACGCAAGTGATTACGGCATTGGGGCAATTTTGACCCAGGAAACTGAACGTGGCGAAAAGGTGTTCTCTTACTCAAGCCGAACGCTCAACGGTGCTGACAAAAACTACTCCACGTCCGAGAAGGAGTGTTTGGAAATCGTCTGGGCGATCCGAAAACTTAAGCCATATCTGGAAGGGTACCACTTCAAGGTGGTAAACGACCACATGGCACTGAAAGGGCTCAACAGCATCGAGAGCCCTTCAGGAAGAATCGCTAGATGGGCCCTGGTGTTGCAGCAGTATGACTTAGAAATAGCATACACGAAGGGACAACTCAATGTGGTTGCAGACGCATTATCAAGGCAGCCACTACCAGTAACACTGCGAGGGATCAAGGAGACATCGGCGGCGGAAGCCTCCGCAGCATGCAGCTGAATTCAGGAATTCAGTACCCGGACTACGTGATGGAGAGAGACACTTTGTATAGGTACATTCCACACAGAGCAGGCAGTGAGGATGTCGCTACTACTGGCCAGGTATGCACCGAGACGCTCGAGCCCACGTAAGAGGGTGCGAGACATGTATCTGATTCAAGCCGAATCAGATGCAGGCGGCTGGGAAAATGCTAACATTGGGCTACAGTATGTGCAGACTTCGTCGGACCCCTGCCGCGTTCAAAACACGGCAACCAAATGCTGCTGGTGCTGATATACCGGTTCTCCAAGTGGACTGTTTATTACTCAAGGCAGATAACCAAGACTACCGAGCGTCCTATACGACAGAGAGGCCTTGGAAACAGGGCTACCCACTGAGACCCCAGGGGAGAAGGCCAGCAAACTGGGGGATAATGCTCGAAGGATAATGAGGAAAGACTCCAAGGATCACTCCTAGGATTCTCAAAGGGTCCTACGGGAAATCTCGAAGGATTCTCTACAATGCACTACGATACAATCTTATACAGTGCAAGGAACACGTCGAGAATAACGAACGCAGAAAGGAACGAACCAAGGTCTCCAAAGATTCGATTAGGACTGGCTGTAAGCACGCGGCAGCAGTCTGCCGAAGGAAGGGGGAAGTCGGTTCAGCTAAGAGAGCTGTACCGAAAGTGGCAAAGCATCCCAGGGAAGGGCATAAGGCCCAGACGGAGAGATGGTATCGCCGTCCGTATCGGGGTCCAAACCAGGAAACACACCTTCAGGAGTCTGAAAGGGCACTTATGGTCAGCAAAGGCAACCTGCCAAGAGAAAATAAGTTGATGAGCACATACAAAGAGTCTGGTAGGATTACTTACTTAGTGGCAAGGAGAAGTGGAAACGCCGGGATGAGGGGTAGAAAAAAAGGGAAGAAAAAAAAAGCTGTACAACAATTTGCAAAATCATCATACAACCCGATAGGCGGTCGATTGGCACTGGACGATAGTGCGATCGATGGGCTCAAGCAAAAGGGAATTATCGGTGATGATGAACATGAGCAAGTGGCAACGCCGCACATGGGATATCGATATCGTGAGCAGGCCCTGTGGGTTTCGATAGCCGATTAATATCAGTTCCCAATGGGAATCGGGGGATTCGGCGCGGGGGATTTGATGTTGCTATGCGGAGGACGACCAGCGCTGTGGAAACATAACAGGAAACTTAACGGCAGGCGGTCGTGTGTCGAGAGGAGTAATCCTGGAAAACTCGTCAGTCTGCTCCCCTAGCGAGTCTAAATCAGGAACAAGCAGCGGACAAGGACCTTTAGGGAACTACAAAACTGGAAAACCGTGTCTACGAGGCGAGAGACCATCGACACAACCCGTACCGTCGGAGACAGCGAGGACAAGCAAGTTATAAAGCCGACTATAGTTATACCCGCAATAAACCCACTACGAACCCGTGAATTCTGTGCTTTCTCACTGAACTGGGCGGTCACGTTTAAATAAATTTGGTGGGACGAACACACATAATCTACTGAGCTAGCAGCACAAATATCGTAGCGAGCAGAGAGTAAACAAAATCAGTTCGTTACACTTCATTACATTAGAAAACGTTTAGGCTCATTTAAGTTTTCTTTTTTAAAAAACTTCTTATTCATTTTATTTCAAGGGGGAATGTCAATCCTGTGAAATCTCATTTTATTTCATCGTTAAAAACGAATTATTTCCAGCGATATGCCAATATTATACGCCAAGCATCTTTGAGGATTTCTTACAATTTTTAAGTCAGAAATCAAGGCCCATTTAAACCGATATCGACCATTTTAGTTGCGTACGTTGACTATTGCATTGTTCGTTAGAAGAAAACTAGGTAGTGGTATGAAAGATGAACCAGCCATCAGTGTGTAATGATTCACATTAATTTCCAAGCGAATTCATTCTAAAAGAGACCAGCCACTATCTCTTGAAATTCTTGAGTTTTTGAAGTTATTTCAATGGTATGTTCTGGAAAGAAACATTCTAAATGAGATTCTTTATTCATGACCTACATTTTGCTATGAATGCTTTTCATTTCAATCTGTTCAAATTCAAAGTTTACTTTTGCTGAGATGAAGTAGCAACGACAATCCAGCTTCACTCAAAAAATTTTCAGTTAAGATCAAGTCCGATTCATCGTTTACATACATATAATGCAATATTCTTCCCCTGAATCCTAAAGAAATTTTCTTGACCCTTCCGTCAAGATGCATTTCGCTTATGCAACTCAGAGCGGACATGGTTCGCCCACCTATTTTTTTTTACATAGAACACTTGCAGGATTGGAAAAACTAATTTTGGCTATTCATTTAAGATTTTATTTTATTATTTTTCACTTTTACTTGAGTTGAGTTTGATGTTGCAGACTAACCCACTTCAATACAAATTTTGAAAGACTAACTTTTGTCCTTAACATTAAAAATGATAGGTGTGTTCGATGACATCATAAGTCAATATTAATTTTCATTAAATTATTATTATTTTTATAAATAACTTTGTTTCAGCTGCTTAATAATTTGGATTCTTCGCCAACATGTTCTAGTTAATTACCCCACACTGTAATCATATATATATATTTTGAATTCGCCTTACGCCTTTTTATACATGCAGCTCACACATGTACATTTACATATCTATCTTTTGTAATCTCGAAATCGAACATTAAAAATCAGTGCATATCAGAAACCGAAACAAGTCGAACGTTTTTCTCTAATAACTCTGCATTTGGCAGAGAACCCACATTTTAGCGACCGTGACAGGACTCTGCATTCGGCAAGTACCACCATAAACCATGAAAGCAGAGAGTGCGGTCGTTAAACCTCTCAACGATCTGCTGCGCAAGGGCAACCAGTGGGTGTGGACACAGGAACATCAGTCGGCATTCGAAGAAGTAAAGGCAAGACTGGTGGCAGACCCCGTACTGGCGTGCCCGGATTTTTCCTGGAAAGGGACGCAAGTGATTACGGCATTGGGGCAATTTTGACCCAGGAAACTGAACGTGGCGAAAAGGTGTTCTCTTACTCAAGCCGAACGCTCAACGGTGCTGACAAAAACTACTCCACGTCCGAGAAGGAGTGTTTGGAAATCGTCTGGGCGATCCGAAAACTTAAGCCATATCTGGAAGGGTACCACTTCAAGGTGGTAAACGACCACATGGCACTGAAAGGGCTCAACAGCATCGAGAGCCCTTCAGGAAGAATCGCTAGATGGGCCCTGGTGTTGCAGCAGTATGACTTAGAAATAGCATACACGAAGGGACAACTCAATGTGGTTGCAGACGCATTATCAAGGCAGCCACTACCAGTAACACTGCGAGGGATCAAGGAGACATCGGCGGCGGAAGCCTCCGCAGCATGCAGCTGAATTCAGGAATTCAGTACCCGGACTACGTGATGGAGAGAGACACTTTGTATAGGTACATTCCACACAGAGCAGGCAGTGAGGATGTCGCTACTACTGGCCAGGTATGCACCGAGACGCTCGAGCCCACGTAAGAGGGTGCGAGACATGTATCTGATTCAAGCCGAATCAGATGCAGGCGGCTGGGAAAATGCTAACAATGGGCTACAGTATGTACAGACTTCGTCGGACCCCTGCCGCGTTCAAAACACGGCAACCAAATGCTGCTGGTGCTGATATACCGGTTCTCCAAGT
Source organism: Drosophila biarmipes (assembly GCF_025231255.1). Lineage (NCBI taxonomy): Eukaryota > Metazoa > Arthropoda > Insecta > Diptera > Drosophilidae > Drosophila > Drosophila biarmipes. The sequence continues at coordinate 764,282 of NW_026114533.1, forward strand.
GGACTGTTTATTACTCAAGGCAGATAACCAAGACTACCGAGCGTCCTATACGACAGAGAGGCCTTGGAAACAGGGCTACCCACTGAGACCCCAGGGGAGAAGGCCAGCAAACTGGGGGATAATGCTCGAAGGATAATGAGGAAAGACTCCAAGGATCACTCCTAGGATTCTCAAAGGGTCCTACGGGAAATCTCGAAGGATTCTCTACAATGCACTACGATACAATCTTATACAGTGCAAGGAACACGTCGAGAATAACGAACGCAGAATGGAACGAACCAAGGTCTCCAAAGATTCGATTAGGACTGGCTGTAAGCACGCGGCAGCAGTCTGCCGAAGGAAGGGGGAAGTCGGTTCAGCTAAGAGAGCTGTACCGAAAGTGGCAAAGCATCCCAGGGAAGGGCATAAGGCCCAGACGGAGAGATGGTATCGCCGTCCGTATCGGGGTCCAAACCAGGAAACACACCTTCAGGAGTCTGAAAGGGCACTTATGGTCAGCAAAGGCAACCTGCCAAGAGAAAATAAGTTGATGAGCACATACAAAGAGTCTGGTAGGATTACTTACTTAGTGGCAAGGAGAAGTGGAAACGCCGGGATGAGGGGTAGAAAAAAAGGGAAGAAAAAAAAAGCTGTACAACAATTTGCAAAATCATCATACAACCCGATAGGCGGTCGATTGGCACTGGACGATAGTGCGATCGATGGGCTCAAGCAAAAGGGAATTATCGGTGATGATGAACATGAGCAAGTGGCAACGCCGCACATGGGATATCGATATCGTGAGCAGGCCCTGTGGGTTTCGATAGCCGATTAATATCAGTTCCCAATGGGAATCGGGGGATTCGGCGCGGGGGATTTGATGTTGCTATGCGGAGGACGACCAGCGCTGTGGAAACATAACAGGAAACTTAACGGCAGGCGGTCGTGTGTCGAGAGGAGTAATCCTGGAAAACTCGTCAGTCTGCTCCCCTAGCGAGTCTAAATCAGGAACAAGCTGCGGACAAGGACCTTTAGGGAACTACAAAACTGGAAAACCGTGTCTACGAGGCGAGAGACCATCGACACAACCCGTACCGTCGGAGACAGCGAGGACAAGCAAGTTATAAAGCCGACTGTAGTTATACCCGCAATAAACCCACTACGAACCCGTGAATTCTGTGCTTTCTCACTGAACTGGGCGGTCACGTTTAAATAAATTTGGTGGGACGAACACACATAATCTACTGAGCTAGCAGCACAAATATCGTAGCGAGCAGAGAGTAAACAAAATCAGTTCGTTACACTTCATTACATTAGAAAACGTTTAGGCTCATTTAAGTTTTCTTTTTTAAAAAACTTCTTATTCATTTTATTTCAAGGGGGAATGTCAATCCTGTGAAATCTCATTTTATTTCATCGTTAAAAACGAATTATTTCCAGCGATATGCCAATATTATACGCCAAGCATCTTTGAGGATTTCTTACAATTTTTAAGTCAGAAATCAAGGCCCATTTAAACCGATATCGACCATTTTAGTTGCGTACGTTGACTATTGCATTGTTCGTTAGAAGAAAACTAGGTAGTGGTATGAAAGATGAACCAGCCATCAGTGTGTAATGATTCACATTAATTTCCAAGCGAATTCATTCTAAAAGAGACCAGCCACTATCTCTTGAAATTCTTGAGTTTTTGAAGTTATTTCAATGGTATGTTCTGGAAAGAAACATTCTAAATGAGATTCTTTATTCATGACCTACATTTTGCTATGAATGCTTTTCATTTCAATCTGTTCAAATTCAAAGTTTACTTTTGCTGAGATGAAGTAGCAACGACAATCCAGCTTCACTCAAAAAATTTTCAGTTAAGATCAAGTCCGATTCATCGTTTACATACATATAATGCAATATTCTTCCCCTGAATCCTAAAGAAATTTTCTTGACCCTTCCGTCAAGATGCATTTCGCTTATGCAACTCAGAGCGGACATGGTTCGCCCACCTATTTTTTTTTACATAGAACACTTGCAGGATTGGAAAAACTAATTTTGGCTATTCATTTAAGATTTTATTTTATTATTTTTCACTTTTACTTGAGTTGAGTTTGATGTTGCAGACTAACCCACTTCAATACAAATTTTGAAAGACTAACTTTTGTCCTTAACATTAAAAATGATAGGTGTGTTCGATGACATCATAAGTCAATATTAATTTTCATTAAATTATTATTATTTTTATAAATAACTTTGTTTCAGCTGCTTAATAATTTGGATTCTTCGCCAACATGTTCTAGTTAATTACCCCACACTGTAATCATATGTATATATTTTGAATTCGCCTTACGCCTTTTTATACATGCAGCTCACACATGTACATATACATATCTATCTTTTGTAATCTCGAAATCGAACATTAAAAATCAGTGCATATCAGAAACCGAAACACGTCGAACGTTTTTCTCTAAAAACTCTGCATTTGGCAGAGAACCCACATTTTAGCGACCGTGACAGGACTCTGCATTCGGCAAGTACCACCATAAACCATGAAAGCAGAGAGTGCGGTCGTTAAACCTCTCAACGATCTGCTGCGCAAGGGCAACCAGTGGGTGTGGACACAGGAACATCAGTCGGCATTCGAAAAAGTAAAGGCAAGACTGGTGGCAGGCCCCGTACTGGCGTGCCCGGATTTTTCCTGGAAAGGGACGCAAGTGATTACGGCATTGGGGCAATTTTGACCCAGGAAACTGAACGTGGCGAAAAGGTGTTCTCTTACTCAAGCCGAACGCTCAACGGTGCTGACAAAAACTACTCCACGTACGAGAAGGAGTGTTTGGAAATCGTCTGGGCGATCCGAAAACTTAAGCCATATCTGGAAGGGTACCACTTCAAAGTGGTAAACGACCACATGGCACTGAAAGGGCTTAACAGCATCGAGAGCCCTTCAGGAAGAATCGCTAGATGGGCCCTGGTGTTGCAGCAGTATGACTTAGAAATAGCATACACGAAGGGACAACTCAATGTGGTTGCAGACGCATTATCAAGGCAGCCACTACCAGTAACACTGCGAGGGATCAAGGAGACATCGGCGGCGGAAGCCTCCGCAGCATGCAGCTGAATTCAGGAATTCAGTACCCGGACTACGTGATGGAGAGAGACACTTTGTATAGGTACATTCCACACAGAGCAGGCAGTGAGGATGTCGCTACTACTGGCCAGGTATGCACCGAGACGCTCGAGCCCACGTAAGAGGGTGCGAGACATGTATCTGATTCAAGCCGAATCAGATGCAGGCGGCTGGGAAAATGCTAACATTGGGCTACAGTATGTGCAGACTTCGTCGGACCCCTGCCGCGTTCAAAACACGGCAACCAAATGCTGCTGGTGCTGATATACCGGTTCTCCAAGTGGACTGTTTATTACTCAAGGCAGATAACCAAGACTACCGAGCGTCCTATACGACAGAGAGGCCTTGGAAACAGGGCTACCCACTGAGACCCCAGGGGAGAAGGCCAGCAAACTGGGGGATAATGCTCGAAGGATAATGAGGAAAGACTCCAAGGATCACTCCTAGGATTCTCAAAGGGTCCTACGGGAAATCTCGAAGGATTCTCTACAATGCACTACGATACAATCTTATACAGTGCAAGGAACACGTCGAGAATAACGAACGCAGAAAGGAACGAACCAAGGTCTCCAAAGATTCGATTAGGACTGGCTGTAAGCACGCGGCAGCAGTCTGCCGAAGGAAGGGGGAAGTCGGTTCAGCTAAGAGAGCTGTACCGAAAGTGGCAAAGCATCCCAGGGAAGGGCATAAGGCCCAGACGGAGAGATGGTATCGCCGTCCGTATCGGGGTCCAAACCAGGAAACACACCTTCAGGAGTCTGAAAGGGCACTTATGGTCAGCAAAGGCAACCTGCCAAGAGAAAATAAGTTGATGAGCACATACAAAGAGTCTGGTAGGATTACTTACTTAGTGGCAAGGAGAAGTGGAAACGCCGGGATGAGGGGTAGAAAAAAAGGGAAGAAAAAAAAAGCTGTACAACAATTTGCAAAATCATCATACAACCCGATAGGCGGTCGATTGGCACTGGACGATAGTGCGATCGATGGGCTCAAGCAAAAGGGAATTATCGGTGATGATGAACATGAGCAAGTGGCAACGCCGCACATGGGATATCGATATCGTGAGCAGGCCCTGTGGGTTTCGATAGCCGATTAATATCAGTTCCCAATGGGAATCGGGGGATTCGGCGCGGGGGATTTGATGTTGCTATGCGGAGGACGACCAGCGCTGTGGAAACATAACAGGAAACTTAACGGCAGGCGGTCGTGTGTCGAGAGGAGTAATCTTGGAAAACTCGTCAGTCTGCTCCCCTAGCGAGTCTGAATCAGGAACAAGCAGCGGACAAGGACCTTTAGGGAACTACAAAACTGGAAAACCGTGTCTACGAGGCGAGAGACCATCGACACAACCCGTACCGTCGGAGACAGCGAGGACAAGCAAGTTATAATGCCGACTGTAGTTATACCCGCAATAAACCCACTACGAACCCGTGAATTCTGTGCTTTCTCACTGAACTGGGCGGTCACGTTTAAATAAATTTGGTGGGACGAACACACATAATCTACTGAGCTAGCAGCACAAATATCGTAGCGAGCAGAGAGTAAACAAAATCAGTTCGTTACACTTCATTACATTAGAAAACGTTTAGGCTCATTTAAGTTTTCTTTTTTAAAAAACTTCTTATTCATTTTATTTCAAGGGGGAATGTCAATCCTGTGAAATCTCATTTTATTTCATCGTTAAAAACGAATTATTTCCAGCGATATGCCAATATTATACGCCAAGCATCTTTGAGGATTTCTTACAATTTTTAAGTCAGAAATCAAGGCCCATTTAAACCGATATCGACCATTTTAGTTGCGTACGTTGACTATTGCATTGTTCGTTAAAAGAAAACTAGGTAGTGGTATGAAAGATGAACCAGCCATCAGTGTGTAATGATTCACATTAATTTCCAAGCGAATTCATTCTAAAAGAGACCAGCCACTATCTCTTGAAATTCTTGAGTTTTTGAAGTTATTTCAATGGTATGTTCTGGAAAGAAACATTCTAAATGAGATTCTTTATTCATGACCTACATTTTGCTATGAATGCTTTTCATTTCAATCTGTTCAAATTCAAAGTTTACTTTTGCTGAGATGAAGTAGCAACGACAATCCAGCTTCACTCAAAAAATTTTCAGTTAAGATCAAGTCCGATTCATCGTTTACATACATATAATGCAATATTCTTCCCCTGAATCCTAAAGAAATTTTCTTGACCCTTCCGTCAAGATGCATTTCGCTTATGCAACTCAGAGCGGACATGGTTCGCCCACCTATTTTTTTTTACATAGAACACTTGCAGGATTGGAAAAACTAATTTTGGCTATTCATTTAAGATTTTATTTTATTATTTTTCACTTTTACTTGAGTTGAGTTTGATGTTGCAGACTAACCCACTTCAATACAAATTTTGAAAGACTAACTTTTGTCCTTAACATTAAAAATGATAGGTGTGTTCGATGACATCATAAGTCAATATTAATTTTCATTAAATTATTATTATTTTTATAAATAACTTTGTTTCAGCTGCTTAATAATTTGGATTCTTCGCCAACATGTTCTAGTTAATTACCCCACACTGTAATCATATATATATATTTTGAATTCGCCTTACGCCTTTTTATACATGCAGCTCACACATGTACATTTACATATCTATCTTTTGTAATCTCGAAATTGAACATTAAAAATCAGTGCATATCAGAAACCGAAACAAGTCGAACGTTTTTCTCTAATAACTCTGCATTTGGCAGAGAACCCACATTTTAGCGACCGTGACAGGACTCTGCATTCGGCAAGTACCACCATAAACCATGAAAGCAGAGAGTGCGGTCGTTAAACCTCTCAACGATCTGCTGCGCAAGGGCAACCAGTGGGTGTGGACACAGGAACATCAGTCGGCATTCGAAGAAGTAAAGGCAAGACTGGTGGCAGACCCCGTACTGGCGTGCCCGGATTTTTCCTGGAAAGGGACGCAAGTGATTACGGCATTGGGGCAATTTTGACCCAGGAAACTGAACGTGGCGAAAAGGTGTTCTCTTACTCAAGCCGAACGCTCAACGGTGCTGACAAAAACTACTCCACGTCCGAGAAGGAGTGTTTGGAAATCGTCTGGGCGATCCGAAAACTTAAGCCATATCTGGAAGGGTACCACTTCAAGGTGGTAAACGACCACATGGCACTGAAAGGGCTCAACAGCATCGAGAGCCCTTCAGGAAGAATCGCTAGATGGGCCCTGGTGTTGCAGCAGTATGACTTAGAAATAGCATACACGAAGGGACAACTCAATGTGGTTGCAGACGCATTATCAAGGCAGCCACTACCAGTAACACTGCGAGGGATCAAGGAGACATCGGCGGCGGAAGCCTCCGCAGCATGCAGCTGAATTCAGGAATTCAGTACCCGGACTACGTGATGGAGAGAGACACTTTGTATAGGTACATTCCACACAGAGCAGGCAGTGAGGATGTCGCTACTACTGGCCAGGTATGCACCGAGACGCTCGAGCCCACGTAAGAGGGTGCGAGACATGTATCTGATTCAAGCCGAATCAGATGCAGGCGGCTGGGAAAATGCTAACAATGGGCTACAGTATGTACAGACTTCGTCGGACCCCTGCCGCGTTCAAAACACGGCAACCAAATGCTGCTGGTGCTGATATACCGGTTCTCCAAGTGGACTGTTTATTACTCAAGGCAGATAACCAAGACTACCGAGCGTCCTATACGACAGAGAGGCCTTGGAAACAGGGCTACCCACTGAGACCCCAGGGGAGAAGGCCAGCAAACTGGGGGATAATGCTCGAAGGATAATGAGGAAAGACTCCAAGGATCACTCCTAGGATTCTCAAAGGGTCCTACGGGAAATCTCGAAGGATTCTCTACAATGCACTACGATACAATCTTATACAGTGCAAGGAACACGTCGAGAATAACGAACGCAGAATGGAACGAACCAAGGTCTCCAAAGATTCGATTAGGACTGGCTGTAAGCACGCGGCAGCAGTCTGCCGAAGGAAGGGGGAAGTCGGTTCAGCTAAGAGAGCTGTACCGAAAGTGGCAAAGCATCCCAGGGAAGGGCATAAGGCCCAGACGGAGAGATGGTATCGCCGTCCGTATCGGGGTCCAAACCAGGAAACACACCTTCAGGAGTCTGAAAGGGCACTTATGGTCAGCAAAGGCAACCTGCCAAGAGAAAATAAGTTGATGAGCACATACAAAGAGTCTGGTAGGATTACTTACTTAGTGGCAAGGAGAAGTGGAAACGCCGGGATGAGGGGTAGAAAAAAAGGGAAGAAAAAAAAAGCTGTACAACAATTTGCAAAATCATCATACAACCCGATAGGCGGTCGATTGGCACTGGACGATAGTGCGATCGATGGGCTCAAGCAAAAGGGAATTATCGGTGATGATGAACATGAGCAAGTGGCAACGCCGCACATGGGATATCGATATCGTGAGCAGGCCCTGTGGGTTTCGATAGCCGATTAATATCAGTTCCCAATGGGAATCGGGGGATTCGGCGCGGGGGATTTGATGTTGCTATGCGGAGGACGACCAGCGCTGTGGAAACATAACAGGAAACTTAACGGCAGGCGGTCGTGTGTCGAGAGGAGTAATCCTGGAAAACTCGTCAGTCTGCTCCCCTAGCGAGTCTAAATCAGGAACAAGCAGCGGACAAGGACCTTTAGGGAACTACAAAACTGGAAAACCGTGTCTACGAGGCGAGAGACCATCGACACAACCCGTACCGTCGGAGACAGCGAGGACAAGCAAGTTATAAAGCCGACTGTAGTTATACCCGCAATAAACCCACTACGAACCCGTGAATTCTGTGCTTTCTCACTGAACTGGGCGGTCACGTTTAAATAAATTTGGTGGGACGAACACACATAATCTACTGAGCTAGCAGCACAAATATCGTAGCGAGCAGAGAGTAAACAAAATCAGTTCGTTACACTTCATTACATTAGAAAACGTTTAGGCTCATTTAAGTTTTCTTTTTTAAAAAACTTCTTATTCATTTTATTTCAAGGGGGAATGTCAATCCTGTGAAATCTCATTTTATTTCATCGTTAAAAACGAATTATTTCCAGCGATATGCCAATATTATACGCCAAGCATCTTTGAGGATTTCTTACAATTTTTAAGTCAGAAATCAAGGCCCATTTAAACCGATATCGACCATTTTAGTTGCGTACGTTGACTATTGCATTGTTCGTTAGAAGAAAACTAGGTAGTGGTATGAAAGATGAACCAGCCATCAGTGTGTAATGATTCACATTAATTTCCAAGCGAATTCATTCTAAAAGAGACCAGCCACTATCTCTTGAAATTCTTGAGTTTTTGAAGTTATTTCAATGGTATGTTCTGGAAAGAAACATTCTAAATGAGATTCTTTATTCATGACCTACATTTTGCTATGAATGCTTTTCATTTCAATCTGTTCAAATTCAAAGTTTACTTTTGCTGAGATGAAGTAGCAACGACAATCCAGCTTCACTCAAAAAATTTTCAGTTAAGATCAAGTCCGATTCATCGTTTACATACATATAATGCAATATTCTTCCCCTGAATCCTAAAGAAATTTTCTTGACCCTTCCGTCAAGATGCATTTCGCTTATGCAACTCAGAGCGGACATGGTTCGCCCACCTATTTTTTTTTACATAGAACACTTGCAGGATTGGAAAAACTAATTTTGGCTATTCATTTAAGATTTTATTTTATTATTTTTCACTTTTACTTGAGTTGAGTTTGATGTTGCAGACTAACCCACTTCAATACAAATTTTGAAAGACTAACTTTTGTCCTTAACATTAAAAATGATAGGTGTGTTCGATGACATCATAAGTCAATATTAATTTTCATTAAATTATTATTATTTTTATAAATAACTTTGTTTCAGCTGCTTAATAATTTGGATTCTTCGCCAACATGTTCTAGTTAATTACCCCACACTGTAATCATATGTATATATTTTGAATTCGCCTTACGCCTTTTTATACATGCAGCTCACACATGTACATATACATATCTATCTTTTGTAATCTCGAAATCGAACATTAAAAATCAGTGCATATCAGAAACCGAAACACGTCGAACGTTTTTCTCTAAAAACTCTGCATTTGGCAGAGAACCCACATTTTAGCGACCGTGACAGGACTCTGCATTCGGCAAGTACCACCATAAACCATGAAAGCAGAGAGTGCGGTCGTTAAACCTCTCAACGATCTGCTGCGCAAGGGCAACCAGTGGGTGTGGACACAGGAACATCAGTCGGCATTCGAAAAAGTAAAGGCAAGACTGGTGGCAGGCCCCGTACTGGCGTGCCCGGATTTTTCCTGGAAAGGGACGCAAGTGATTACGGCATTGGGGCAATTTTGACCCAGGAAACTGAACGTGGCGAAAAGGTGTTCTCTTACTCAAGCCGAACGCTCAACGGTGCTGACAAAAACTACTCCACGTACGAGAAGGAGTGTTTGGAAATCGTCTGGGCGATCCGAAAACTTAAGCCATATCTGGAAGGGTACCACTTCAAAGTGGTAAACGACCACATGGCACTGAAAGGGCTTAACAGCATCGAGAGCCCTTCAGGAAGAATCGCTAGATGGGCCCTGGTGTTGCAGCAGTATGACTTAGAAATAGCATACACGAAGGGACAACTCAATGTGGTTGCAGACGCATTATCAAGGCAGCCACTACCAGTAACACTGCGAGGGATCAAGGAGACATCGGCGGCGGAAGCCTCCGCAGCATGCAGCTGAATTCAGGAATTCAGTACCCGGACTACGTGATGGAGAGAGACACTTTGTATAGGTACATTCCACACAGAGCAGGCAGTGAGGATGTCGCTACTACTGGCCAGGTATGCACCGAGACGCTCGAGCCCACGTAAGAGGGTGCGAGACATGTATCTGATTCAAGCCGAATCAGATGCAGGCGGCTGGGAAAATGCTAACATTGGGCTACAGTATGTGCAGACTTCGTCGGACCCCTGCCGCGTTCAAAACACGGCAACCAAATGCTGCTGGTGCTGATATACCGGTTCTCCAAGTGGACTGTTTATTACTCAAGGCAGATAACCAAGACTACCGAGCGTCCTATACGACAGAGAGGCCTTGGAAACAGGGCTACCCACTGAGACCCCAGGGGAGAAGGCCAGCAAACTGGGGGATAATGCTCGAAGGATAATGAGGAAAGACTCCAAGGATCACTCCTAGGATTCTCAAAGGGTCCTACGGGAAATCTCGAAGGATTCTCTACAATGCACTACGATACAATCTTATACAGTGCAAGGAACACGTCGAGAATAACGAACGCAGAAAGGAACGAACCAAGGTCTCCAAAGATTCGATTAGGACTGGCTGTAAGCACGCGGCAGCAGTCTGCCGAAGGAAGGGGGAAGTCGGTTCAGCTAAGAGAGCTGTACCGAAAGTGGCAAAGCATCCCAGGGAAGGGCATAAGGCCCAGACGGAGAGATGGTATCGCCGTCCGTATCGGGGTCCAAACCAGGAAACACACCTTCAGGAGTCTGAAAGGGCACTTATGGTCAGCAAAGGCAACCTGCCAAGAGAAAATAAGTTGATGAGCACATACAAAGAGTCTGGTAGGATTACTTACTTAGTGGCAAGGAGAAGTGGAAACGCCGGGATGAGGGGTAGAAAAAAAGGGAAGAAAAAAAAAGCTGTACAACAATTTGCAAAATCATCATACAACCCGATAGGCGGTCGATTGGCACTGGACGATAGTGCGATCGATGGGCTCAAGCAAAAGGGAATTATCGGTGATGATGAACATGAGCAAGTGGCAACGCCGCACATGGGATATCGATATCGTGAGCAGGCCCTGTGGGTTTCGATAGCCGATTAATATCAGTTCCCAATGGGAATCGGGGGATTCGGCGCGGGGGATTTGATGTTGCTATGCGGAGGACGACCAGCGCTGTGGAAACATAACAGGAAACTTAACGGCAGGCGGTCGTGTGTCGAGAGGAGTAATCCTGGAAAACTCGTCAGTCTGCTCCCCTAGCGAGTCTGAATCAGGAACAAGCAGCGGACAAGGACCTTTAGGGAACTACAAAACTGGAAAACCGTGTCTACGAGGCGAGAGACCATCGACACAACCCGTACCGTCGGAGACAGCGAGGACAAGCAAGTTATAATGCCGACTGTAGTTATACCCGCAATAAACCCACTACGAACCCGTGAATTCTGTGCTTTCTCACTGAACTGGGCGGTCACGTTTAAATAAATTTGGTGGGACGAACACACATAATCTACTGAGCTAGCAGCACAAATATTGTAGCGAGCAGAGAGTAAACAAAATCAGTTCGTTACACTTCATTACATTAGAAAACGTTTAGGCTCATTTAAGTTTTCTTTTTTAAAAAACTTCTTATTCATTTTATTTCAAGGGGGAATGTCAATCCTGTGAAATCTCATTTTATTTCATCGTTAAAAACGAATTATTTCCAGCGATATGCCAATATTATACGCCAAGCATCTTTGAGGATTTCTTACAATTTTTAAGTCAGAAATCAAGGCCCATTTAAACCGATATCGACCATTTTAGTTGCGTACGTTGACTATTGCATTGTTCGTTAAAAGAAAACTAGGTAGTGGTATGAAAGATGAACCAGCCATCAGTGTGTAATGATTCACATTAATTTCCAAGCGAATTCATTCTAAAAGAGACCAGCCACTATCTCTTGAAATTCTTGAGTTTTTGAAGTTATTTCAATGGTATGTTCTGGAAAGAAACATTCTAAATGAGATTCTTTATTCATGACCTACATTTTGCTATGAATGCTTTTCATTTCAATCTGTTCAAATTCAAAGTTTACTTTTGCTGAGATGAAGTAGCAACGACAATCCAGCTTCACTCAAAAAATTTTCAGTTAAGATCAAGTCCGATTCATCGTTTACATACATATAATGCAATATTCTTCCCCTGAATCCTAAAGAAATTTTCTTGACCCTTCCGTCAAGATGCATTTCGCTTATGCAACTCAGAGCGGACATGGTTCGCCCACCTATTTTTTTTTACATAGAACACTTGCAGGATTGGAAAAACTAATTTTGGCTATTCATTTAAGATTTTATTTTATTATTTTTCACTTTTACTTGAGTTGAGTTTGATGTTGCAGACTAACCCACTTCAATACAAATTTTGAAAGACTAACTTTTGTCCTTAACATTAAAAATGATAGGTGTGTTCGATGACATCATAAGTCAATATTAATTTTCATTAAATTATTATTATTATTATAAATAACTTTGTTTCAGCTGCTTAATAATTTGGATTCTTCGCCAACATGTTCTAGTTAATTACCCCACACTGTAATCATATGTATATATTTTGAATTCGCCTTACGCCTTTTTATACATGCAGCTCACACATGTACATTTACATATCTATCTTTTGTAATCTCGAAATCGAACATTAAAAATCAGTGCATATCAGAAACCGAAACAACGTCTTTCTCTAATAACTCTGCATTTGGCAGAGAACCCACATTTTAGCGACCGTGACAGGACTCTGCATTCGGCAAGTACCACCATAAACCATGAAAGCAGAGAGTGCGGTCGCGTTTTTAATTCGCTCCGTCTATTTTCCAAAGTTTTCAGCAAAAACCCGGCCATCCCGCCTGGAGCATCTGGACACATACCTTGACGTCAGCTGGTGGCCAGGAGGTCGTGGACAGCATCCAGGAACAACCCGGGAATTTATCCCCAACAGGTTTGTCGGCCAGGCAGGGGCCGGTCGTAGGCGAGGGAGAGGAGGCATCTTTTTCTTTTTCCTCTTCCTTATCTTCACTCGTTGTTTGTTTAGTTGTTGCCAAATTTTCCACTCGCGCTTTTTGTTCGTAAACACTAAATCAGTGGTGAAAAGCGCTTGCGCGACCAGCTGATCGTAGTGTGCGAAAGGGGCTGCGGGTGCCATAGCAGCAAGCTTTGGACAGGGTGCAAGCCAAGCACATAAGTGCGTGCCGTAGCACGCACCACCTTGGGCGGTATTTTCTCGCGGGAAATTATAAATAAAAAACTTCTAAACCTTATCACTAAGATTTTTTCCTTTTATATTAAATAATTGATCAAAGTCCGATCACTGCGGGTGAAGGCCCAAATTTTAGTGCAGTACCGGTGAATTCCCCAGGCGGGGGTATGGTGGGTAGGGGACCGGGGGCACAACCCCCTGGAGCTAGTCTAGGAGTTGGACTGGTGGTGGGCGGTGGTACGCCGGCAAGCAAAGGACTGGCGGCGCCGGCTAATGCGGACGGATTCCACACGCCACTGTCCAGTTTACCCGACTGGGCCAACATGGGAGCTGACCCATTCAAAAAAAGCAACGTGATGGCGAGATCGCCAGAAAAAAGGGCGGAGAGCATCGGCAAGCAGCCTGGCACCCCACCAATAGTAGAGAAAGGCAGCCCAAAAGCTGCTGATGAAGAGCAAGGGGATGTGCTGAAACAGCTTACTGACCTTGGATCGAAGGCCAGGGAGCTGAAGAAGCTAATGGACGGAAAACGCTCCATCACAAACCCTATGCGGGACATAGTCGATGAAATCGACTATCTTCAGAGAGAAGTTCTGTCGGCTGTGCAAGGCATATTTGAAGAACAGGAAAGAGCTAAGGTGACCGCTAAAAAAACCTGCGCAGAAGTGCTCAGGGGCGGCAATAGCAAGCGACATAGGGGACATGAAACTGAGAAAACGCTAGCCATGCCAGCAAAAATAGGCGATGCATAAGGCGCCGGCAAGCGAAGCAAGCCATGGGGGAAATAGGGGCAAACATGCTGCGACCGAGAGCACCAGTAAGCCCCAAAAACCCCCACAGGAGTGGAAAAAAGTAGAACCGAAGGCGAGGAATCCCAAGGTACGTCCGCCACGAAATTACGCGGTAGTTATCGCAACATCTACTGGAGGGTCCTACGCGGACATCCTTAAAAAGGTAAAGGCAGATCCGCAGCTGGAAGACCTAGGTCAAGCTGTACAGGCCGTCAGGCGAACAGCAAAGGGGGAACTGCTAATCCTCCTAAACAAGGTCTCTGACCCAAAAACCGCAGAGCTTCAGAGCAAAATGAAAGCGGTCCTGGGCAGCAATGTTGACGTCAGAGCGCTGACTGAGACAACGCTGATCGAGGTGAAGGACATCGACGAGACCACGGACAAAACGGATGTCATATGTGCGGTTAAGTCACAGTTTGATGTGGAACTGCCAGAATCTGCGATGGTAGGACTACGGGCGGCGTACGGGGGCACCCAAACCGCCACACTAAGAGTTATGCCCGACATAGGGAGGCGTCTCATGGAAAAGGGAAAACTCAGGTTGGGATGGACCTAGTGCAGAATCCGGTCAAAGATAACACCCAAAAGGTGTTTCAAGTGTATGGAATTCAACCATATAGCAGGGAACTGCAGATTCCAGGAGGACTGCACCAAGTCAGAGGCTGCAAAGCGAAGGCCTGCTGTATGCTCTGCAAGCGCAAAAAGGAGAAGGACTGTGACCATCCAAACAATGAGTGGAAAATGTCCGTACTTCAGGAGGGCTTTGCAAGGGCTAAGGGGCTAATGAAGATTCTTCAGATCAACCTAAACTACTGCGAGGTTGCCCAATCGTTGCTGAAGCAAAATGTCATCGAGCAAAACGTAGACATGGCACTCATAAGCGAGCAATATAAAAATAAAAACTCCGGTGAATGGCTAGCAAATAGTAGCAAAAAATCGGCAATATGGAGCTTCGGAAACCCAAGGCGCCAGATTAGCAGGAAAAAAAGAACGGAAATTGCTTCGCCAGGGCCCATGTGAATGGTATAGCTTTCTATAGCTGCTACCTGCCGCCAAGCCTTAGCCTCCCCCAGGCAATAAATGTGCTCGAAGAGATTGCAGAAGACGCCCGGGAAAATCGCCCTGCCGTAATTGCCGGGGACTTCAACGCCTGGGCTACGGAGTGGGGCTCCCCCCGAACAAATGCGAGGGGAAGAGCGCTACTGGAGAGATTCGCCGCACTTGAGCTAGTACTGCTGAACTCTGGAACAAAACCGACTTTTTCTAGAGCCGGAACAAGTTCCATCATTGACCTTACATTTGTGAGCGCTGGACTGGCTTCGGGCTCCAGCTGGGAAGTTAGTGACGCCTATAAGGGTAGTGATCATGCGGCAATAATTTGCACGATTAAGTCCACAAATGGCCCACCACGCGTTCCAAAGACCGTGGTAGGGTACAAAGTAGAAACGGTAGACGTGGAGATGGTGCAGATGTTGTTCGACGACCTCTCTACAAACGGATCAGCAGACGAAAGGGCAAACCGCATCGCGGATTACACCAAGGTAGCCTGTGATGCATCTATGCAGAGGAAGGGGGAACTCCCATCAAGGAAAAGACCGGCATACTGGTGGAACCAATCCATTGCGGAAGCCAGGAAAGAATGCCATAGAGCAAGACGCGCATACCAACGAGCAAGAGGAAGACTCGAATTTAGGGCACTTCAGATATATTACAGGGAAAAAAGACGAGCCCTGGAAAAACTAATAAAAGAAAGAAAACCCAGGTGTTTTAATAATATATGCGAAGAAATAGACTCCAACCCTTGGGGCTTCGCATATAAACTCGTCACAAAACGGCTTCGGGCATTTAGTAGACCGTCGCCGACATGCCCAGTCTTCCTAAAAAGGGTAGTAGAAATACTATTCCATGAGCAAAAGGGTATGGCGCGTATAGCACAGATCGTACACACGAGAAGCATTAGGCTCACAAGTCCTGAGGAAGTCCTTGAGGTTCTTAAGACAATAAAGGACGATAAGGCACCGGGACCTGATGGAATCCCGAATAAAGTATTAAAAATAGCCATAAAAGCAAATACAAAACAGTATGTTGACATGTATAATGCATGCCTAACAGAAGGTGTGTTCCCTAGTCGCTGGAAAACTCAGCGGTTGGTACTCATACCAAAGGGGGACAAGGCAGCGGAGGAGCCTTCCTCGTATAGGCCACTCTGTATGCTGGATACGGTGGGCAAAATTGTCGAAAGAATAATCCACTGCCGGCTAGAAGGTGCCCTTGTCGGAACCAACGGCCTCTCTGAGATGCAGTATGGTTTTCGAAAGGGACTATCTACAATCGATGCCATTGGTAAACTGTGTGAGATCGCAGACAAAGCCATAGAGGGAAAAAGGTGGCTGTACGGCACTAAGCAGTATTGCATAGCGGCAACATTGGATGTTAAAAAAGAATTCAACTCCTCTAGCTGGCACCACACACTAAATGCACTAAGCAAACTTAATGTCCCAGTGTACATACAGCGAATAATAGCGAGCTACTTCGAAGGTCGCCTGCTCCTGTACGAAACAGAATCAGAGCAATCGACTTACAGGGTCACCGGGGGAGTCCCCCAAGGATCAGTCCTAGGCCCTTTGTTGTGGAATGTCATGTACAACGAGATCCTTAGGATCACGATGCCCGAAGGGGCACGACTCATTGGTTTCGCGGATGACGTAGCCATAGTAGTTACGGCCAAGAAACTCCCAGACGTGGAAAGAATCTGCAATGAAGCTGGGAAACGAGCAAGCGCATGGCTTGACTCTAAGGGTCTCGCCTTGGCAGCTCATAAGACCGAAGCAGTCCTAATAAGTAGCAGGCAGAAAGTGGAAACGACCACTATTAAAATTGGAGAAGCCACCATAAATCTCGCCCAAGCTTAAAATACTTGGGGGTCATGATCGACCACCGGCATCCTTTCAAAGAGCATCTAGCAAGGCAGGCAGAACCGCGGCAGCAATTTCGTGGGCCGAGGAAACCAGGACGTAGATTAATGGTTAACGTTGTCACATCGACGCTGATGTACGCTGCTCCCATATGGGCCCGAGCCACAAAAAATGGGAGTTATTTGCAGGAGGGTGATTCCGTGCAGAGACTGTGTGCCCTGAGAGTTTCCGCACGGTATCCCATGACGCGGCACTAGTTATTTCAGGAGTAATACCGATGGACCTGCTAGCAGTGGAGTCAGTGGGTATCCGCGCAGGTAGCACAGGGGTCGAAGCTGTCGAATCCCTACGAAAAAGGTGTAGAAAACTCACCATTGCAAAGTGGCAGGAGAGGTGGGCAAATAGCAGCAAAGGACGATGGACGCATAAGCTTATCCCAGAACTGCAGAGATGGCTGGGAAGGAAGCATGGACATGTGGACTTTTACTTAACGCAACTGCTGACAGTACATGGATGCTTTAAATACTACTTAAATAGGCTTAAGCATGAACGTTATCCGCACTGCCCACTCTGCAAGTCGGATAATGAAGACGCAAAGCACGTATTTTTTGTCTGTCCGAGATTTGAAAATGAACATCGAGATCTGAGCATAAGGGTTGGGAGGACTCCAGCCGTTTGTAACCTGGTGGAAATTATGCTTGAATCAGAAGTAAATTGGTCCGCTGTATGTAACATGGCCACAATAGTTCTTAAAAAACTGCGGATCGCAAAAAGGCTGCGAAATTCCAATAGGATAGTATCCTATCCTAGCCCTTAGGGCATTCCCCCCGGCAAAATAATACCTAACGGCAGTAACGCCGGGGAAGCGGGGAGGGTGTGGAGTTTTTACTGGGTTAGAGTCTCAGACTTCGGTAAGCTAGCACAGCTCCGAGTTGGCTTTCGATGCTTTAAACCACCACTAACAAAAAAAAAAAAAAAAAAAAAACCATAAACCACTTAGAATCATTCCCTCTGCGTTCGGCGGAGAAATAGGATTCAGAAACGCCAATACTTGGTGTATTTTGGCAGGCAGTGCAGCTCATCGGAATATTGGCAGTGTATTTGGCAAAATCGTTGGATCTCCTGAAGCATCGTTGGATCACCGGAATCATCGCCACTGGATCGTCGTGGATACCTGCAAACAGGGTATACGCATCATAACCCTCGCAAGTACAGCTTTGGAGAGCTACGAACAGCGGCACAAAGAGGACGAAAAACTGTAAGCTAGACTCGCAAAATGCAATCGCGGTTTTGTCATTTCACTCTGAACCAAAGGGCATTGCCAACATATTTGGATAAGGTATTGCTTCACTTAATAATTGCTCCACATTTAAATAACTCTTCGCAAATAGGACTGATATTCAATTCGTTTCTTTAAGACAACAAAGGAATACAATTCAGCGAAATATAGTCAATCTAAAAGCTCGCATCGAACTGCAGAACGACCTTGCTGCCCTTTAATGCCAGTCACAAATTTTTGAATCGTATTTTAAACAAATTTTTCAAATTCAATCATTCATCGAACGCCTGGATGTGGCTGACGACGGCCGGCAAGAATTAGAGGACGTATTCAAAGAAACCAAGGACCGGCCAGATTATGCAAGTTTCTTTAATTCATCGGCAAATTGCGCAACTTGGCACCATAATCGTTTGTTTTCGTTAATGCTGCCTAAGCTCGACGGGAAGTATGGTGACTACATGAAGTTTATCACTGCCTTCACAAGCATGGTGCATGATGACGCTTCAATATCAGCTGTTGACAAATTTAACTACTTGCTTAGCTCTTTGTCTGGCCCCGCGCTGAGTTTTGTGGCCCCCTTTGTTTTAAATCAATTATCCAAAGGTGTTAAAGCAGTTAAAGGAACGCTACGATACGAACGCTACGAAAAGGTTTTGATTTTCATAGAGCACATTTCTAGCTTATTTGATATTCAAATTATGAAAAGATCTGAGCGCGCAGCTCTTCGCTGTATCTTGGATACCGTCTCCGCGCTGCGTGAATTGTTGTCGTCGTTAGGAACAGAAGTAGATGTTATGAACGCAATACTAATTCATCTTGTTTTATCTAAAATTGATGCAGATTCAAAATCACCGTACGATCGGGTTCAAAAATATGAAGTGTTGCTGTTGGGAGGATTCTTATCGCAGTTTAAGCCGTCACTGTCAATTTTTGTACAGCAACGTTAAACGAACATCTGATGAGAAGCCAAGGGAAAGGCCCACGCAGAATTGAAGAGCCTTTGTTACGGCAGAGGGTGGTTGTAAAAAATGTTCTGCTACTGATCACTCTTTCACTCAGTGGCCTTCATTTGGTTTACTAGACTGGCAGAATAAATTGAATTTCGTCAAGGAATCCGCTCTGTGCATAAATTGTTTGCGCACCGGCCATTTGGCGAGCAAATATCGAAGTAGATCTCGATGCCGCGTTTGTCAAGGCTTACATCATACTATTCTGCATCGAACTGCTCATCCAGAGCGACCAACAAAACAGCAGCAGCGGAAACCCACACATTCGACGCACGCTTTAACGCCTACGGCAATAGTATTGATTAGGGATAAGTTCGGAATATTTCAGCCAGCCAGCGCTTTGCTTGACTCAGGCTCTGAAATAAATTTCATCTCTGAAGAGTTGGCCAAGTTCCTTCAGCTCAGGTTCGAGGGACAGAAGTATGACATTACTGGCATAGGCGATGTCAGAAAGCAGATGAAATACTCGGTCTCAACAACTATTAGATAACGATTATCTGTAAATGAATGGCATTAACAATTCGCTCTAGCCAAGACAATATCGCTTAATCAGCCAAAGCGATTCGTTTACACTTCACAATGGAACATACCCTCAGAGATTGACCTTGCTGATCCAGGCTTCTACATATCTCACCGGATTGACCTACTCATCAGCACACAAGAGTTTTTTGATTTACTTTCAAATTGCAAAATTTCGTTGGGTCCAGGCCTTCCTTGCCTGGTCAATACTGCACTTGGTTGGATGGTTGGCGGGAAGGTTTCTGATATTCCACAATCTCAAGTCGTAACATGCAACATGGCACGTTCTACGGAGCTGCAAGGTGAGAAAGGTTAGAAAGATTTTGGCTAATCGAGGAGTTTGATTCGCACGATCAAAGTTTCACCGTAGAAGAGCAGGAATGCGAACGCCGGTTCGTGGCAAACACAAGGTTTCTCACATCTGGAGGGGTCCAAGTATGCTTGCCATTTAAGATGAATCCTCACATGTTATGTACATTTTTTGAAATGGCCAAAGCCGACTTTTGCAAAATGAACGGAGGCTGAGCCACAACCCGTTGTTAAGTGAGATTTACGTTTAATTCATGAGGGAAGACATAGATTTGAATCACATGCAATTGGCTCCTGATTTCGACTCTCAAAAGACACATTATGTAATCCCGCATCATGGAGTCCTTAGATCAGAAAGCACGACTATTAAGCTGCGTGTTGTGTTCGATGCATCGTGCAAAACAACGTCGAACCTTTCTCTGAATGTGTTGTTGATGATTGGGCCAAGCATCCAGCAGAATCATATCTTAACACTTCTTATCCTTATGTATCATCTTGTTCTCTGGAAAAATCCTCAGCTGGACCTTTAGAATTGCTTCACCTAGACACTGTCACGTACGGCATGTCCTGCGCACCATTTCTATCAATAAGGAGCTTGAAAAATATTGCAGATAACTTCACCAATCAGTTTCCCATCGGAGCAGCCGTACTTAAAGAAGATATGTATGTCGATGACCTCCTTACGGGAGCAGACAGTGTCGAAGAGCTTCATCTCAAGGCTGCAGAGGTCACCAGCATAGTTTCTAAGGCTGGATTAGAGCTTGCAACGTGGAACACAAGCAAATTAGAAGGCAACGGAGCAGAGTTTCAATTCAAGGTTGATGCCAAAGATGTAACGAAGACTTTGGCCATGTCATGGCAGCCAAAACTAGATGTGTTTTATTTCAGGTATACCCTACCTACAATCTCTGTCATTACCAAGCGGAGCATCGTTTCACTTGTAGCTCACCTGTACGATTTGCTAGGACTCGTATCACCAGTCGTTATTCGATGCAAAATATTGGTCCAAGAGTTGCGGATGTATCGTCTAAACTGGGACGATTCACTTCCCCCTAAGCTTCAATCTCAGTGGAAGCGAATAGAAGAAGATTTGCACAATCTTCAAACCATCGAAGTTCGAAGATTCATTAACTCGTCACCAAGAAATCCATCGGAAATACATGGATTTTCAGATGCATCGCAGCGAGCTTATGGCTGTTGCGTTTATCTACGAACATACATAAATAGAAAGTTCAAGTCAATGCTAATCAAGTTTACTGCCGCGGCTAGAATTGTGCGCAGATTATTTATTGTGTCAAACATGGGCCAAGGTTAAGCATAAACTCGAAAATTACATTGATAATATTTTCTTCTGGACAGATTCAAAAATAGTTCTACAGTGGCCTACCATGCACTGTTTCGTCGCCAACCGGATTTCTGAGATGAAATCAACCACGTCAAACATCACAATCCAGCAGACATAGTGTCAAGAGGCTGCGCAGCGTCCGAGCTTATGGAAACTATATGGTTTCGTGGACCAAGCTTCTTATGTTAGGACTCATCGAGATGGCCTCAACCAGTACCAATTTCTCAGGACATCAATGAAGAGTTGGAGCTGCGAAAAGCAACAGTCCTCACATGTACCGATAGCGTGGTAGCAAGGAAGATATATTCGACTACGTTATCAACAAAATCTCATCCTATCGGCGCATTTTGCGAGTCATAGCTTTTGTGTTGCGCGTCTTCAACAGAATCAAGGTCAAACGGAAAATTAACATAGTCGATGTAATTCATACACCAGCAACTGAATTGCAATACGCGGTCAAGCACATCGTATCACATATTCAGCAGAAGACCTTTTTCATCGATATCCAGCAGCTAAAGGAAAACAAAATTTTAAAACCCGAGTTTCAAAAACTAATTCCGTTCCTAGCAGCGACTGACGGATCAAACGGTTCGATAACACTATTACGTGTAAGAGGCCGCTTAGCCAAGGCGCCCATTTAACTCGATGCTAAATTTCCTGTTCATCTATTAAAGAATCATTGCTTTACATTGAAATTTGTTGAATATCTCCACCAGCACCACATGCACGCTAGACCAAAGGCTCTTATTGGAATCCTGCGACTTCAGGTTTGGATTGTAAACGCCCGAGAAATCGCTCGAAAGATTGTACGGCGCTGCACACAATGTTACCATACATTACAAGCCTCGTTTAATGCAACAAATAATAGGATCACTTCCAGTTGATCGCTTTCATACACAACGACCCTTTTTTGTAACTGGAGCTGACCTATGTGGACCAATTTCCACATCATGTCGCATTCGAAGCAAGGTGCCATATAAAACAAACAAGGCCATGATTATATGCTTTTCGTCAAAAGCAATCCACATAGAACTCATTTCCGATCTGTCTACAAATAATTTTATTCTCTGTTTAAAGCGCTTCGTCAGTCGCAGAGGCATTCCACTACGCATTTATTGTGACAATGCAACTAATTTCGTCGGTGCACGATCGCAGCTCGAGGACTTTAAGCAGCAGCTGTTCGACGAAGCCAAAACATTGAATGTGCAGAAGTTCAGCAGCATCGTGGGATTCGAGTTCAAGTTCATTCCTGCGCGTGCTCCCCACTTTTGCGGGTTGTGGGAGGCCGCAGTAAAGTCCATGAAGAAATGATGATGAAAAACTTGGGCAACAATGGTCTAACGTACGATGAGATTCAAACGATTGCAATCGAGTCGGAGGCAATCTTAAACTCAAGACCATAGGCACCCTTCTCCGAAGACCCAAGCGATGGAGAGGAGCTTAGCCCAGCGCACTTGCAGACTGGGTCCTCTTTGATGTCCGTACCGGAGCCTTCAATTGACGAGAGCAGACCATCCTAACTTCCGCGGTGGCAGCGCGTAACGTACTTGAAGCAACAGTTCTGGGAGCTATAGAGGCGTGATTATTTACACACGCTTCAAGCGCGCTCCAAATGGCTCAAGCCCAATGCTAACATTCAAATTGGCCAAATGGTGATAATTCACGAGGATAATACTATTAATATTGATTTTTGATACAAGTGCGATCAATAGAACACCACCAAATCGATAGAGGAGACGGAGAAACAAAGAAGAAAGGAGAAGTTTCGATTGAGATTTTTACATCTATACCTAACAGGTTACATCGGCTATTCATTGGTTAGTAAAGATAAGAAGTATTGGTTTTGAATAATATTTGATACTAGTGTAACCAATAGGACACTATCAATGGATCAAGAAATATAGGAGACACAAAGTTATAGAACAAAAGAGAAGGTTGGTAGAAGAGGTCGCAACATACTTTGCTTGCTGATGGTAAAGTAGTTTTTTATAGACGCCGTTATACACAGGTATTTTGTGAAAAATCATTTCGACTTTAGGAAAAATCAAAATTTTTCATTTGTTGAAGTATGTAAATTATATATCTACGTTATTGTATATATAATCTTTTTACAGTGTAGTTATTGTTGGGTAGTTTCTCTCGCCGTTCTTTCGCTTGCTTATGCAGATAATTTTGTGGATTTTATCAACATGCTCAAAATAAGGCATCGAATGAACGGTTATGTTAACACGAGGCGGCAGTCAATTATGCTGTACCTCTCTATAAGGTTTAACTTTAAGCGCAGTTCCTAAGTCAATTTTAACGAGAATAGAACGTATAATAAAACTCTGTCCAAGAATTACATAAAGGAAAACTTTAATTTAAATAAAATTAAATTAAATTAAATAAAACTTTAATTTAAATAAAATTAAATTAAATTAAATAAAAATAATTACATAATTTAAATACACATAATTTGTACAGCTCAAGGTAAAATGCTTTTATAAGTTGTGTGAGAATATTTTGAACGGTATAATAAATAACTTTCTAACCGAAATTTACGGTATCCTGTGCAATACATACATACTTTATACAATCAAAACTCTCTGAACGTAATGGAGATAATATGAAAATAGCTATCATGGAAATCATATAAACATCTCTGTGTGGAGTATTGATGCAGCCATACTTGTGTATGCCACCGAATTTCGGATTACAAATATGAAGCACTCAATATTATGAATATATATTATAATATGGAAAAAATAATGAAAAATAACAATAAAATAACATTTTATGTTCGCAATACCAAAATAAATGAACAAATGTTTTATTATGCTACAAAATAATCTTCTGAGTTTTTATTTCGAGCTTAAATTACAGGTATACTTGTGCGTTGTGCTCTACAAGGGACGTGCCACAGATAGGAAGTCAGTGATCTCCTCAATGAGAATATGGGTTTGAAAATATTGAGAGTGAGATTAATTTTGATTTTTAAATTTGTCTTGCAATCATAGGAAACATTATTCCCAAACATTACGGACATGTTTCTTTGAAATAACAACATTTGGATACTTTGTGTATGTGAACTTTCCCAAGTGCATATCAACACCTGTGATAATAAGGGAAAAGGGTACGTGATAACAACCTTTGGATACTTTGGGTGACTTTTATTAATTGCTCATAATGAGGAGGAGGATACATGATCAATATTGTCACATAAGGAAGCGGCTATTTGATATAGTCATCTAATTTTCATAAAGTTCAATTCGACATTTAGAACTAATTAAAAATTGTTAATTCCAAACTTAAGATGTTATATGTTTAAAACACCAAATATATAATATTTACAATATTTTTTCGAGTTATTTCTATGGGCTCTAAAAGACTTAGTGGTCCAATCCGGCTGGTTTCGACTTTTATACTATACTACCTGCAAAAGAAGAAAACTGCGTAGAAATGGACTGACAGACGAACATGGCTAGATTTAAAGCACTTTTTAAGATTCCTCAACTCTTGACGTACAACACAATTCTGTAAAATATGTCGTTTGAAAGTTATAATTAAAAAAAGTCCACATTAAACAGTTCAGAATACTGCATAAGAATTTAAGTTTTTTTTATCCACAGCTCAAACAGCTTAAAAATGAAAGGTATTTTAGAATACTATTTACGTTTTTCAAATATGATTTGTCTAAATACAACTGTTTAAAAATTGTAACGGAATGTTTATTCAATTTTAGTTCAGTTGATAGGAATTGTTGAGACAAATACATTTCAATCCAACATTTTTCATTCATAAAAACTATACGCACTATAGATTTGTGCGGACTGTAGGCGTTAGGGTGTGCACTGCGCAGGAAGCCCAGAGTTTCCGAGATCTCAGCGTTCATACGGACATAAATAGATCAACTCGCCTAGTGATCCTGATCAAGAATATATATACTTTATGGGGCTGGAAACGCTTTCTTTTACCTATGAAATATTTTCCGACTGTACGAGTAACGGGTATACAAGATGGCCACATTAACCAGTTAAAAACACTGCCTGAGCCTGTTAACAACTCAATATAAGAACTTTTAGTTCTACCAGTTTTAGAAAACTAGCTGTTTTGGCGGGAAAACAGCGTTAAATAGTTCCACTTCATACACCTTTACCTTGCGAACCACTAAAGATTCAGGCTTGTGCTATATGTGATTTGTCTAAATACAACCGTTTAAAAATTATGGGGACAAGTTTTTTCAATTCCGATTTTGTTAGGCTTTTATTCCGATGGATTAAAAACAGTTTTTTTATATTAAGTCTTAAGCAGTATAATTCTTGAGATTCTTCAACTATTGACGTACGACACAAAGCTGGAGAGAGTCCCGCTTGAAAGTAATAATTAAAAAGTCAAGGAAGATGGCTACAGTCGAGTGACTGACTATCAGATACCCGTTACTCAGCTTGAGGGAGCTAAATCAAAATGGAGATATGTAAACAGCAATGTAATATTGTAAAGGGCCACCTACCGGCTATTTCAGTATATGTTATGTGGACGGAAAAGAATTTTAAGCGTTTTAGCCGTTTGTGGGCGTTAAAAAGAGCGTGGCACATTTTTTTTCAAGTGAGTTGATAGGTATTTATAAGACAAACACATTTCAGCTAAAATTTCGTTTCTATCGTAAAACTTTATGTGCTAAAGACTTACGCGGATTGTGGGCGTTCGAGTGGGCATGGCGACACTCTGAAACAAATTGCGTCGGAAGCCCAGGCATCTGCATGCAACGTCTGACTGTTCTAGCTCTTATACTTTCAAAAATCTCAGCGTTCATTCGGACGGAAAGTCGAATAGACAGACGGACACACGGACAGACGGACACACGGACAGACGGACACACGAACAGACGGACGGACGAACAGACGGACAGACGGGCGGTCGGACGGACGGACAAACATACGGACGGTCGGACGGACAGACGGACGGTCGGACGAACGGACATGGCTAGATCGATAAATAATAATAAAATTTATGGGGTTGGAAAAGCTTTCTTTTACCAGTTAAATTCTTTCTGACGAATCTAGTCTACTCTTTTACTCTACGAGTAACGGGTTTAAAAATGACCACATTTAACAGTTCAGAACAGTGCCTGAGAG
This sequence comes from Drosophila biarmipes, assembly GCF_025231255.1. Lineage (NCBI taxonomy): Eukaryota > Metazoa > Arthropoda > Insecta > Diptera > Drosophilidae > Drosophila > Drosophila biarmipes. The sequence continues at coordinate 790,639 of NW_026114533.1, forward strand.
TTCAACTTTTTTTGTGCGTACCCAAACTCTATTTGACGGTAATGAACAGCTTAATATAAAAAACTTAAATTCTACCATTTTTGAAAAAAAAATAGCTAGATTGGCGAGAAAACAGTTCTAAGTAGTTCAAATTCATACATTCTTAACTTGCGAACTACTATTTACGTCATTCTTACATGATTTGTCTAAATACAGCCGTAAAAAAATTATGGGGAAACGTTCTTTCAATTCCGATATTTTGTAAACTTTTATTTCTGATTTCACAAAAATTTGAAGTTAAATTTTAATCTTGGCCACATTTACCAATTCAGAACACTGCCTAAGCATTAATATTTTTTTTTGCATATCCAAACTCTTTTTGATGGTCCTGCAAATTTAAGATGATGTTGAACAGCTAAAAATAGGTAACTTCAGTTCTATAGCAAGGTCATTCTAAATACTATTTACGTCTTTCAAACATGATTTGCCAGAATGCAACCGTTAAGAGAAAGGTATTTCAGTTCCGATTTTTTTAAAGCTTTTATTCTAGTTGCTCAAAACCGGTTCATCGATTTCAAAATAAATTTAAAGCTGTATAGTTCTTTTATAGATTTCCCAACTCTTGACGTACGACACAAAGCTGTAAAAAATACCGTTTGAAATTAAAAATAAAAAAAATGGGCACATCTACCAGTTCAGATCCATGCCTGAGAACTAAACTGTTTGACTACTCTTTTTGACAACATGATTTGTCTAAATACAGCCGTTTAAAAATTATGGGGAAACGTTCTTTCAACTCCGATATTTTTCAAGCTTTTATTTCTGTTAGCACAAAAACGGTTTAACGATTTCAAATCAAATTGTAAGCTGTATAATTCTTAAGATTCCCAAACTTTGGACGTCGACAGACAGCTTTAAAAAGTCCTGTTTGAGAGTTATAATAAAAAAAAATGGCCACATCTCCTTTTTTGTTTTGTTTTTTAATTTAAGAAATTTTAGCTTCAGCACTTTGGAAAAAAACTAGCTGTTTTGTCAGGAAAACAGCTAAGAATGGCTAAATTCATACACCCTTTAACTTGCGAACTACCAAAGCTTTAGACTTGTGCTATATGACGTCCCGTTTTAAAGTTATAATTTAAAAAAAATTGGCCACATCTACCAGTTCAGCATATAAATTTTTTTGTGCGTATCCAAACTCTTTTTGCGGTCCTGGAAATTTTAGATGATGTTAAACAGCTTAATATAAAAAACTTAAATTCTACTACATTTATAAAAAGTAGCTAATTTGGCGGGAAAACAGCTTTTAAAAGCTCAAATTCGTACATCCTCCTTAACTTGCAAACTGCTAAAGCTTCGGACTTCAGCTATATGTCGTTAGCAAGGTATTGGGATATCCTAGTTACGTCTTTCAATTAAATTTTAAGCTTTTAGTTCTTAAGATACCTTAACGTTCGACGTACGACACAAAGCTATTAAAAATCCCGTTTAAAAGTAATTATTAACAAAAAAGGACACCTTTAGCATTCCAGCGCACTGCCAGAGATTGATTTTTTTGTGCCTATCCAAACTCTATTTGACTCTATTTCCTGGAAATTTTAGATGATGTTAAACAGCTCAATATAAGAAACATTAGTTCTGCCTTTTTTAGAAAGCTAGCTGAATTTTGAATAACTCAACCACTCAACTTCAAGTAACTGGAAATCCAAGTTAAAAGATTACCAGGAAACCCAAGCTGATCCACTTTGAATAAAAGAAGAGAGTGGTTGCGGAAGTCTGAAAATCACTGAAATGCTAAATTAATTTATTACAATAGATGACAATTCAAGCAGGTTGGTGGCGGTCGATCTTCGCTCAACAAAACCATGCTGACACGGTGATATAAGGGAGGAACATAAATGTTGCAAATAAGAAGTGTTCATACGTTCAAATGCTTTAGGAATTGCCGACAATTTGTAAATACCTCTATAATTCTGGGTAGCCGCATTTGCACCCTTTGTATAAAGTGGAATAGTAAAAGAGTTCTTTTAGATAGTAGGGAAAACTGTTGATAAAATTGACGCACAACACTTAAGCACACATCCAGTCCATCTGAACCGGGAGAATAAGTTGACGTTGTTGTTGCTAAATCTCTTAAGAGAGAGCTTTCGGTGATTACAGGGGAAAAAATACAATTTTCCCCTCTTTAAGGGATAAGGGTAGTTAGAATTTGATCAAGCTGTCGATCTATGAGTTGTTTGAAAACCCTAAATAAATAAATCAGCAATTTCAGAATTCGTCGATGCTTCCATTGAGTTTAGACGTACGTTAATAAAGTTGTCAAACTGTTTCGGATCATTTGAAAATTCAAAATTTATATCGATTTAGAAACATAGAATAGCAATGACTGTTGAGAACACTAAAATCTGATCGAGCCCTAACATATTTCAATAATCGGTTTACCCGATTTTTTATATTTTTTTAAGTGTTTGATTTAAGGATTTTAAGTCTTTGACGCGCATTGGTAAACCAATGAGGCCTGCTTAGGTTTGAAGGAAACTTATCAGGAAAGCATTCATTAAACAAATTATTAAACACTGTATAGAATAGTTTAGTGGCAGTTTTAATATCTTTTCCATTGTATAAGTCTTTCCAATTATATTGAGAAATCATATCGTTAAGTTTTACGTTTTTACGAAAACATCTAGTTTTAGTTCGAGAAACTAAAGGAGAGAGGGTATTAGAGCAGGGGAGGCAAATTGTCAATCCCAATGTTGGATAATATAGGTCTTCAGGAAACCAAGATCATCAATTTTACATACCGTGTCTATTTAAGGAATTTTTTATAAAGCTTACCTGCTGTATCGATAGGCCACCCACAAAAAATTGGGCGGATAAAAGTATCTTGACACGTAAGTCAGAAGGAGGTGTTCAAGAAATATCAGGTAGATGAAAGTCAACCAAAAAGAAAGAAGGGATAGAACAGACTTTATTGCAGACAGATGGTGGCCATAAATTACTAGATCAGAGCCATAAGAATAAATAAGAACAAGTAACAAATACAGATAAAGATTGCAAAGGAACTTGCACACATAAAAATTCAATTTCATTTGGGATATAAGTGTTCTCTCCTTCAGATGTCAGGCTAGAGGTAACGACAATCATGACACGGCCCCTCTACATGGGGAGCGATCGGTCCTTTAAGTATTAAAGTTGTTTGACAGAACTTCAGAGTCAGATATCTCTTGTTTCAGCAATTTTCCGTATATGCCAAAATATCTTCAGTGATTGCAGAGGAGTCAGCATAAGGCTTGGGTAGTCCCCTAATATTTATATACGCCAGAAATAAACTTTTTACTGTTATTTGTTCTCGGTTTAGTGGGAACAAATTTTTTATATACTAAATCATCATTAAGCCAAAAGTTTTCAAAAAGTAATACATTAAACACATCAGGCGGAGCAATCCCACGAGCGTATGAAAATCGAAATGGTTCAACTGCAATATGCTCGGATGGGAATTTTTCACGTATAAATTCCAAAACATCCTCAGATGTGGTATATGGGGTGAATCCAGAAACAAATAATTGCTTCCTTTGTGGAACAACTGAAAGTTTCTTACGTCCTCCAGCAGCAGTCTGAACGTCTGAAGGCTGAGATCCAGGATCGGTGCCTTCAGTACCTATAGGTACGGTTAGCGCCGAGTTCTTTGAATTAGCCAGTATGGACTTAACCCAAACTATCTGTATCCATAGGCACAGCCTATTTATATTTACCCCTGTGTCAACAGAAACTGGTGCTACCAAGTTAGGCGGTTAGGCTGGCTATTTTGCATTTAATATAAATAAAGCCGCTCATCTCAACTTCCATTTCCTTGCAGGACGCACAAGACCACATAAGACCAAAATTAAGATCAATAAAATCTTTAACTCTACCGGTAAATCCTGCACATTTAACGTTCATCATCGAATAGCAGAGCCAGCAAAATATAAAGGAGTTTTTAATTGAAGACGCAAGAGTACAATTTTTTTAAAACATACCAGAGTCGTTACAAATTATAAAGCAAAGTGATTAAACAAATCTAATAGAAATGTTAAAATAACTATAAACACATACCCGTTTAAAAAGGTAAGGTTTAACTTTATATTACCCAGGGCTCAGTACCTCAAATGGACGCCACAGTACCTTAACGGACTATTCCGAAAAAGGAATAAGAGATGCTCAAGAATATAATCAGAGGACTCATTCTTTAACAAACCATAAAACCTTTTGACGTACTATATAAAAAACAAGAAAGGAATTTACCTTAGGCAAGCCGAAGTTTGTATACCCTTGCTGTTATAAGAAATAATCAACTTTAGTAAAACCATGTAAAATTTTTAAGGATTGTTGCTGACTTCAGTGATATTAAAAAAAAATTTTTTCATTTTATTTTTTCAGACCGTTTTTTTTTACATCTATATGTTAGAGTAGTCCGTTTTTTTTTTAAATTGAATTCGAAATTCTTAATAATATAAAAAATTATATTCCCTATATTATAAGATAATATGCCAAAAAGCCCCAGGGCTATTATTTGTTTAATATTATTTTCCCACCAATTTTCCGATCGTTTCTATGACAGCTACATGATATAATCGTCCAATTTTAATAAAATTTAACTATAAATTGAGAACTAATTAAAAAAAGTTATTTCCAAGCGTAGCAGGTTATGTGTTCAAAAACGCCAAAGAAATAAATTTTTAAATTTTTTTCTCCGATACTTCCTATGGGAGATATAAGATATACTTGTCCAAGCCGGCTGGTTCCGACTTATATACTACCTGCAATAGAAAGAAGACTTTTGGTAAAGGTTCAACCTGATAGCTTTAAAACTGATAGACTAGTTTACGTTGAAACGGACGGCCAGATGGACAGACGGGCTAAATCGACATGGCTAGATCGACTGGTGACGCTGATCAAGAAAATGTATACTTTGTGGGTTTGCGTTGCAAACTTCTGACTGAAATCATTATACCCTCTGCAAGGGTATAAAAATACGCAGTAGAAAATACTAGAAATAGCATGTAGGACAGGTAGTTTATAAAAAGAAACACGGTGGAAAAAATAAACTTAAAACTAGACTTAAAACAAAAGAAGTTTTAGAAAATTTACTTAACAAAATAATAATCAACAATAGAAATTGAATCACAAAGATAACAACAAATTTCATATTTAAATGTTGCTTTTTTACCTTACGACGTAACTAACTTAATTTTTACAAAGAAGTAAGAAAATTGAATCAGATAATATAAAAAGAGATACTAAAAAAAGGTCACAATGCAATAACTTTTATTCAAGGACAATAAAGGCGAAATGACGTGCGATTCATACGCATATTATTCCACGTAACTAATTTAAGTTTTTACAAAAAAATAAAAATGAAACAAATAATATTAAAAGGGATACTCATAAAAGGTCACACTGGGAAATTAAATATAACAAAGAAGTAATCGAATAAATTGGAACAAATTTTGAATTCCAATTTAGTCAAAAAAATAGAACTTTTTTCTGTTGATTTAAAAAATGTTTAATACCAAAATGATGACATCATGGAAATATTAAAACATGAACCAAAACTGGTAAATATCGCTGACTTAATGGACATCTCAATTTTTTGTTTAATAATAAATAAATAATAAAGAACTTGTAATAATTAATATAAAATGCCCAATAATAAAAAACTCAAGCGAAATATATCACGTTGGAGCAATTTCCCAAATCGATGGGAAACTAGTATTAAGCAATCAAGTCGCAAAAGGCGCAAATATGTTTTATAAAATATCTAACTTCAAAAACGAACTTTTAATTAATTATTGCAATTCGGTTAGCGCCGAGTTCTTTGAATTAGCCAGTATGGACTTAACCCAAACTATCTGTATCCACAGCCTATTTATATTTACCCCTGTGTCAACAGAAACTGGTGCTACCAAGTTAGGCGGTTAGGCTGGCTATTTTGCATTTAATATAAATAAAGCCGCTCATCTCAACTTCCATTTCCTTGCAGGACGCACAAGACCACATAAGACCAAAATTAAGATCAATAAAATCTTTAACTCTACCGGTAAATCCTGCACATTTAACGTTCATCATCGAATAGCAGAGCCAGCAAAATATAAAGGAGTTTTTAATTGAAGACGCAAGAGTACAATTTTTTTAAAACATACCAGAGTCGTTACAAATTATAAAGCAAAGTGATTAAACAAATCTAATAGAAATGTTAAAATAACTATAAACACATACCCGTTTAAAAAGGTAAGGTTTAACTTTATATTACCCAGGGCTCAGTACCTCAAATGGACGCCACAGTACCTTAACGGACTATTCCGAAAAAGGAATAAGAGATGCTCAAGAATATAATCAGAGGACTCATTCTTTAACAAACCATAAAACCTTTTGACGTACTATATAAAAAACAAGAAAGGAATTTACCTTAGGCAAGCCGAAGTTTGTATACCCTTGCTGTTATAAGAAATAATCAACTTTAGTAAAACCATGTAAAATTTTTAAGGATTGTTGCTGACTTCAGTGATATTAAAAAAAAATTTTTTCATTTTATTTTTTCAGACCGTTTTTTTTTACATCTATATGTTAGAGTAGTCCGTTTTTTTTTTAAATTGAATTCGAAATTCTTAATAATATAAAAAATTATATTCCCTATATTATAAGATAATATGCCAAAAAGCCCCAGGGCTATTATTTGTTTAATATTATTTTCCCACCAATTTTCCGATCGTTTCTATGACAGCTACATGATATAATCGTCCAATTTTAATAAAATTTAACTATAAATTGAGAACTAATTAAAAAAAGTTATTTCCAAGCGTAGCAGGTTATGTGTTCAAAAACGCCAAAGAAATAAATTTTTAAATTTTTTTCTCCGATACTTCCTATGGGAGATATAAGATATACTTGTCCAAGCCGGCTGGTTCCGACTTATATACTACCTGCAATAGAAAGAAGACTTTTGGTAAAGGTTCAACCTGATAGCTTTAAAACTGATAGACTAGTTTACGTTGAAACGGACGGCCAGATGGACAGACGGGCTAAATCGACATGGCTAGATCGACTGGTGACGCTGATCAAGAAAATGTATACTTTGTGGGTTTGCGTTGCAAACTTCTGACTGAAATCATTATACCCTCTGCAAGGGTATAAAAATACGCAGTAGAAAATACTAGAAATAGCACGTAGGACAGGTAGTTTATAAAAAGAAACACGGTGGAAAAAATAAACTTAAAACTAGACTTAAAACAAAAGAAGTTTTAGAAAATTTACTTAACAAAATAATAATCAACAATAGAAATTGAATCACAAAGATAACAACAAATTTCATATTTAAATGTTGATTTTTTACCTTACGACGTAACTAACTTAATTTTTACAAAGAAGTAAGTAAATTGAATCAGATAATATAAAAAGAGATACTAAAAAAAGGTCACAATGCAATAACTTTTATTCAAGGACAATAAAGGCGAAATGACGTGCGATTCATACGCATATTATTCCACGTAACTAATTTAAGTTTTTACAAAAAAATAAAAATGAAACAAATAATATTAAAAGGGATACTCATAAAAGGTCACACTGGGAAATTAAATATAACAAAGAAGTAATCGAATAAATTGGAACAAATTTTGAATTCCAAATTAGTCAAAAAAATAGAACTTTTTTCTGTTGATTTAAAAAATGTTTAATACCAAAATGATGACATCATGGAAATATTAAAACATGAACCAAAACTGGTAAATATCGCTGACTTAATGGACATCTCAATTTTTTGTTTAATAATAAATAAATAATAAAGAACTTGTAATAATTAATATAAAATGCCCAATAATAAAAAACTCAAGCGAAATATATCACGTTGGAGCAATTTCCCAAATCGATGGGATACTAGTATTAAGCAATCAAGTCGCAAAAGGCGCAAATATGTTTTATAAAATATCTAACTTCAAAAACAAACTTTTAATTAATTATTGCAATTCAATAAGGAAACATCTTGTTTTACCCAATTATTTTATAGTGAAATATCAACTTGTAAAGAAAATAGAAGACCAAAAAAGACATCATACAAGACGGTGCCATTCTTATAAATGGTAACAATATTGTTAACAACTCCCATTTGACAAATTCATTTTTAATAACATTTAATGGTACAACCAAAATGAATTATATCTTATATATCAATTTCGAAAACGAAATTCTATAATACGAACCACTTCAAAAATTATGAAATATGTGATTACATATTAGCAAATATCTCGAAGCTTTCTATAGATAATATAAAAACGTTAAATCCTTTCATTAAAATAAATAATACTGAAATATCATATACCTTTGTATTACACCCTTGCAGAGGATATAAAGTTTCAGCTGAAAACTTTCTAAAAAGTCCTCTTTCTATTGCAGGTAGTACATAAGTCGAAACCAGGCGGATCGGACAGGCAAACGGGAGATATCGGGGAAAAATTTAAAAAAATTTAAAAAAAATGTATCTTCGGTGTTTTTTAACATATAACCTTCTAAGCTCAAAAAAAAATTTAATCAGTTCTGAATTTTTAAATAAATTTTATCAAAATCATAAGGTCGGTCTCCGTTGTTGTTTCCACAGCGGCAACCTCGCGTCTACCCTTACCGAGGAACGTGAGGCCGATATATTCCAGAAATTATTTGCGAAATAAAAGTGATGTGTCAGACTTGGCACTATCAAAAACTCTTGGTCCTTAGTTTCTCCAAGGAAACGCTAAGGCTCCGGTTACTTGGGTCTCTCCACCGCTGGCTGTGCGTACACATTCTTCACTTTGCTGTCTTATCGGCCACTACTACGGTTTTTATGGAAGCTTTTGCTCCCCTGCCAATACAGTTCGCGTTAGCGCCTAGGTCCAGTTACGCGAATATTTCTGCTCCATTGATGTCGTTTTGTATGCTCACCACCGTGTCCACCACCTTTTTCTTGAGCTGGCTATAGTCTGCTTGGGCAACATATAATTTCAGTATATTCGGTGTGGTTCGTGTCTCGTATCCGCGTCTTGCGTGCCGGTTTAGATAGGTTCGCGAGCAAGTTCGTACTCCCTCTCTCGTTGTTTTAGGCTCTTTTCAGAGAAGATCTGTTTGTGCGTGCTGTTTTTACCGGAAAAGGTATTTCCTTGTCCGCCCGGCTACCCTGGTTGTGCCTGATATACTCCGCCCAAAACCCAGTGGATTCGCATCCATCCCCATTTTCTCGTCCCCTACATGTGGCATCGTGGAATCTGATCGGGCAGGAAAATTTCTTCAAAGGATGCTTTTTTTGGAAGTCTGCTGTTTTGCCACACTTATGAACCACCAGCGCTTGTGGTGGGCCTTGGCATCTTAGTCAGTCCTCATAACGCCTTTGTGTTCTTTCCGATCCCGTTTTATTTCCTGTGTCAGTGAGTAGTAGTCATTATTCGCCTTGACCTCCATTAGCTGTCAAAGCCATTTAGTGGTAGCACCGGTCAGTAGAAGATGAATTTTCGCACGAATTATTGTCGGATCATTCCATGCAACTCTTGCAACTGTCTGGCCGCGTCTGCTTTTATCTAACTTTAGAAAACGAAGAATTTCGATCGACCGTTGGATGCAGTTGTCTCCATCTCGTTTGTTCGAGATTGCTTATGGGTGAATCCATCCAACTGAGTCCTTTTACGCGTTGCATCTGGCTATTAAGAATTTCAGGCCTTACCGGTTCCAGAGGCGGCGTCTCTTGGTATCTCAAAAAACTGTCAGTGGGTTTTCGATCGAATTGGTGAGGGTCGCCTCAAGTCTTCTTTTGGTCAAGAACCCTTCGATAAGCCCCAATAAACAATAAGCCCCATGTTAGTCGCTACTACAAAACTGGGTTCCGCAATTAAAGCAATTATATAAGATTGTGCTCTTTTTAAAAAAACTTAATTTCTCAACTCTATAAGCCATGCTCAATTACATCTACTCTGATACTGCAGGCATCGAGATGGTTGACCCTAATAAAATTCATGAAAAGGACTTTAGTCGTGGGAGAGGCATCCGACCATTTTTGCCGGCATGCGTGCGTACAGTTCGTCAGTCCAAACTGCCCCACAACCTTAGCTTTCTCTTAATCGCAATACGATTGGGGTGATTTTCGGCCAAAATCCCTCCCCTTCACACATTCGTGTGCCAATGGGTCATCGCGGGCTGTGCAATACAATGGTCCTTTTGTCAAGATTGGCCATCGAAAGTAATGTAGTTGTTCTTGTAAGAGTTCTAGCACACCATGGTTTTGAATTTTTTTCACATTTTAATTTAATGGGTAATAAATATCGGCATCTGCCATTGATGTGTAATATAGTATAGACAAATGCATATGGAATTTATTGACAATTATTTTGTTTGCAGTGATTAACAAATTTACCACCTGTCTTTGTCTACACGTCACCAAAATGCTGACCATTCACGACTGCAAACGTCGCTTACAGGGCACTGGCAATTAAACATACAACTAGAATGTTGATACTCGCTTTAACGCACTCATAACATTGCGGTTCTACTTCCTACTATGAAAATGCCTAGTATCACATCTCAACTAGCAGCTAACCACCGGTAGATCAAACCTCAGTGGAGTGCCCCCCGTCCCTTCTCGTGACGCGATCGTCCTGCCATTAAATCGTCCTCATGCTACCGACAAGGCGCTCACTAGACTGACTAGAAGTGTCTTCTTTGGTTGGGCACAAGCATTGGTGACCCCGACGTGATCCTTTACCAACAAAGAATCACACTCGAGCGACCCCTTCCGACCAAAATTTTAACCTCTTACTCGTGGAAAACACCGTTAAGTTTACACCATTTCCACCCGCCCTGATAACCACAGCTTGATCTAGCTCCCCAGGATACGCAGCTACCTCCACTTTCACAGGATACTTATCCAGGTTCACAGGATACCAAGTATCGTCCAGCTTCACAGAACTCAGTGTCAACCGGCTTCACAGGATTCATTGATTCACCCACACGAGTGTTAACTAGAGAACCAAAATTAACAAGAACAGATCAAACAGCTCATTAAGAACTATAGAAAAGGATTCTGGTGAACGACGCCAGCGAGACGGTTATTATCCTAGTAAGCTTAACAAGTTGAGCGATCTCTAGTAACAGTTCTGTGACCTAGATGAAGAAGTCCAGTACGCAGCATTACCCACTGGAGATGAGTTCGCCTAAGACTCACAGCATTAAAACAGCTGGTAGAGAAATATCAGCAAGTATTTACAGACAATATGGCGTCAACAAGCGGACCTCAAAAGGTAGCTAGGCGGATACAGAACAACCCTAAGGACCCGTTAGTCAAGCAAATCGAGAGTGACTTATCGATCGGCTCGGTTATGCGTCAGCTACAGAGACGGTGAAACCAATTAGAATAATCTCTTATTCTTGCATCAAATGCGCCAACCATCACCTCAGCACTACAACACCACCTGGGGGTCCAATGGCAATTATTGAGACAGGCCCATGATAAAACGCGTGGGGCTGAGGCAGCCGCCACAGAAGAGGTTAATCGATTTCAGACCTTTTATGAAGAATATAAGCCATGCTTCGATAAAACGATTCTGTAATGAGCCTAAATCTGTCTCTAACACCAATCAATATTCCCGAGTTTGATGGCGAATATCTTGATTGGCCCTGGTTTCACGTTTTATTTGTATAATTAGTGCATAATAAACCATACTCAACCAGCAAGAAGCTTCTTATTCAACAAGGCTCACTCCGCTGCGAAGCAAAAAACATTTTGACAGATACGGCTTTCTCTCAAGGCGACGAGTAAAAGCCAGGTACCAACACGGCCCAATTTTAGTCTATGCGGCAATAGAAGGAATCGTCGATTGCGTGCCCATCAACATGTCTGCGCAACATCCTAGATCACTACATGATACAGTGCGAACAACTGCACAAAATCATAGGAACCATTTCTGTGTTCTATTTTTATGAGAAATCTAGACCAACAGACTCTAGCCTCATTGAAAAATTCAGCGTATGCACCAATAGAAATTCCAACGTTAGGGAGTGTACTGTCGTTTATTAAGCGGCGCTCTTGCATGCTGGAAACGATAAGTGCACAACCTACAACAACGCTCCGCCATTAGCCAGTCCGCAAGGAAGAGAGCTGCAAGATTTGTCAAGACGACAAGGTATCATCAAAAGGACCTACTGGTCAACTTAAAACGTGACGCGCTGTAATAGATTCCGGGTCACAGGGTAATTTTATCTCAAGGAGGATGGCAGATCTGCTATCTCTTAAAAAAGTGTCGTTACCGATTGAAATATATGGAATCGGAAAAAAGGTATCTACAGCGACCAAGTCAATACTAAAGGTAGCGTCATGTACCTCTGATTTCGAAACACCAGTAGAGGTATTAATTATTTCCTCAGTCATTTCCGAACAACCACTATTACCGATTGCACACGATCTTGACATTCCTGAGAGTCTGATCTCAGAAGATCCTCACCTTAGAGGTTGACCTGTATTCCAAGTTAATGGTGAATTTCTCAGACTAGGACCTAATTAACCTCTGGCGCAAGGCACTAGGCACTAGGCTTGGGTATGTAATCATCGGTTTTCTCAAGAAAGACACCTCATGTGCTGGAAGAAGACGAAGACGAAGACGATCTTGCAAAACATAAACCTACTTGTAATGTAAAGAATGATGAATTTCTGGTAAATGATAACCAATCTAAAAAGGAAGAAGATCAGATATCTCATAAAGAAGTTAGGATTCATACAATTTTTTTTAGCCCTGATGGTGCATAAAATAAAGCCTGACCAATCTATGAAAAACGAAACTGACTCGTCCGAACGGGAATCCCCTGCCACAAATAAAAGTTCCCTGCAGCTGACCGAATTACTCACTGCAAGAGAAAGGTCAATCGATATAAAACCGACTACTCATCAACTTCCACCCTATAAGAAGTCGGACTTTTCTAAAAAATTTCTTAAATAAATCAGGAAATATTTAAGCTTGTGTAGGGGTATAACGTATTCCCCTGAAGTTAAACACCAACACAAATATGACTTCTAGTCTTTTCTTTTATTTAATTTAATTTGGTCTGTTCAGGATCACGGTCGGCGTTCAACTGCTATCGCTCTCAGCTCACGATCCGCATCAACCCCCGATTCACTGAGGGAGTGTGAGAGCGATGACATTGAAAGAGAGAGTTAGAGAACAGTGAGCGGCATCGTACAACAACAACAACTTATTCTTAGAACTTACACGACTGATCTAGAAGGAATACAATAACCTACACATACATACATACTACGACGTAGCAATCCTGCTACAATTCGGCCGTCCTGACATTTTAAGATCCCCTGATCTTGTGTTAATTTACAATTGATTTTGTCTTATATTTATCTTAGTTTCTATAATTTAGTTTTGTATTTACAAATTCTTAGATATATTCACAACTTTATTTTCGTTTTCCAGTCCAATGCTTAATATTTTGGCTACTCCAGACACCTTGATAAGGGCAACGCGATAATTGAAAACCTTCAACATCTTTTATTCTATCATTCCTCAAAACTTTATCTATAATTTTCACCATGATATAGTCTCCTACTTTGTATTCCGAACTCCTTGTTCTTTTTTCATTATATCTCTGTTCGTTGTCTTTTTGTAATTTTTGATTGCGCTTCTGAACCATCTTTTCTAATTTTGTCTAAATCTCTAACATCACTAACATTATCTAATTCTTCTACCTTTTGTCTCAATTCATCAATAACTTTTCCTTTCTGCTCGATTCCAAAGAACATTTTACTTGGCATTTGGGCTATGCTTCTTTGCTTCGTGTTGTTCAATGAAAACTCAACATCTTCCACAACTGTGTCCCAATGAATTTTCTCTTCTGGATCTGCTAACTTAGCTATCATTGGTCCCACAACTCTACTAATCCTTTCTACTTGTTCCTTGGCCTGAGGTGACCCAGTCGCAATTTTGACATTATTGTCATTATATTATATTATTATATTACATTTTTCCATAAATTTTCAAAAATCTTCCGACGTAAAACAGCTTCCCCTATCCGAAACTATACAAGTTGGCCTCCTGTAAGCCCTAAAGTAGTCTTTCAACGCTATAATAACTTCTTTTGTGTTCGTCGTTTTTGTTGCATATAGCCTAACATATTTAGTAAATCCGTCTATAACCACAAAGAGATGTTTCTTTACTCTTCCATTATCAACCGGTCCTTAATGATCAATATGTATAATTTCGAATGGTACATTTCCTTTTGGTATACTTTGCAACAGACCTTCCACTTTCCAAGACTTTGGCGAATATGCTACACATCTTATACAATTTTCAATATGTCTAACCACTTTCTCTTTCATATTCAAAAACCAATTGCATCCATAAGTTCATCTCTTTCTAAATGACCTAATTCATTGTGATATTTGTATAACATATTTTCCTCCATTTCTTCTGGAACACAAAATAACAGCTTTCCATTTTATCTTCCTCATTTTCTAACTTTTTTCTAACATCTTTTAATTTTTCATCATTCGCTTGACAAATAGTTAAATTATCTTCAAAGCTCTTCGTTTTAACCACCATTATGTTTGTATTTCTACTTAACGCGTCAACGTGTTGCATAAGTTTTTCCGATTTGTGGACTAATTCGGGAGCTTAACTCAATTCTATTTAACGTCAACGTCAGTGAGTTACAATCTGTGACTATTCTAAATCGTGTGCCCTGCACATAAATTCTAAATCTTCTAAGAGCGTAAATTATTGCTAACGTTTCCAGTTCAAAACTATGATACTTTGCTTCGTCCTTTGTTGTTGCTTTTGAAAAATAAAATATAGGATGAAGCTTTTTATCCTCTTTTCTTTGCAGCAAAACTGCCCCAAAACCTTGTGCGCTGGCGTCTGTGTGCAATTCTGCCTCGTCCTTGTAATAATATAATCCTAACACTGGAGCTTCCACCAACTTTTTCTTAAGCATTTCAAAACATTGCAATTCCATTTTTCAAATACAAATTCTTTATCCTTTTTTAACAATTTATATAGAGGTTCAGCGATCATCGAAAAATCTTAAATGAAACTTCTAAAATACGAACACAAGCCCAGAAAGCTTCTTACATAGTGTACTTTGTCTGGAACGGGAAAATCTCGAACAGCTTCTTTTTCTTTGTCGTAAGCCTGTATTCCTTTGCTAGTTACCAAAAATCCTAAGTATTGCACACTTGCTTGTAGAAACTCACACTTGTGCATTCTTAATTCTAGTATATTCCTTGCTAATCGATCAAAAACTTCTCTAAGAACACTTCAATGTTCTTGCATTTCTTTACTCGCAATCATGATATCGTCCATGTATATAACTGCCTTACCATCCCTTATCAAGTCTGCAAACAATTATTGATAAATCGTTGAAATACCGCTGGTGCATTCTTTAGCCCCATTGGCATCCGCATAAACTCAAATTGTCCTAAAGGCGTCATAAATGAGGTATATTTTATCGATTCACTATCCACAAACACATGAAAGTAGCCATGCTTTAAATGTAATTTCGAAAATATTGATTTATTTACTAATGTATCTAATAAATCGTCAATTAAAGGTAACGGATAATTATCTTTCACCATAGTCGTGTTAAGCTTTCGGTAATCTATACATAGTCGTAAGTCGCCTGACTTCTTTTTAACTAACACTATCGAAGATGCATTCTCAGATTCAGTCGGCCTTATAATTCCTTCACTTAAGTATTCGTCTAATATCACCTGTAATTTTTCTTTCTCTGTGTAAGCTAAACGTCTGGGCGAACAACTGAATGGTTTTGAATCTTCTAATCTCAATTTCATTTCGCATCTAACCTCCGGTTCCTTTGGCCTTTCTTTATTTATATAACAACTCTCTACCATCGTAACAAACTGACACCTAACATTATAATTCACATTATCACCAACTTTGTATTCTACACTTCATTCCGTTAAATTTATATTAAATAATTCCTTTTCCACTAGATTTATTTCCGGCTCAATATAATTTTTATTCATAGCTTCTTCTTCATCTCTGATTTTACTAAAATTTTCTTTATTTGTTTCCCTGCTGTCCCTAGTTCCATAATTAACATCGCTAAAATTTGTATTTTTATTCCTAACATTACTAACAACATCACCAATTATTTGCTTTTCATCACTAACATCATCGCTAACTATCTGCTTTTCATCACTGACATCATCGCTAACTATCTGCTTTTCATCACTAACATCAGAAGGATTTTCAATATTCTCAACTGTAACCATTTTCAAAGCGTCAAGGTTCAAATTTAGACTACAAGCATCCATAAAATCTCGTCCCAAGATGACATCATGACTCATAGATTCATTTGCCACAACAATAAAATTAAAATGTACTTTATTTAAATTTTTCAAAACATAACATAGTATTTTTCGTCCTGCCAACTCCATATAGCTTTGGCAAGTTTACATCCGCAAACGCCCTCTTTATGTGCCCAACATCCACAAAGCATTGAATATGCGCCTGATTGCGTAGCCCTTGATTGGGGATACCTTCGATGATGCAGCTCAACATTTCATCTGCATCAATATTAATGCCCTGAGCAAGCATTATCTTATCGTCGACATAACTCCCGAAACTTTCGCTATTTTTCCATTTGCGCCCTTCGAATTTGCGTCGTATCTCCATCTTCGATGATTTTCCCCTAAACGTTGAGATCAGCTCTGCCATTAGGTCATCCAACGGTAGCAACACGCGGTCTGCATCTGCGTGCAGCCACTCATAAGCTTTTCCCTTTATTTTGCTCAACATTAGCATCTTTACAAATTTTTCTTTTATTCCGTAAATGGTCGAGATATTTTGAAATTGAGTAGTCCATTTGCGGGCACACGACTCGCCAGAAAACTCACTCAACACCTGTGCTGCCATGCCCAACGAGACGTCGATGCTCTCGTTAAAATTTTCCGCCACCGCTTTACGTTCGCTGCTTCTTGCGTTTCTAGACTGGTCTCCAGCCTGGTTGTGCATGTCGGCTTCTGCGTAATTGTCGTTCCTTCCACCGTCTTCGTTTTGTTCGCCGCCTTTTTCGTTGCTCCGTTTGCCTCTAATTCTGAGAATGCTGCCAGCCACTTCGTCACTCGCTTCACCATCTTCGCCGTTAGTTTCGCCGTCTTCTTCGCTGTAATTCCCAATGCCGCCGTCTTCGCCTTTACTTTTTTCGCCGTCTTCTTCGTCGTAGCTCTGAATGCCGCCGTCTTTGCCATTACTTTTGTCTCCGTCTTTGCCATTACCTTTGCCGCCGCCTTCTTTCTGGAAAATTCCGCCGCCGTCTTCGAAAATTTCGTCGTCTTCATCTCCTTTTTGTTTCGCCATTTCATCAACTTTTCCACGAACTTCCTTTGGTACTTTATTTAACCGTAAGATCAATTCCTTTTTCGTTCCGGTTGTTGATAGCTTCAACACACTCAACCACCTTTTTAATTGTTCGATCGAAGCGTTATTTAATTCCATTTTATTTACCTTTGGTTTGTAATTAATTGGCTCGTGATCGGCCCACTTCTGATTTTGTAGGGCTATAACGTATTCCCCTGAAGTTAAACACCAACACAAATATGACTTCGAGTCTTTTCTTTTATTTAATTTAATTTGGTCTGTTCAGGATCACGGTCGGCGATCAACTGCTATCGCTCTCAGCTCACGATCCGCATCAACCCCCGATTCACTGAGGGAGCGTGAGAGCGATGAGATTGAAAGAGAGAGTTAGAGAACAGTGAGCGGCATCGTACAACAACAACAACTTATTCTTAGAACTTACTTGACTGATCTAGAAGGAATACAATAACCTACACATACATACATACATTACTACGTCGTAAGTAATCCTGCTACACTTGGAGGGAGGGATCTTGAACAATGATTACGTAATCATTTTATAAACATTTTGATGCTAAATGTATTAATTGAAAAATTGGTTTCGTGCCGATTACTTCGTCAATAAGTAACGAATGCAACTCAATAATTAAGTCGATATACATATTCTATTATGTGTATGCCGAAAATCAGCTGTTCGTTGTAAAGTTATGGAATTAACCGTAATCTGTGAAATTGTAACAAACTGTGAACTATTTCAATGGTTGTTTAAATCATACAAGCTGCGATATCCAGATAAAAGACCGTCGGATTGCCAAATGGAAGCAAAGGCAATATGGAAATTAGCAAAAAAAGAAGAACAAGATTTTCAAACCTATATAAAAAATGAAATAAAAATCAGGAAAGAACTTTTTTTTGACATCTATATGCTAGAGTAGTCCGATTCTCAGTTTTAAAGCTATCGGGCTGAAATTTTCCCAAAAAGTCTTCTTTCTATTGCAGGTAGTATATAAGTCGGAACCAGCCGGATAACGGAAACGTCTCCTTCACTGCGTTGCAAACTTCTGACTGAAATCATTATAACCTCTGCAAGGGTATAAATATGAAAACCGAGTGGTACAAATAAATCAAAATTGTGTAATTTTTTTTATGAATGCTTTAAAGGTATGTACATTCATAGTGTTGTCAAAATTAAAAAAAAAAAGTGTTATAAATTGTGACAAACACATGCTTTTGCGTTTTGGTGGACAAATTATTAAATTTGTTGTATCTACTTACATAATATCAAAAGCGATGTTCCTCACTCAGAGGTTGATAATGAAAATTCTATAGATCTAAGGCCTCAGCAAGGTAGATGAATATCAAAACTATTTTAATATTAGTTAAAGAACCAATCACCCAAAAATTTTTAAATTTTAGATGAAAATGGAATTCATATACTTCAATCAGTGATCGATTCAAATGATAATTCCATCGATCTAAGGAATGAACATGGTAAGTAAATAGTAATAAAAAATATTAGTTAACAGACCAACTGAATGACTTAGACACTTTACTTTTGTAGATGAAAAGACAAAAACTAGTGTCAACAGCGAAAAAAGCTACAGAAGGCCTGCGAAAGAAGGCCTGCGCAGTGAACTCATGTTGAGCTAAAGGAAATAAGATATTCTTTTTTCATCCGAATATTAAAGTCTCCTAGAACTACAAGGTGTTCTCTATTTGTCAGCTTATTTGAGGCAGACTCTATAGCAGAAAGAGGATTTAAACAATCCGGAAATTCAGAATCAGAAGAAATGTACGAGCATGTAATATATATGGGGAATTTTGTGGGTATATTTGTTAAGAATTTAAGTTTATTTATTGTTTAATTTAGGTTAAATATAAAATATGGAAATGAACATTTGATAAATTGATTTTTAGGCGTCTTTTTCGACTTTCGGTCAACGTCTTCGAACCGCACTCGTCAAAAGCTCACACTCAACTCATCCGTCGTTACTCATCGTCTTCTCGTCTTTTTTTTTTTGGGGCTTCTCGTCTTTCATCACTATTCATTCTAGTGTTTCGTCTTTGCTTCTTCATATGAGTAATTCGTCGTTGGTCTCGTTGAGCTCGAAATGTTGTCTAAAGTATTATGTAATTGTGGAATGATAGCCTCCCAAAGCAGACACACTCCACATATACTCGTGTGAGTTGAGTATTACTGAACTGACCAACGCGTATTTCTTCCGACTTGAGGGAGGAGTCCGCGACAATTAAGACTCCTTCTCGTCTTTACCGTTGATCCTGCATATAAATCGTATAGTTACTGTAAAAATTTTGGTATTTAAAATATCCTGTTTTAATCAGATTTCTGTGAACACTATGATGTGAGATACAAAAGAAAATCCATCCGAATACAATTAAGTTAACTTGCTACAAAAGCCTCTCGTATTCTGATAGGATGGGTTAAGCTTCATTTTAGTTTTTTAGGAAGGTGCTACGGCAGATGCTCGGCACTACTGATCTCCTATTCAATTTCATTTTTCCATGGATTTACATTTTAAGCATGCTAACAAAAATTTCATACAAATTTAATTGCAATTGTGTAGCCAAAAGGAGCTTGACGAGCTCACTTATATGAAAAACATTTTGCTTTGTAACACAATTTATGAGGTATTTACAGGTAAGCGACAGGTTTTTAAAATTTTAAAAAATGTCGAAAAAGAGGGAACTGTTGTCCTCCCTTATTCGACCAAAAACTTATTCTCACAAAGAAAGTCATCCTCTGAAGAATTCGCGGTTAATTTAATTATGATCATTCTGCAGACAAAAAATCAATGGTAATGTTCAAAGCGTCGGTAATGGCGGTCAAAGAAGAAGATCAAGAAGACGAAAAAACCCGTGTTTTTAATGAATGAAACTCTAATCAGGTAAAATAACAAGTCGAACAATTAGCTGAAAAATTCTGTCGAGCAAGATTTAAATAATCTTACTATTTCAGCTGTATTTATGGCAGATCTGGATAATTCTAAAGATTCTGATGAAATCTAAATCAAGCACAATAGAGAATAAAATAAGCAAAAATATTACTATGACAATGACCATCTAATATTGATTTTATTAATACAGTAGCCAAGCTTATAGCAGTTTCCGACGGTAAAGCTGAAAACTCAACAAGTTTTATTGATGCATTGCAAACAATAGAATCCATAATAAAAACAAAGCTTAAAGGTGTCGCCAGAAATCTAATCGGAAACTAATCGGAAATTACTAAGATTTCCAGATTAAAAGGCATCGTAAAAGCCGAAACTGTAGAAGTTTTGTCAGCGAAACTGATGAACCTACAGCAACGCAATAAGACTGCTAACGAGTATACAGTATACCAGCTGAGCAGATAAGAAAAGCTTTAGAACGTGCATATATAACAGATGGATTACCTATAGAGTCATAAGTTATTCCACTCAGCATGCAGTAAAAGCAATGACTAAAAATTGTACAATCGAAAAGGTAAAACTTATCATGGAAGCTAGTAGCTTTAATACTATGAACGATGCCGTATCAAAATTTGTAAATAGTTGCACTGTAGTAACTAGACAGTCAAACACTGTCCTATACTACAAAAACTATCCATAACGCGGAACGAACCGCGGATGTGGAAATTTTAGAGGCAACTTTCGTGGCTATCATAAAAACCGAGTTGCCGAAAATACATCAGCATCCAAAACCCCTTAAATGTTTAGCAGTAGAAGATGAAAGATATCACATTATTAATCTTAGTCAAAACATATTGTTTTCATTTATCAATGTAGATACTGGAAAAGAACTTGCCATTCCAATAGACACAGGTGCAGACATATCCATTTTAAAATAAACTTTTGATATCTTTCACGACATCCAAGCTAATTATATTATAGATATAAAAGGAATAAGTCAAAAAATAACCAAATCCAAAGGTCTATTTTGTATTGAAATACGGACGACTAAATATATAATTCCACACGATTTTCATATCGTGAGTTTATAATTCTCTATTCCATGCGATGGAATATTAGGAACCGATTTTTTTAAAAAGTACAACTGTCAATTAATCTTCAAGCCATCTGAAGATTGGCTTATAATTAGACCCAATAACTTAAAATTTCCAATTAATGTGCCAATAGCTCACAGTTCTGGCAAAACTTAATACTTCTTCCAGCAAGATCCTAAGTTATTCGATAAATACAACTTAATTCAAAAAATGACAGTGTATTAATTCCAAATCAAGAAATTAATCATGACATTTACATTGCAAATACCGTAGCAACGTCCAATAAATCTTTCACAAGGCTACTTAGTACAACAAATACTGACCAAGTAGTCAGTACAGATAATCTAACATTTGAATCACTTTTGAACTCGATGCTGTCAAATCCATTAGAGAATAATCCGTATTATCTCAACTTTCAAAAAACTTCCCTCCACAGTTCACGGTTTGTTGAACCATCCGTGTCCGAATATAATAGCGCATTGTTACTTCTTCCTAAGAACAATCTCCCGGGTCAAAAGTAAAGAAGTGGCGTGCAAGGGTATAAATATGAAAACCGAGTGGTACAAATAAATCAAAATTGTGTAATTTTTTTATGAATGCTTTAAAGGTATGTACATTCATAGTGTTGTCAAAATAAAAAAAAAAAGTGTTATAAATTGTGACAAACACATGCTTTTGCGTTTTGGTGGACAAATTATTAAATTTGTTGTATCTACTTACATAATATCAAAAGCGATGTTCCTCACTCAGAGGTTGATAATGAAAATTCTATAGATCTAAGGCCTCAGCAAGGTAGATGAATATCAAAACTATTTTAATATTAGTTAAAGAACCAATCACCCAAAAATTTTTAAATTTTAGATGAAAATGGAATTCATATACTTCAATCAGTGATCGATTCAAATGATAATTCCATCGATCTAAGGAATGAACATGGTAAGTAAATAGTAATAAAAAATATTAGTTAACAGACCAACTGAATGACTTAGACACTTTACTTTTGTAGATGAAAAGACAAAAACTAGTGTCAACAGCGAAAAAAGCTACAGAAGGCCTGCGAAAGAAGGCCTGCGCAGTGAACTCATGTTGAGCTAAAGGAAATAAGATATTCTTTTTTCATCCGAATATTAAAGTCTCCTAGAACTACAAGGTGTTCTCTATTTGTCAGCTTATTTGAGGCAGACTCTATAGCAGAAAGAGGATTTAAACAATCCGGAAATTCAGAATCAGAAGAAATGTACGAGCATGTAATATATGGGGAATTTTGTGGGTATATTTGTTAAGAATTTAAGTTTATTTATTGTTTAATTTAGGTTAAATATAAGATATGGAAATGAACATTTGATAAATTGATTTTTAGGCGTCTTTTTCGACTTTCGGTCAACGTCTTCGAACCGCACTCGTCAAAAGCTCACACTCAACTCATCCGTCGTTACTCATCGTCTTCTCGTCTTTTTTTTTTTTGGGGCTTCTCGTCTTTCATCACTATTCATTCTAGTGTTTCGTCTTTGCTTCTTCATATGAGTAATTCGTCGTTGGTCTCGTTGAGCTCGAAATGTTGTCTAAAGTATTATGTAATTGTGGAATGATAGCCTCCCAAAGCAGACACACTCCACATATACTCGTGTGAGTTGAGTATTATTGAACTGACCAACGCGTATTTCTTCCGACTTGAGGGAGGAGTCCGCGACAATTAAGACTCCTTCTCGTCTTTACCGTTGATCCTGCATATAAATCGTATAGTTACTGTAAAAATTTTGGTATTTAAAATATCCTGTTTTAATCAGATTTCTGTGAACACTATGATGTGAGATACAAAAGAAAATCCATCCGAATACAATTAAGTTAACTTGCTACAAAAGCCTCTCGTATTCTGATAGGATGGGTTAAGCTTCATTTTAGTTTTTTAGGAAGGTGCTACGGCAGATGCTCGGCACTACTGATCTCCTATTCAATTTCATTTTTCCATGGATTTACATTTTAAGCATGCTAACAAAAATTTCATACAAATTTAATTGCAATTGTGTAGCCAAAAGGAGCTTGACGAGCTCACTTATATGAAAAACATTTTGCTTTGTAACACAATTTATGAGGTATTTACAGGTAAGCGACAGGTTTTTAAAATTTTAAAAAATGTCGAAAAAGAGGGAACTGTTGTCCTCCCTTATTCGACCAAAAACTTATTCTCACAAAGAAAGTCATCCTCTGAAGAATTCGCGGTTAATTTAATTATGATCATTCTGCAGACAAAAAATCAATGGTAATGTTCAAAGCGTCGGTAATGGCGGTCAAAGAAGAAGATCAAGAAGACGAAAAAACCCGTGTTTTTAATGAATGAAACTCTAATCAGGTAAAATAACAAGTCGAACAATTAGCTGAAAAATTCTGTCGAGCAAGATTTAAATAATCTTACTATTTCAGCTGTATTTATGGCAGATCTGGATAATTCTAAAGATTCTGATGAAATCTAAATCAAGCACAATAGAGAATAAAATAAGCAAAAATATTACTATGACAATGACCATCTAATATTGATTTTATTAATACAGTAGCCAAGCTTATAGCAGTTTCCGACGGTAAAGCTGAAAACTCAACAAGTTTTATTGATGCATTGCAAACAATAGAATCAATAAAAGGCGAGCACGCACAATTAGCAGTTTCCATAATAAAAACAAAGCTTAAAGGTGTCGCCAGAAATCTAATCGGAAACTAAACAACAATTACTCTGATTTCCAGATTAAAAGGCATCGTAAAAGCCGAAACTGTAGAAGTTTTGTCAGCGAAACTGATGAACCTACAGCAACGCAATAAGACTGCTAACGAGTATACAGTATACCAGCTGAGCAGATAAGAAAAGCTTTAGAAGGTGCATATATAACAGATGGATTACCTATAGAGTCAAAAGTTATTCCACTCAGCATGCAGTAAAAGCAATGACTAAAAATTGTACAATCGAAAAGGTAAAACTTATCATGGAAGCTAGTACCTTTAATACTATGAACGATGCCGTATCAAAATCTGTAAATAGTTGCACTGTAGTAACTAGACAGTCAAACACTGTCCTATACTACAAAAACTATCCATAACGCGGAACAAACCGCGGATGTGCAAATTTTAGAGGCAACTTTCGTGGCTATCATAAAAACCGAGTTGCCGAAAATACATCAGCATCCAAAACCCCTTAAATGTTTAGCAGTAGAAGATGAAAGATATCACATTATTAATCTTAGTCAAAACATATTGTTTTCATTTATCAATGTAGATACTGGAAAAGAACTTGCCATTCCAATAGACACAGGTGCAGACATATCCATTTTAAAATAAACTTTTGATATCTTTCACGACATCCAAGCTAATTATATTATAGATATAAAAGGAATAAGTCAAAAAATAACCAAATCCAAAGGTCTATTTTGTATTGAAATACGGACGACTAAATATATAATTCCACACGATTTTCATATCGTGAGTTTATAATTCTCTATTCCATGCGATGGAATATTAGGAACCGATTTTTTTAAAAAGTACAACTGTCAATTAATCTTCAAGCCATCTGAAGATTGGCTTATAATTAGACCCAATAACTTAAAATTTCCAATTAATGTGCCAATAGCTCACAGTTCTGGCAAAACTTAATACTTCTTCCAGCAAGATCCTAAGTTATTCGATAAATACAACTTAATTCAAAAAATGACAGTGTATTAATTCCAAATCAAGAAATTAATCATGACATTTACATTGCAAATACCGTAGCAACGTCCAATAAATCTTTCACAAGGCTACTTAGTACAACAAATACTGACCAAGTAGTCAGTACAGATAATCTAACATTTGAATCACTTTTGAACTCGATGCTGTCAAATCCATTAGAGAATAATCCGTATTATCTCAACTTTCAAAAAACTTCCCTCCACAGTTCACGGTTTGTTGAACCATCCGTGTCCGAATATAATAGCGCATTGTTACTTCTTCCTAAGAACAATCTCCCGGGTCAAAAGTAAAGAAGTGGCGTTTAGTGATTGACTATCACCAGATTACTAAGAAATGACTTTCTGATAAGTTTCCATTAGCTAGAATTGATGATATTTTGGATCAACTAGGTCGAGCAATATACTTTTCATGACTTGACCTATTGTCAGGATTTCATCAAATTGAACTGGAAAAAAAATTTCAAGAGATATAACGTTTTTTTTTCAACGAGCAACGGCTAATATCGTTTACCTTTTGGATTAAAAATAGCTCCTAACTCATGTCAGAGAATGAAGACTATTGCATTCTCTGGACTAGAACCCTCTCAAGCATTCCTTTATATGGATGACTTAATAGTAATCGGTTGTTCCGAAAATGTATGCTTAAGAAGTTAACAGATGTAGGAAATAAATTCTGAAGCTACACCCAGAAAAATGGTCATATTTTATGCATTTTTCTATTTTGTAAATTCACTGATAAAGGAATACTTCCAGACGACAAGAAGAACTACCCAGTGCCGCAGAAAGCGCTAGACGTTTCTTAGCATTTTGTAACTATTATAGACGTTTTATAAAGAACTTCACCGACTATTCAAGGCACATACCAAGGTTATGTAAAAAGAAAGTTCCTTTTCAATGGACGGATGAATGTCAAAATGCATTTCAATATTTAAAACCATGATGGTCTCCAACTTCCCATTAAATACGCATCAAGAACATTTACAAAAGGTGAAAGTAAGAAGTGTACTACTGAGCAGAAATTAGCTGCAATTCATTGGGCAATAAACATTTTCAAAATCACAGACCTTTAAAATACCTGTTTTCAATGATCAATCCAAGTTCTAAACTGACACGTATAGGGCTCAAATTAGATGAATATGACTTTACAGTCGAATATTTAAAGGGAAAAGACAATAATGTAGCTGATGCATTATTAAGAAGAACCACTAAAGAGCTACAAAATATTACAGGACATATAATGAAAGTCACTACTAGATATCAAAGTAGACAAAAATTCCGCGCGGTAAATAAAATAATATTAAATAATAAGCAAACTATTGAAAAAGCTTCTAAGCTCAACGTATATGAAGTCATCAACAATGACATAGTACGTAAAGTAGTAACTTTGCAGATTAAAAATATGCTATGTTTCTATAAATAATCAAAAGATGGAATTATTGATTTAGGTCAATTCTTCCATAGGCTTGAAATGCAAGCCGGTAAAAATAAAATCAGCCAACTAAAACTGGCACCGTGGGAAAATATCTTTTATCAAATATAAATATTGTCTACATTTCATGGTGATCCAATTGATGGTCAAGGAGGCATATCAAAAACTTTGGCCAAAGTAAAAACACACTATTACTGGAAAAATATATCTAAACTTCCTAAACTTCCCTGGGACGTGTCCCTTGCAGGGGACAGGCCATACAATAAATGAGTATAAGGAACAGGGGAAATCCGATACAATTTTCCTATGGAGCATCCCGGGCAATTCCCCGTCCACAAGGAAATGTCCCCTCGCACATTTTTATTTGGGAAAAAGGGAAGATATAACTGAGTACGTAAGGAAATGTCAGAAATGGCGCCATCTATATGTCAACTGGTGCGTTAGAATCTGCAAAAATTTCATGATTTTTCATCTATTGGAAGTGAGGTTATTGCCTTTTAATTTTCAGTAAGTTTTTGTCATCGGTGCGAAAATGAGCTTCGAACAAAAAGCCAACATTAAATTTTTTTTCGATTAGTAAAATTTTTAGCGAAACGTTTCAATTGATGAAACAAGTTTATGGCGATGATTGCCTATCCCGTAGCAGAGTGCACGAGTGGTTTCACCATTTTTAAAGTGGTCGTGATGACATAAGTGACGGTAAACATGTGGGCCAACCAAAATTCGTGATCATTGAAAATTCTACGAAACTGTGCGTGAATTCATAAAAAATCAGCCAAAATCATCATTGAAATTCATGGAAATAGAATTGAACATCTCCAAAACATCGATTTATCGAAATTTGACCGAACATTTGGGCTTACAAAAGGTGTGTGCACGGGTTGTTCCTCAGAAATTGACTGACGTCCAAAAATTGCTCAGAATTCGAAGGACATCATCAAAGAGGCAAAAAAAGACCCGAACTTCATTTACAAGATTGTGACTGTTGACGAAACGTGGTGTTTTCAATATGATCCCGAAACGAAACGCCAGAGTGCTGAATGGAAGGTGCCGGACGAGCCGAAACCCAAAAAATCGAGCCTGGAGAAGTCAAAAGTAAAGACAATGCTTATTTGTTCTTTTTTTAAAGTCCTGTTTACTTTTTAACTCTCCTTGTATGTGACTTAACAAAATATCGAATTGCCATACCAGTTGCAAATAAAAACGCAAATACTGTCGCTAAAGCAATTTTGAATCATTTATTCTGAAGTACGGTCCAATGAAGACATTAATTACGGGAAAAGAATACAAGACCTAAATTGAAAATGAATTGTGCAAATATTAGAATTATTGTTCTAGAATTAATGTTCTAAGCATAACATCTACCGCACACCACCACCAGACAGTTGGGACAATCGAAAAAAGTCATAGAACTTTTAATGAATACATACGATTTTACATATCGGTTGATAAAACTCATTGGGATGTATTGCTTCAATATTTCGTCTTTTGTTACAACACGACTCCATCAATGGCACATAATTAATGTCCATATGAGTTAGTATTTGGTAAAACAAATAACTTACCAGAAAAATTTAATAGTATAGATAACATAGAAACAATATATAATATAGATGACTATGCTAAGGAGAGTACATTTTGACTAGAGGTTGCATACAAAAGAGCTTGAGTTATATTAGAAGAAAATAAGAACAGAAATAAAATACTATATGATCTAAAAAAAAATTGATATTTCAGTAGGATATAATATTTAGATCATAGATCATCAATACACTGGTCCGTATAAAGTAACGGAAATAGAGATAACATTATAATATCAAATGATAAAAATAAGAAGCAAACAGTTCATAAGGATAGATTACAAATTTTTATTTCATAATTGTATTTAGTATGGCTATGCATAGATACAAATATTTTTGTAATTTTATTTTCTTTATTGCTAATAAATAAAATGAAAAAGAAATAACAAAAACCAATAAATAATAATAATAAACAAAATACAACCAAAAATAAAAATTAATAATTAAAAAATATTATTTTTATTAAAATAACTTTATATTATTATGTTATTTTTCAAAGGGAGGGCGATGCAATATATATTCATTTTAATTGTTGGCTCAGCTTCAGCGAATTGCAAGAAAAGGCAGTCGCACATTTCCCAATTATACTTTAGGTTTTCATAGTATTCACCATAATTCGTAGTCAAATATGTGCCCCTGGCCCGCAATAAAGGAACACACGGAGGTATGTAGGCGCGCATGCTCATTGAGAAGATTGACTGCCTATCCTTAGCAATTTCCATAAAGGGGGTTGTACTCACAATACCTGTAATTAAACTCGAACTGTAATTTAAAATCGAAATATAAAGTGTATAAAGTTTATTTTGAAGCATAGAAATACTTTTACTTATTTATTCTGGTATAGCGTGTTTTCTTCTTCATCCTTACACATCTAGTCTCAACTTTAAAATGATGTATATAAAATGATGTTCTTGTTTTGATGCTGCCTTTACAAAATCTCTAAATATTGGTTGAATTGTATAGACCACAACATCCGCCCTTAAAATGAGTTTAAAGTTGGACACCCAATTTCCGCGATATTGACGAGATGACAACTCCCAAAAAACTGTATTTAAAAAAAGGCAAAATATTTGTTTCCGCCCCAAAACGGGTTACTGGTAAATTTTTAAAGATTTTCCCCTATCCACAAAATTATCCTAAAGGTGTCAGACAGAGTCAGAGTCCAGAAATCCATTACCTGACCGCAATAAAACCGCGTGTGTTCACACGCACAATCGCGAGGGGCATGCTGGCACGTTCCATTAAGGGGTTGAAATCACCGCGCGAAAGTCATTTCTTAGTAATCTGGTGATAGTCAATCACTAAACGCCACTTCTTTACTTTTGACCCGGGAGATTGTTCTTAGGAAGAAGTAACAATGCGCTATTATATTCGGACACGGATGGTTCAACAAACCGTGAACTGTGGAGGGAAGTTTTTTGAAAGTTGAGATAATACGGATTATTCTCTAATGGGTTTGACAGCATCAAGTGATTCAAATGTTAGATTATCTGTACTGACTACTTGGTCTGTATTTGTTGTACTAAGTAGCCTTGTGAAAGCATTATTGGATGTTGCTACGGTATTTGCAATGTAAATGTCATGATTAATTTCTTGATTTGGAATTAATACACTGTCTTTTTTTGAATTAAGTTGTATTTATTGAATAACTTAGGATCTTGCTGGAAGAAGTATTAAGTTTTGCCAGAACTGTGAGCTATTGGCACATTAATTGGAAATTTTAAGTTATTGGGTCTAATTATAAGCCAATCTTCAGATGGCTTGAAGATTAATTGACAGTTCTACTTTTTAAAAAAATCGGTTCCTAATATTCCATCGCATGGAATAGGGAATTATAAACTCACGATATGAAAATCGTGTGGAATTATATATTTAGTCGTCCGTATTTCAATACAAAATAGACCTTTGGATTTGGTTATTTTTTGACTTATTCCTTTTATATCTATAATATAGTTAGCTTGGATGTCGTGAAAGATATCAAAAGTTTATTTTAAAATGGATATGTCTGCACCTGTGTCTATTGGAATGGCAAGTTCTTTTCCAGTATCTACATTGATAAATGAAAACAATATGTTTTGACTAAGATTAATAATGTGATATCTTTCATCTTCTACTGCTAAACATTTAAGGGGTTTTGGATGCTGATGTATTTTCGGCAACTCGGTTTTTATGATAGCCACGAAAGTTGCCTCTAAAATTTCCACATCCGCGGTTTGTTCCGCGTTATGGATAGTTTTTGTAGTATAGGACAGTGTTTGACTGTCTAGTTACTACAGTGCAACTATTTACAGATTTTGATACGGCATCGTTCATAGTATTAAAGGTACTAGCTTCCATGATAAGTTTTACCTTTTCGATTGTACAATTTTTAGTCATTGCTTTTACTGCATGCTGAGTGGAATAACTTTTGACTCTATAGGTAATCCATCTGTTATATATGCACCTTCTAAAGCTTTTCTTATCTGCTCAGCTGGTATACTGTAGGTTCATCAGTTTCGCTGACAAAACTTCTACAGTTTCGGCTTTTACGATGCCTTTTAATCTGGAAATCAGAGTAATTGTTGTTTAGTTTCCGATTAGATTTCTGGCGACACCTTTAAGCTTTGTTTTTATTATGGAAACTGCTAATTGTTCGTGCTCGCCTTTTATTGATTCTATTGTTTGCAATGCATCAATAAAACTTGTTGAGTTTTCAGCTTTACCGTCGGAAACTGCTATAAGCTTGGCTACTGTATTAATAAAATCAATATTAGATTGTCATTGTCATAGTAATATTTTTGCTTATTTTATTCTCTATTGTGCTTGAATTATCATCAGAATCTTTAGAATTATCCAGATCTGCCATAAATACAGTTGAAATAGTAAGATTATTCAAATCTTGCTCTTCTATTTTATGTTTTATCTCTTTAGGTTCTTCTGATTTTATTTGGTCAATGTCAGTTGATTCAGGTTCATTACCACTTTCAAGTAACCTCGTTAAAATTCTTAATTGTTCAATATAGTTAGATAAATTCACTCTTTCAAATTCAATGTTAAATTACGCACAGATAGTGTACATAAATAATAATGTTACAAAGTTTGAAACATTATCTTATGAAAGAATGAAGAAACACACACAAAATATTATAATGCTTGTTACTTTAACTTTTTGATTAATAATTTAAGAATTGTATTGTATTTGTGGTATAAATTAAAGAGCATACTAAGGAAACTTATTGGAAAGCCAACGGAAAAAGCACCCAAAAATATATGTTAAAAACGTCAAACATATAATTTTTTCATAGTATTTTCCCACCAATTTTCCGATTGTTGCAGCAGATTTTTATAAATCCCGATCCTGATCCCGAAACGAAACGCCAGAGTGCTGAATGGAAGGTGCCGGACGAGCCGAAACCCAAAAAATCGAGCCTGGAGAAGTCAAAAGTAAAGACAATGCTTATTTGTTCTTTTTTTAAAGTCCTGTTTACTTTTTAACTCTCCTTGTATGTGACTTAACAAAATATCGAATTGCCATACCAGTTGCAAATAAAAACGCAAATACTGTCGCTAAAGCAATTTTGAATCATTTATTCTGAAGTACGGTCCAATGAAGACATTAATTACGGAAAAAGAATACAAGACCTAAATTGAAAATGAATTGTGCAAATATTAGAATTATTGTTCTAGAATTAATGTTCTAAGCATAACATCTACCGCACACCACCACCAGACAGTTGGGACAATCGAAAAAAGTCATAGAACTTTTAATGAATACATACGATTTTACATATCGGTTGATAAAACTCATTGGGATGTATTGCTTCAATATTTCGTCTTTTGTTACAACACGACTCCATCAATGGCACATAATTAATGTCCATATGAGTTAGTATTTGGTAAAACAAATAACTTACCAGAAAAATTTAATAGTATAGATAACATAGAAACAATATATAATATAGATGACTATGCTAAGGAGAGTACATTTTGACTAGAGGTTGCATACAAAAGAGCTTGAGTTATATTAGAAGAAAATAAGAACAGAAATAAAATACTATATGATCTAAAAAAAAATTGATATTTCAGTAGGATATAATATTTAGATCATAGATCATCAATACACTGGTCCGTATAAAGTAACGGAAATAGAGATAACATTATAATATCAAATGATAAAAATAAGAAGCAAACAGTTCATAAGGATAGATTACAAATTTTTATTTCATAATTGTATTTAGTATGGCTATGCATAGATACAAATATTTTTGTAATTTTATTTTCTTTATTGCTAATAAATAAAATGAAAAAGAAATAACAAAAACCAATAAATAATAATAATAAACAAAATACAACCAAAAATAAAAATTAATAATTAAAAAATATTATTTTTATTAAAATAACTTTATATTATTATGTTATTTTTCAAAGGGAGGGCGATGCAATATATATTCATTTTAATTGTTGGCTCAGCTTCAGCGAATTGCAAGAAAAGGCAGTCGCACATTTCCCAATTATACTTTAGGTTTTCATAGTATTCACCATAATTCGTAGTCAAATATGTGCCCCTGGCCCGCAATAAAGGAACACACGGAGGTATGTAGGCGCGCATGCTCATTGAGAAGATTGACTGCCTATCCTTAGCAATTTCCATAAAGGGGGTTGTACTCACAATACCTGTAATTAAACTCGAACTGTAATTTAAAATCGAAATATAAAGTGTATAAAGTTTATTTTGAAGCATAGAAATACTTTTACTTATTTATTCTGGTATAGCGTGTTTTCTTCTTCATCCTTACACATCTAGTCTCAACTTTAAAATGATGTATATAAAATGATGTTCTTGTTTTGATGCTGCCTTTACAAAATCTCTAAATATTGGTTGAATTGTATAGACCACAACATCCGCCCTTAAAATGAGTTTAAAGTTGGACACCCAATTTCCGCGATATTGACGAGATGACAACTCCCAAAAAACTGTATTTAAAAAAATGCAAAATATTTGTTTCCGCCCCAAAACGGGTTACTGGTAAATTTTTAAAGATTTTCCCCTATCCATAAAATTATCCTAAAGGTGTCAGACAGAGTCAGAGTCCAGAAATCCATTACCTGACCGCAATAAAACCGCGTGTGTTCACACGCACAATCGCGAGGGGCATGCTCATATTTCTGGCACGTTCCATTAAGGGGTTGAAATCACCGCGCGAAAGTCATTTCTTAGTAATCTGGTGATAGTCAATCACTAAACGCCACTTCTTTACTTTTGACCCGGGAGATTGTTCTTAGGAAGAAGTAACAATGCGCTATTATATTCGGACACGGATGGTTCAACAAACCGTGAACTGTGGAGGGAAGTTTTTTGAAAGTTGAGATAATACGGATTATTCTCTAATGGGTTTGACAGCATCAAGTGATTCAAATGTTAGATTATCTGTACTGACTACTTGGTCTGTATTTGTTGTACTAAGTAGCCTTGTGAAAGCATTATTGGATGTTGCTACGGTATTTGCAATGTAAATGTCATGATTAATTTCTTGATTTGGAATTAATACACTGTCTTTTTTTGAATTAAGTTGTATTTATTGAATAACTTAGGATCTTGCTGGAAGAAGTATTAAGTTTTGCCAGAACTGTGAGCTATTGGCACATTAATTGGAAATTTTAAGTTATTGGGTCTAATTATAAGCCAATCTTCAGATGGCTTGAAGATTAATTGACAGTTCTACTTTTTAAAAAAATCGGTTCCTAATATTCCATCGCATGGAATAGGGAATTATAAACTCACGATATGAAAATCGTGTGGAATTATATATTTAGTCGTCCGTATTTCAATACAAAATAGACCTTTGGATTTGGTTATTTTTTGACTTATTCCTTTTATATCTATAATATAATTAGCTTGGATGTCGTGAAAGATATCAAAAGTTTATTTTAAAATGGATATGTCTGCACCTGTGTCTATTGGAATGGCAAGTTCTTTTCCAGTATCTACATTGATAAATGAAAACAATATGTTTTGACTAAGATTAATAATGTGATATCTTTCATCTTCTACTGCTAAACATTTAAGGGGTTTTGGATGCTGATGTATTTTCGGCAACTCGGTTTTTATGATAGCCACGAAAGTTGCCTCTAAAATTTGCACATCCGCGGTTTGTTCCGCGTTATGGATAGTTTTTGTAGTATAGGACAGTGTTTGACTGTCTAGTTACTACAGTGCAACTATTTACAGATTTTGATACGGCATCGTTCATAGTATTAAAGGTACTAGCTTCCATGATAAGTTTTACCTTTTCGATTGTACAATTTTTAGTCATTGCTTTTACTGCATGCTGAGTGGAATAACTTTTGACTCTATAGGTAATCCATCTGTTATATATGCACCTTCTAAAGCTTTTCTTATCTGCTCAGCTGGTATACTGTATACTCGTTAGCAGTCTTATTGCGTTGCTGTAGGTTCATCAGTTTCGCTGACAAAACTTCTACAGTTTCGGCTTTTACGATGCCTTTTAATCTGGAAATCAGAGTAATTGTTGTTTAGTTTCCGATTAGATTTCTGGCGACACCTTTAAGCTTTGTTTTTATTATGGAAACTGCTAATTGTGCGTGCTCGCCTTTTATTGATTCTATTGTTTGCAATGCATCAATAAAACTTGTTGAGTTTTCAGCTTTACCGTCGGAAACTGCTATAAGCTTGGCTACTGTATTAATAAAATCAATATTAGATTGTCATTGTCATAGTAATATTTTTGCTTATTTTATTCTCTATTGTGCTTGAATTATCATCAGAATCTTTAGAATTATCCAGATCTGCCATAAATACAGTTGAAATAGTAAGATTATTCAAATCTTGCTCTTCTATTTTATGTTTTATCTCTTTAGGTTCTTCTGATTTTATTTGGTCAATGTCAGTTGATACAGGTTCATTACCACTTTCAAGTAACCTCGTTAAAATTCTTAATTGTTCAATATAGTTAGATAAATTCACTCTTTCAAATTCAATGTTAAATTACGCACAGATAGTGTACATAAATAATAATGTTACAAAGTTTGAAACATTATCTTATGAAAGAATGAAGAAACACACACAAAATATTATAATGCTTGTTACTTTAACTTTTTGATTAATAATTTAAGAATTGTATTATATTTGTGGTATAAATTAAAGAGCATACTAAGGAAACTTATTGGAAAGCCAACGGAAAAAGCACCCAAAAATATATGTTAAAAACGTCAAACATATAATTTTTTCATAGTATTTTCCCACCAATTTTCCGATTGTTGCAGCAGATTTTTATAAATCCCGATCCTGATCCCGAAACGAAACGCCAGAGTGCTGAATGGAAGGTGCCGGACGAGCCGAAACCCAAAAAATCGAGCCTGGAGAAGTCAAAAGTAAAGACAATGCTTATTTGTTCTTTTTTTAAAGTCCTGTTTACTTTTTAACTCTCCTTGTATGTGACTTAACAAAATATCGAATTGCCATACCAGTTGCAAATAAAAACGCAAATACTGTCGCTAAAGCAATTTTGAATCATTTATTCTGAAGTACGGTCCAATGAAGACATTAATTACGGGAAAAGAATACAAGACCTAAATTGAAAATGAGTTGTGCAAATATTAGAATTATTGTTCTAGAATTAATGTTCTAAGCATAACATCTACCGCACACCACCACCAGACAGTTGGGACAATCGAAAAAAGTCATAGAACTTTTAATGAATACATACAATTTTACATATCGGTTGATAAAACTCATTGGGATGTATTGCTTCAATATTTCGTCTTTTGTTACAACACGACTCCATCAATGGCACATAATTAATGTCCATATGAGTTAGTATTTGGTAAAACAAATAACTTACCAGAAAAATTTAATAGTATAGATAACATAGAAACAATATATAATATAGATGACTATGCTAAGGAGAGTACATTTTGACTAGAGGTTGCATACAAAAGAGCTTGAGTTATATTAGAAGAAAATAAGAACAGAAATAAAATACTATATGATCTAAAAAAAAATTGATATTTCAGTAGGATATAATATTTAGATCATAGATCATCAATACACTGGTCCGTATAAAGTAACGGAAATAGAGATAACATTATAATATCAAATGATAAAAATAAGAAGCAAACAGTTCATAAGGATAGATTACAAATTTTTATTTCATAATTGTATTTAGTATGGCTATGCATAGATACAAATATTTTTGTAATTTTATTTTCTTTATTGCTAATAAATAAAATGAAAAAGAAATAACAAAAACCAATAAATAATAATAATAAACAAAATACAACCAAAAATAAAAATTAATAATTAAAAAATATTATTTTTATTAAAATAACTTTATATTATTATGTTATTTTTCAAAGGGAGGGCGATGCAATATATATTCATTTTAATTGTTGGCTCAGCTTCAGCGAATTGCAAGAAAAGGCAGTCGCACATTTCCCAATTATACTTTAGGTTTTCATAGTATTCACCATAATTCGTAGTCAAATATGTGCCCCTGGCCCGCAATAAAGGAACACACGGAGGTATGTAGGCGCGCATGCTCATTGAGAAGATTGACTGCCTATCCTTAGCAATTTCCATAAAGGGGGTTGTACTCACAATACCTGTAATTAAACTCGAACTGTAATTTAAAATCGAAATATAAAGTGTATAAAGTTTATTTTGAAGCATAGAAATACTTTTACTTATTTATTCTGGTATAGCGTGTTTTCTTCTTCATCCTTACACATCTAGTCTCAACTTTAAAATGATGTATATAAAATGATGTTCTTGTTTTGATGCTGCCTTTACAAAATCTCTAAATATTGGTTGAATTGTATAGACCACAACATCCGCCCTTAAAATGAGTTTAAAGTTGGACACCCAATTTCCGCGATATTGACGAGATGACAACTCCCAAAAAACTGTATTTAAAAAAATGCAAAATATTTGTTTCCGCCCCAAAACGGGTTACTGGTAAATTTTTAAAGATTTTCCCCTATCCATAAAATTATCCTAAAGGTGTCAGACAGAGTCAGAGTCCAGAAATCCATTACCTGACCGCAATAAAACCGCGTGTGTTCACACACACAATCGCGAGGGGCATGCTCATATTTCTGGCACGTTCCATTAAGGGGTTGAAATCACCGCGCGAAAGTCATTTCTTAGTAATCTGGTGATAGTCAATCACTAAACGCCACTTCTTTACTTTTGACCCGGGAGATTGTTCTTAGGAAGAAGTAACAATGCGCTATTATATTCGGACACGGATGGTTCAACAAACCGTGAACTGTGGAGGGAAGTTTTTTGAAAGTTGAGATAATACGGATTATTCTCTAATGGGTTTGACAGCATCAAGTGATTCAAATGTTAGATTATCTGTACTGACTACTTGGTCTGTATTTGTTGTACTAAGTAGCCTTGTGAAAGCATTATTGGATGTTGCTACGGTATTTGCAATGTAAATGTCATGATTAATTTCTTGATTTGGAATTAATACACTGTCTTTTTTTGAATTAAGTTGTATTTATTGAATAACTTAGGATCTTGCTGGAAGAAGTATTAAGTTTTGCCAGAACTGTGAGCTATTGGCACATTAATTGGAAATTTTAAGTTATTGGGTCTAATTATAAGCCAATCTTCAGATGGCTTGAAGATTAATTGACAGTTCTACTTTTTAAAAAAATCGGTTCCTAATATTCCATCGCATGGAATAGGGAATTATAAACTCACGATATGAAAATCGTGTGGAATTATATATTTAGTCGTCCGTATTTCAATACAAAATAGACCTTTGGATTTGGTTATTTTTTGACTTATTCCTTTTATATCTATAATATAATTAGCTTGGATGTCGTGAAAGATATCAAAAGTTTATTTTAAAATGGATATGTCTGCACCTGTGTCTATTGGAATGGCAAGTTCTTTTCCAGTATCTACATTGATAAATGAAAACAATATGTTTTGACTAAGATTAATAATGTGATATCTTTCATCTTCTACTGCTAAACATTTAAGGGGTTTTGGATGCTGATGTATTTTCGGCAACTCGGTTTTTATGATAGCCACGAAAGTTGCCTCTAAAATTTGCACATCCGCGGTTTGTTCCGCGTTATGGATAGTTTTTGTAGTATAGGACAGTGTTTGACTGTCTAGTTACTACAGTGCAACTATTTACAGATTTTGATACGGCATCGTTCATAGTATTAAAGGTACTAGCTTCCATGATAAGTTTTACCTTTTCGATTGTACAATTTTTAGTCATTGCTTTTACTGCATGCTGAGTGGAATAACTTTTGACTCTATAGGTAATCCATCTGTTATATATGCACCTTCTAAAGCTTTTCTTATCTGCTCAGCTGGTATACTGTATACTCGTTAGCAGTCTTATTGCGTTGCTGTAGGTTCATCAGTTTCGCTGACAAAACTTCTACAGTTTCGGCTTTTACGATGCCTTTTAATCTGGAAATCAGAGTAATTGTTGTTTAGTTTCCGATTAGATTTCTGGCGACACCTTTAAGCTTTGTTTTTATTATGGAAACTGCTAATTGTGCGTGCTCGCCTTTTATTGATTCTATTGTTTGCAATGCATCAATAAAACTTGTTGAGTTTTCAGCTTTACCGTCGGAAACTGCTATAAGCTTGGCTACTGTATTAATAAAATCAATATTAGATTGTCATTGTCATAGTAATATTTTTGCTTATTTTATTCTCTATTGTGCTTGAATTATCATCAGAATCTTTAGAATTATCCAGATCTGCCATAAATACAGTTGAAATAGTAAGATTATTCAAATCTTGCTCTTCTATTTTATGTTTTATCTCTTTAGGTTCTTCTGATTTTATTTGGTCAATGTCAGTTGATTCAGGTTCATTACCACTTTCAAGTAACCTCGTTAAAATTCTTAATTGTTCAATATAGTTAGATAAATTCACTCTTTCAAATTCAATGTTAAATTACGCACAGATAGTGTACATAAATAATAATGTTACAAAGTTTGAAACATTATCTTATGAAAGAATGAAGAAACACACACAAAATATTATAATGCTTGTTACTTTAACTTTTTGATTAATAATTTAAGAATTGTATTATATTTGTGGTATAAATTAAAGAGCATACTAAGGAAACTTATTGGAAAGCCAACGGAAAAAGCACCCAAAAATATATGTTAAAAACGTCAAACATATAATTTTTTCATAGTATTTTCCCACCAATTTTCCGATTGTTGCAGCAGATTTTTATAAATCCCGATCCTGATCCCGAAACGAAACGCCAGAGTGCTGAATGGAAGGTGCCGGACGAGCCGAAACCCAAAAAATCGAGCCTGGAGAAGTCAAAAGTAAAGACAATGCTTATTTGTTCTTTTTTTAAAGTCCTGTTTACTTTTTAACTCTCCTTGTATGTGACTTAACAAAATATCGAATTGCCATACCAGTTGCAAATAAAAACGCAAATACTGTCGCTAAAGCAATTTTGAATCATTTATTCTGAAGTACGGTCCAATGAAGACATTAATTACGGGAAAAGAATACAAGACCTAAATTGAAAATGAGTTGTGCAAATATTAGAATTATTGTTCTAGAATTAATGTTCTAAGCATAACATCTACCGCACACCACCACCAGACAGTTGGGACAATCGAAAAAAGTCATAGAACTTTTAATGAATACATACAATTTTACATATCGGTTGATAAAACTCATTGGGATGTATTGCTTCAATATTTCGTCTTTTGTTACAACACGACTCCATCAATGGCACATAATTAATGTCCATATGAGTTAGTATTTGGTAAAACAAATAACTTACCAGAAAAATTTAATAGTATAGATAACATAGAAACAATATATAATATAGATGACTATGCTAAGGAGAGTACATTTTGACTAGAGGTTGCATACAAAAGAGCTTGAGTTATATTAGAAGAAAATAAGAACAGAAATAAAATACTATATGATCTAAAAAAAAATTGATATTTCAGTAGGATATAATATTTAGATCATAGATCATCAATACACTGGTCCGTATAAAGTAACGGAAATAGAGATAACATTATAATATCAAATGATAAAAATAAGAAGCAAACAGTTCATAAGGATAGATTACAAATTTTTATTTCATAATTGTATTTAGTATGGCTATGCATAGATACAAATATTTTTGTAATTTTATTTTCTTTATTGCTAATAAATAAAATGAAAAAGAAATAACAAAAACCAATAAATAATAATAATAAACAAAATACAACCAAAAATAAAAATTAATAATTAAAAAATATTATTTTTATTAAAATAACTTTATATTATTATGTTATTTTTCAAAGGGAGGGCGATGCAATATATATTCATTTTAATTGTTGGCTCAGCTTCAGCGAATTGCAAGAAAAGGCAGTCGCACATTTCCCAATTATACTTTAGGTTTTCATAGTATTCACCATAATTCGTAGTCAAATATGTGCCCCTGGCCCGCAATAAAGGAACACACGGAGGTATGTAGGCGCGCATGCTCATTGAGAAGATTGACTGCCTATCCTTAGCAATTTCCATAAAGGGGGTTGTACTCACAATACCTGTAATTAAACTCGAACTGTAATTTAAAATCGAAATATAAAGTGTATAAAGTTTATTTTGAAGCATAGAAATACTTTTACTTATTTATTCTGGTATAGCGTGTTTTCTTCTTCATCCTTACACATCTAGTCTCAACTTTAAAATGATGTATATAAAATGATGTTCTTGTTTTGATGCTGCCTTTACAAAATCTCTAAATATTGGTTGAATTGTATAGACCACAACATCCGCCCTTAAAATGAGTTTAAAGTTGGACACCCAATTTCCGCGATATTGACGAGATGACAACTCCCAAAAAACTGTATTTAAAAAAATGCAAAATATTTGTTTCCGCCCCAAAACGGGTTACTGGTAAATTTTTAAAGATTTTCCCCTATCCATAAAATTATCCTAAAGGTGTCAGACAGAGTCAGAGTCCAGAAATCCATTACCTGACCGCAATAAAACCGCGTGTGTTCACACGCACAATCGCGAGGGGCATGCTCATATTTCTGGCACGTTCCATTAAGGGGTTGAAATCACCGCGCGAAAGTCATTTCTTAGTAATCTGGTGATAGTCAATCACTAAACGCCACTTCTTTACTTTTGACCCGGGAGATTGTTCTTAGGAAGAAGTAACAATGCGCTATTATATTCGGACACGGATGGTTCAACAAACCGTGAACTGTGGAGGGAAGTTTTTTGAAAGTTGAGATAATACGGATTATTCTCTAATGGGTTTGACAGCATCAAGTGATTCAAATGTTAGATTATCTGTACTGACTACTTGGTCTGTATTTGTTGTACTAAGTAGCCTTGTGAAAGCATTATTGGATGTTGCTACGGTATTTGCAATGTAAATGTCATGATTAATTTCTTGATTTGGAATTAATACACTGTCTTTTTTTGAATTAAGTTGTATTTATTGAATAACTTAGGATCTTGCTGGAAGAAGTATTAAGTTTTGCCAGAACTGTGAGCTATTGGCACATTAATTGGAAATTTTAAGTTATTGGGTCTAATTATAAGCCAATCTTCAGATGGCTTGAAGATTAATTGACAGTTCTACTTTTTAAAAAAATCGGTTCCTAATATTCCATCGCATGGAATAGGGAATTATAAACTCACGATATGAAAATCGTGTGGAATTATATATTTAGTCGTCCGTATTTCAATACAAAATAGACCTTTGGATTTGGTTATTTTTTGACTTATTCCTTTTATATCTATAATATAGTTAGCTTGGATGTCGTGAAAGATATCAAAAGTTTATTTTAAAATGGATATGTCTGCACCTGTGTCTATTG
This sequence comes from Drosophila biarmipes, assembly GCF_025231255.1. NCBI lineage: Eukaryota > Metazoa > Arthropoda > Insecta > Diptera > Drosophilidae > Drosophila > Drosophila biarmipes. The sequence continues at coordinate 832,539 of NW_026114533.1, forward strand.
GAATGGCAAGTTCTTTTCCAGTATCTACATTGATAAATGAAAACAATATGTTTTGACTAAGATTAATAATGTGATATCTTTCATCTTCTACTGCTAAATATTTAAGGGGTTTTGGATGCTGATGTATTTTCGGCAACTCGGTTTTTATGATAGCCACGAAAGTTGCCTCTAAAATTTCCACATCCGCGGTTTGTTCCGCGTTATGGATAGTTTTTGTAGTATAGGACAGTGTTTGACTGTCTAGTTACTACAGTGCAACTATTTACAGATTTTGATACGGCATCGTTCATAGTATTAAAGGTACTAGCTTCCATGATAAGTTTTACCTTTTCGATTGTACAATTTTTAGTCATTGCTTTTACTGCATGCTGAGTGGAATAACTTTTGACTCTATAGGTAATCCATCTGTTATATATGCACCTTCTAAAGCTTTTCTTATCTGCTCAGCTGGTATACTGTAGGTTCATCAGTTTCGCTGACAAAACTTCTACAGTTTCGGCTTTTACGATGCCTTTTAATCTGGAAATCAGAGTAATTGTTGTTTAGTTTCCGATTAGATTTCTGGCGACACCTTTAAGCTTTGTTTTTATTATGGAAACTGCTAATTGTTCGTGCTCGCCTTTTATTGATTCTATTGTTTGCAATGCATCAATAAAACTTGTTGAGTTTTCAGCTTTACCGTCGGAAACTGCTATAAGCTTGGCTACTGTATTAATAAAATCAATATTAGATTGTCATTGTCATAGTAATATTTTTGCTTATTTTATTCTCTATTGTGCTTGAATTATCATCAGAATCTTTAGAATTATCCAGATCTGCCATAAATACAGTTGAAATAGTAAGATTATTCAAATCTTGCTCTTCTATTTTATGTTTTATCTCTTTAGGTTCTTCTGATTTTATTTGGTCAATGTCAGTTGATTCAGGTTCATTACCACTTTCAAGTAACCTCGTTAAAATTCTTAATTGTTCAATATAGTTAGATAAATTCACTCTTTCAAATTCAATGTTAAATTACGCACAGATAGTGTACATAAATAATAATGTTACAAAGTTTGAAACATTATCTTATGAAAGAATGAAGAAACACACACAAAATATTATAATGCTTGTTACTTTAACTTTTTGATTAATAATTTAAGAATTGTATTGTATTTGTGGTATAAATTAAAGAGCATACTAAGGAAACTTATTGGAAAGCCAACGGAAAAAGCACCCAAAAATATATGTTAAAAACGTCAAACATATAATTTTTTCATAGTATTTTCCCACCAATTTTCCGATTGTTGCAGCAGATTTTTATAAATCCCGATCCTGATCCCGAAACGAAACGCCAGAGTGCTGAATGGAAGGTGCCGGACGAGCCGAAACCCAAAAAATCGAGCCTGGAGAAGTCAAAAGTAAAGACAATGCTTATTTGTTCTTTTTTTAAAGTCCTGTTTACTTTTTAACTCTCCTTGTATGTGACTTAACAAAATATCGAATTGCCATACCAGTTGCAAATAAAAACGCAAATACTGTCGCTAAAGCAATTTTGAATCATTTATTCTGAAGTACGGTCCAATGAAGACATTAATTACGGAAAAAGAATACAAGACCTAAATTGAAAATGAATTGTGCAAATATTAGAATTATTGTTCTAGAATTAATGTTCTAAGCATAACATCTACCGCACACCACCACCAGACAGTTGGGACAATCGAAAAAAGTCATAGAACTTTTAATGAATACATACGATTTTACATATCGGTTGATAAAACTCATTGGGATGTATTGCTTCAATATTTCGTCTTTTGTTACAACACGACTCCATCAATGGCACATAATTAATGTCCATATGAGTTAGTATTTGGTAAAACAAATAACTTACCAGAAAAATTTAATAGTATAGATAACATAGAAACAATATATAATATAGATGACTATGCTAAGGAGAGTACATTTTGACTAGAGGTTGCATACAAAAGAGCTTGAGTTATATTAGAAGAAAATAAGAACAGAAATAAAATACTATATGATCTAAAAAAAAATTGATATTTCAGTAGGATATAATATTTAGATCATAGATCATCAATACACTGGTCCGTATAAAGTAACGGAAATAGAGATAACATTATAATATCAAATGATAAAAATAAGAAGCAAACAGTTCATAAGGATAGATTACAAATTTTTATTTCATAATTGTATTTAGTATGGCTATGCATAGATACAAATATTTTTGTAATTTTATTTTCTTTATTGCTAATAAATAAAATGAAAAAGAAATAACAAAAACCAATAAATAATAATAATAAACAAAATACAACCAAAAATAAAAATTAATAATTAAAAAATATTATTTTTATTAAAATAACTTTATATTATTATGTTATTTTTCAAAGGGAGGGCGATGCAATATATATTCATTTTAATTGTTGGCTCAGCTTCAGCGAATTGCAAGAAAAGGCAGTCGCACATTTCCCAATTATACTTTAGGTTTTCATAGTATTCACCATAATTCGTAGTCAAATATGTGCCCCTGGCCCGCAATAAAGGAACACACGGAGGTATGTAGGCGCGCATGCTCATTGAGAAGATTGACTGCCTATCCTTAGCAATTTCCATAAAGGGGGTTGTACTCACAATACCTGTAATTAAACTCGAACTGTAATTTAAAATCGAAATATAAAGTGTATAAAGTTTATTTTGAAGCATAGAAATACTTTTACTTATTTATTCTGGTATAGCGTGTTTTCTTCTTCATCCTTACACATCTAGTCTCAACTTTAAAATGATGTATATAAAATGATGTTCTTGTTTTGATGCTGCCTTTACAAAATCTCTAAATATTGGTTGAATTGTATAGACCACAACATCCGCCCTTAAAATGAGTTTAAAGTTGGACACCCAATTTCCGCGATATTGACGAGATGACAACTCCCAAAAAACTGTATTTAAAAAAATGCAAAATATTTGTTTCCGCCCCAAAACGGGTTACTGGTAAATTTTTAAAGATTTTCCCCTATCCATAAAATTATCCTAAAGGTGTCAGACAGAGTCAGAGTCCAGAAATCCATTACCTGACCGCAATAAAACCGCGTGTGTTCACACGCACAATCGCGAGGGGCATGCTCATATTTCTGGCACGTTCCATTAAGGGGTTGAAATAACCGCGCGAAAGTCATTTCTTAGTAATCTGGTGATAGTCAATCACTAAACGCCACTTCTTTACTTTTGACCCGGGAGATTGTTCTTAGGAAGAAGTAACAATGCGCTATTATATTCGGACACGGATGGTTCAACAAACCGTGAACTGTGGAGGGAATTTTTTTGAAAGTTGAGATAATACGGATTATTCTCTAATGGGTTTGACAGCATCAAGTGATTCAAATGTTAGATTATCTGTACTGACTACTTGGTCTGTATTTGTTGTACTAAGTAGCCTTGTGAAAGCATTATTGGATGTTGCTACGGTATTTGCAATGTAAATGTCATGATTAATTTCTTGATTTGGAATTAATACACTGTCTTTTTTTGAATTAAGTTGTATTTATTGAATAACTTAGGATCTTGCTGGAAGAAGTATTAAGTTTTGCCAGAACTGTGAGCTATTGGCACATTAATTGGAAATTTTAAGTTATTGGGTCTAATTATAAGCCAATCTTCAGATGGCTTGAAGATTAATTGACAGTTCTACTTTTTAAAAAAATCGGTTCCTAATATTCCATCGCATGGAATAGGGAATTATAAACTCACGATATGAAAATCGTGTGGAATTATATATTTAGTCGTCCGTATTTCAATACAAAATAGACCTTTGGATTTGGTTATTTTTTGACTTATTCCTTTTATATCTATAATATAATTAGCTTGGATGTCGTGAAAGATATCAAAAGTTTATTTTAAAATGGATATGTCTGCACCTGTGTCTATTGGAATGGCAAGTTCTTTTCCAGTATCTACATTGATAAATGAAAACAATATGTTTTGACTAAGATTAATAATGTGATATCTTTCATCTTCTACTGCTAAATATTTAAGGGGTTTTGGATGCTGATGTATTTTCGGCAACTCGGTTTTTATGATAGCCACGAAAGTTGCCTCTAAAATTTCCACATCCGCGGTTTGTTCCGCGTTATGGATAGTTTTTGTAGTATAGGACAGTGTTTGACTGTCTAGTTACTACAGTGCAACTATTTACAGATTTTGATACGGCATCGTTCATAGTATTAAAGGTACTAGCTTCCATGATAAGTTTTACCTTTTCGATTGTACAATTTTTAGTCATTGCTTTTACTGCATGCTGAGTGGAATAACTTTTGACTCTATAGGTAATCCATCTGTTATATATGCACCTTCTAAAGCTTTTCTTATCTGCTCAGCTGGTATACTGTAGGTTCATCAGTTTCGCTGACAAAACTTCTACAGTTTCGGCTTTTACGATGCCTTTTAATCTGGAAATCAGAGTAATTGTTGTTTAGTTTCCGATTAGATTTCTGGCGACACCTTTAAGCTTTGTTTTTATTATGGAAACTGCTAATTGTTCGTGCTCGCCTTTTATTGATTCTATTGTTTGCAATGCATCAATAAAACTTGTTGAGTTTTCAGCTTTACCGTCGGAAACTGCTATAAGCTGGCTACTGTATTAATAAAATCAATATTAGATTGTCATTGTCATAGTAATATTTTTGCTTATTTTATTCTCTATTGTGCTTGAATTATCATCAGAATCTTTAGAATTATCCAGATCTGCCATAAATACAGTTGAAATAGTAAGATTATTCAAATCTTGCTCTTCTATTTTATGTTTTATCTCTTTAGGTTCTTCTGATTTTATTTGGTCAATGTCAGTTGATTCAGGTTCATTACCACTTTCAAGTAACCTCGTTAAAATTCTTAATTGTTCAATATAGTTAGATAAATTCACTCTTTCAAATTCAATGTTGAATTACGCACAGATAGTGTACATAAATAATAATGTTACAAAGTTTGAAACATTATCTTATGCTCAAATGAAAGAAATTATAGAAACACACACAAAATATTATAATGCTTGTTACATTAACTTTTTGATTAATAATTTAAGAATTGTATTGTATTTGTAGTATAAATTAAAGAGCATACTAAGGAAACTTATTGGAAAGCCAACGGAAAAAGCACCCAAAAATATATGTTAAAAACGTCAAACATATAATTTTTTCATAGTATTTTCCCACCAATTTTCCGATTGTTGCAGCAGATTTTTATAAATCCCGATCCTGATCCCGAAACGAAACGCCAGAGTGCTGAATGGAAGGTGCCGGACGAGCCGAAACCCAAAAAATCGAGCCTGGAGAAGTCAAAAGTAAAGACAATGCTTATTTGTTCTTTTTTTAAAGTCCTGTTTACTTTTTAACTCTCCTTGTATGTGACTTAACAAAATATCGAATTGCCATACCAGTTGCAAATAAAAACGCAAATACTGTCGCTAAAGCAATTTTGAATCATTTATTCTGAAGTACGGTCCAATGAAGACATTAATTACGGGAAAAGAATACAAGACCTAAATTGAAAATGAGTTGTGCAAATATTAGAATTATTGTTCTAGAATTAATGTTCTAAGCATAACATCTACCGCACACCACCACCAGACAGTTGGGACAATCGAAAAAAATCATAGAACTTTTAATGAATACATACGATTTTACATATCGGTTGATAAAACTCATTGGGATGTATTGCTTCAATATTTCGTCTTTTGTTACAACACGACTCCATCAATGGCACATAATTAATGTCCATATGAGTTAGTATTTGGTAAAACAAATAACTTACCAGAAAAATTTAATAGTATAGATAACATAGAAACAATATATAATATAGATGACTATGCTAAGGAGAGTACATTTTGACTAGAGGTTGCATACAAAAGAGCTTGAGTTATATTAGAAGAAAATAAGAACAGAAATAAAATACTATATGATCTAAAAAAAAATTGATATTTCAGTAGGATATAATATTTAGATCATAGATCATCAATACACTGGTCCGTATAAAGTAACGGAAATAGAGATAACATTATAATATCAAATGATAAAAATAAGAAGCAAACAGTTCATAAGGATAGATTACAAATTTTTATTTCATAATTGTATTTAGTATGGCTATGCATAGATACAAATATTTTTGTAATTTTATTTTCTTTATTGCTAATAAATAAAATGAAAAAGAAATAACAAAAACCAATAAATAATAATAATAAACAAAATACAACCAAAAATAAAAATTAATAATTAAAAAATATTATTTTTATTAAAATAACTTTATATTATTATGTTATTTTTCAAAGGGAGGGCGATGCAATATATATTCATTTTAATTGTTGGCTCAGCTTCAGCGAATTGCAAGAAAAGGCAGTCGCACATTTCCCAATTATACTTTAGGTTTTCATAGTATTCACCATAATTCGTAGTCAAATATGTGCCCCTGGCCCGCAATAAAGGAACACACGGAGGTATGTAGGCGCGCATGCTCATTGAGAAGATTGACTGCCTATCCTTAGCAATTTCCATAAAGGGGGTTGTACTCACAATGCTCGTTAGCAGTCTTATTGCGTTGCTGTAGGTTCATCAGTTTCGCTGACAAAACTTCTACAGTTTCGGCTTTTACGATTCCTTTTAATCTGGAAATCACAGTAATTGTTGTTTAGTTTCCGATTAGATTTCTGGAGACACCTTTAACCTTTGGTTTTATTATGGAAACTGCTAATTGTTCGTGCTCGCCTTTTATTGATTCTATTGTTTGCAATGCATCAATAAAACTTGTTAAGTTTTCAGCTTTACCGTCGGAAACTGCTATAAGCTTGGCTACTGTATTAATAAAATCAATATTAGATTGTCATTGTCATAGTAATATTTTTGCTTATTTTATTCTCTATTGTGCTTGAATTATCATCAGAATCTTTAGAATTATCCAGATCTGCCATAAATACAGTTGAAATAGTAAGATTATTCAAATCTTGCTCTTCTATTTTATGTTTTATCTCTGTAGGTTCTTCTGATTTTATTTGGTCAATGTCAGTTGATTCAGGTTCATTACCACTTTCAAGTAACCTCGTAAAAATTCTTAATTGTTCAATATAGTTAGATAAATTCACTCTTTCAAATTCAATGTTGAATTACGCACAGATAGTGTACATAAATAATAATGTTACAAAGTTTGAAACATTATCTTATGCTCAAATGAAAGAAATTATAGAAACACACACTAAACATTATAATGCTTGTTACTTTAACTTTTTGATTAATAATTTAAGAATTGTATTGTATTTGTAGTATAAATTAAAGAGCATACTAAGGAAACTTACGGAAAAAGCACCCAAAAATATATGTTAAAAACGTCAAACATATAATTTTTTCATAGTATTTTCCCACCAATTTTCCGATTGTTGCAGCAGATTTTTATAAAATTTAATTTGTTATTAAGAAGTAATTAAAAAATGTTATTTCCAAGCGTTGAAGCTTATATGTTGGAAAACATTTATTTTTCCGAAAGTTTAAGCCCGCTAGCTTTAAAACTGAGAGACTTATTTGCGTAGAAACGGACGGACAGACGGACATGGATAGGTTGACTCGTCTGATGATGCTGATTAAGAATATATATAATTTATGTGGTCGGTCCCGTCACCTTGACTGAGTTGCAAATTTCTGACTTAAAATATTATGCCCTAAATTGAAATCCCAACGAAGAATAATGCACCGCTAGATGCTTGAGTGCTCGACAGAATTTTTCAGCTAATTGTTCGACTTGTTATTTTACCTGATTAGAGTTTCATTAATTCAAAACACGTTTTTTTTCGTCTTCTTGATCTTCTTCTTTGACCGCCATTACCGACGCTTTGAACATTACCATTGATTTTTTGTCTGCAGAATGATCATAATTAAATTAACCGCGAATTCTTCAGAGGATGACTTTCTTTGTGAGAATAAGTTTTTGGTCGAATAAGGGAGGACAACAATTCCCTCTTTTTCGACATTTTTTAAAATTTAAAAAACCTGTCGTTGACCTGTAAATACCTCACAAATTGTGTTACAAAGCAAAATGTTTTTCATATAAGTGAGCTCGTCAAGCTCATTTTGGCTACACAATTGCAGTTAAATTTGTATGAAATTTTTGTTAGGATAAATTGTAAATCCGTGGAAAAATGAAATTCCTTGGACCACATGTATCTTGGCTTTTGGCCTGCACTTATGTTGGTAAAGGAATTCGAAATAGGAGATCAGTAGTGTCGAGCACATGCCGTAGCACCTTCCTAAAAAAACTAAAAAATGTAGCTTAACCCATTCCTATCAGAATACGAGAGGCTTCCGTAGCTAGCTAACTAAATTGTATTCATATGGATTTTCTTTTTTATCTAACATTATAGTGTGCACAGAAATCTGATTAAAACAGGATATTTTAACCACCGAAATTTTTACAGTAACTATACGAGTTATAAGCAGGATCAACGGTAAAGACGAGGAGAAGTCTTAATTGTCGTGGACTCCTCTCTCAAGTTGGAAGAAATACGCGTTGGTCAGTTCAATAATACTCAATTCATATGTGTTATGATATCGATTCATGGTAGCTTTATGTATATGTGGAGTGGGTCTGCTTTGGGAAGCTATCATTCCACAATTACATAATACTTTAGGCAATATTTCAAGCTCAACGAGATTAACGACGAATAACCCATATGAAGAAGCAAGGACGAAACACTAGAATGAATAGTGATGAAAGACGAGAAGCCCCAAAAAAAAAAGACAAGAAGACGACGAGTAACGACGGATGAGTTGAGTGTGAGCTTTTGACGAGTGCGGTTCGAAGACGTTGACCGAAAGTCGAAAAAGACGCCTAAAAATCAATTTATCAAATGTTCATTTCCATATCTTATATTTAACCTAAATTAAACAATAAATAAACTTAAATTCTTAACAAATATTCCCAAAAAATTCCACATATATCAAATACTCGTTAATTTCTTCTGATTCTGAATTTCCGGAGTGTTTAAATCCTCTTTTTGCTATAGGGTCTGCCTCAAATAAGCTGCCAAATAAATATGTTCTAAAATAAATCTTCCTAATTTGTCTAATATTGGGAATTTATCATTGATTGCTATTTCATTTAAATTTCTGTAGTTTACTACTAATCTGAGTTTCAGTTTTCCTGATGCGTCGCCTTTTTTTGGGACTAGCCAAATTGGTTACCAATAGGGGGATTTTTATTTATGAATTATTCCCTGTTCAATCATTTAATTTATTTGTTTGTTAACTTCTTCATCGAAAGTTTGAGGGTATTTATATGGTTTTCTACATACTGGATCTTCATGCTTTGTTTGTAATGAATGTTTAATGGTACTTGTAAAAGTCAAATTTTCACCTTTGTAATGGATGTCATTAAATTTAAATATAACCTTTTTTAAATATTCTTTTTCTTCCTCATTCAAGTGTTCTAACCTGTATTCATTACATTCTTTTAGTTCATTGTATATGGCAAAATTAAATGATTGGTCATTTGGGAAGGGTAGATAAAGGCATTCTAATGCGATCTTATCCTTTTCAATTTTTTCTTCAAATGATTAGGGCATTTTACTGCGGTCTCATCCTTTTCCATATCATTTTTTTCCATAATTTATATAAAGTAACGTGTCTCTTAACATCACTGTTTTCTCCTCGTAATTCATTTTTGCCACCCTTTCTTATAAATAATCTCTACCTATTAATTATATCGCAACTGTCAGAAAATTTATGTTAATAAAATTTCTGTTTAGTAGGACAGATTTTGCAAGGTTCTAATTCAATTCCATTGACCGAGTGTATACTTTTTTATGTTTTTTCCCCCTTCTTTATTTTCGGAAAAATTCCTTGTCATTAAATTGATAGTTGACCCTGTCTCTAACATAGCTCAAAGGAGTTTTCCCCTAATCATTATTCTGACATAAGGGCAAAACTTTCTGCATTCGTCGCAGTTTTCTGAAAATTTACGTCCATCATATTCTGTGCACTGTCCGTTTCCCTCTGCCTCTTAACAGGTGCATTAGGAGAATTACTTGAAGCAGATGACAGGATTTTGTGCCCTACCTTGATCTAGGTTTCTCTTCAACTCGTGATAGTTACCTTGGTTCCTACGGGGAATTTGATTATTATTTTTTAAACTTTGAGGACTTCATGAATTATTTGAATTATTATTATCCCTTAAATTTTTATTGTTATACTTTGAATGATTTTGAGAATTAAGAATTGATTGAGAGTTAAATAACTTTGATGTGAACCTCCAGAATACCTTCGATTATCATACCTTCGATTATCGAATGAGTCTGCGTTCCAATGGCCTAAAATCATTGCTGCTTCTTTTAAGTTAGCAAGAAATGTGATATCTTTTTTGGATATACAACGATACAGTTGTCTCGCGAGAGAGAGACCCCAGAGCCAGCGATCATCAGACTTGCAGTCTACCTGTAGTGAAAGAAAAATTGCTGAATTAGTGGAGACAATTTCAAAAAGAGTTTTAGACGTGTTTGTTCGTTGCAAATTAGGAAACCGTTACCGCTTTTTTGGTCCCCGGCGGTCAGCCCAGCGTTGGTTCTGCCACGCTTTCGGAAAACCTTACATACAGACGTATGTATAGACAATTCGCTACCGTCGGTGTCTTAAGTATGCGAAGTCGCAGGAGACCGCATAGCTTAGTAGGCAGCTGCAGGCTCAACTAGGAGTAACCTCCATAAACACGTGTCGTTGTAACCCTATCGTCGTGCGTACAGTACAGCCCCACAACTGGCGAGTATGCTGACGTCACGGATAACAGAGTGAGTCACACACGCGAGCGTTGAAATGAGAGCATACCTGCATCAGCGGTAGTCTGTCAGTCTCCTAATCTGGCAACCCTACAGCTACTGTATTGGCCTTTTCTTTTTGAGTTAATTGATTGAGATAAACAATTAATTAAATATACAGATTTAATTAATATTATGATTAATGTAAAGTCTTGTGTACAGCCAGCAACCAAAATATTGTCAGGCTGAAATTATTATTATTAAACACATATCCCCGTATATATATATATAGATACATATAAGTATGAATATTTTTGACTAATCCTTATTCCACATTGTCCATTGGGCCCTAGATCTTTTCCTAGGTAGTAATGAGTGATGAATCTAACAATGAAGCAGCGATGATTTAACGTCTTGGAGGGATTTTATGAAAAACGGTGACATATTTGCGTAAACACTTTCTTTTGAATTACAGATGAATTTGTATGATAAAAACATTATTTAATGGAACATGTGTAATTAAATAAATGAACTAACTAAACCTCAGTCTGTCTAATGCATATAATACATAATGCCAACGAATTAACGCGGTTGATCACAAAGTTACGCTTTCTCAGGGCTAATGACAACACTGTTCCGTGAATTACCAAGGTAGGGTGGGTACAGAGGAACGCGTGATCAATTCCAACTAGGAGCGCAACGAAAACATTGTGTTTTGTCGAAAAAGATTTTCTAGTCAGCTTTCGGAATATAAGACATGGAGTTGTTACTAGGATCGTTCTAACAAAGTTGATTGGTGAAACTGTTATTTTTTCTAGTATTCGTGACGACTTTTGAAATTTGAATTGATCGACCCAGCCAGATGCAGTGCAACTTTCAGCCTAGAAAGTTAGCGTTCGATCTTATGAAATGCGAACATTAGAGAATCTTTTATATGATATCGTGGTAAAATCGAGTAGAAGACTTCGATAAGGACTTGGCACTTATGGAATCGACGGATAATATAAAGTATGTATACATAACCAGTAACGACAATAGCTTAGATATTAAGCAAAACCTTTCAAGTTATTGTCGTATTTGTCACAAGAAACTTGAGAAAGACCAAACGTTAGCAACGGCTCCGTGCAAACGCCAAATTCACTACCCTTGTTTGACTAATTGGCTTTAGAATTCCCCAGCATGTCCTACAGTTTGTACCGTACTGTATACTACAGAAATGCTTGTTAGAGGGAATGTTGATTTCGAAACTTAACTTAACAACGCAAAAATCGAAGCTAACATAGCTCCAGGCAATATATCATAAGAAACTGGTAGTCCGAGTGGACAGAGACTTGCTCTTGATGGACCAGAAAGAAGTAGGGGTTCTACCAGAGGTACCGGTAGAAGATGAGTTAATAATTACAGATCCGGGGTGGTTATCAGATCTATGCAGAGCAATAGAGTTCGGAACTCGTTAGAAACATCCAAATCATCCAAAAATATAAATAGAAGTGAAATTTTTAGCATAGTCAATTGATTAATGGAAACTCAACAAAAGACTCTGTTGGATAAGCTGACAGATCATATTAACAAAACTCAAAGACAGTCCATCCGCTTCGCTTGCACTTACTCCTGTCAAGAAAAACATGCGATTGGTTTTGACTATTTCATCGTAATCATATTCACTTGGGAAACCTTTTGTTTTGCATTTGGAAAAAAGTACGATGATATGACAAAGATCTGGATGTATGGCGACGTATTGCAAAGCGCAAGCAGTTGAAAAGTCGAAGAATTAGAAATCATAGAAGAATTAGTAAATAGATAATTTCAAAAGTTCTCTTCGACACGAGTTACTTCATCTCAAAATCGTCTCGATTAAGAAGTTATTGATGAAAGTGAAGTAACACGAACAACTTAATAATGAATTGCGAAACAATTCCTGAAATTGTTTCAAAATGGGAGGATCAGGAACCAACAGTATCAGCCATTGTGCGCAACGAACTAAGTTGTTGGAATTGTGATAAATTAGGTCATAAATATTAAATTTGGCAGAAAGATGTGTCATCCAACCAACTTAGACACAGAGACGGAGAGTTGATTATAAAAATAATACGTACAATGCTTTACTAGATTCTGGAGCTACAGTGACTTGTATTGGGAACAATGTGGCTCGATTCCTTGTCACTCATATAGAAAGTATGACTGCTCGTGGTTCACTGTGCTCCGTGAAAGGCATTATAAAATCTTCTAAAAAGTTTCGTCACTTGACAGAACACGTTGATTTTTACATAATACCAGGTTTGATATGGACGTCTATATCGAAATTTATTTTCTCTAGAAATTCAAGCACGTCGATAAAATCATTGATGAAACAATGGGAGAACTAGATGTTGGTCCGTCTGAATACGAGGAACCTGAAACCAAACAGTCAACAGAACTAGAGTGTTTTGCGGTTATTAAGGGAATAAAAAAGTATGGCGCCTATATTAAGGGGTGGGATTTCTTGGTTGTTACGGACCATTACGGACAAAACATTGAATGAACACTGATGGAATGCATTCGTCAGAATCAAGCGAAACTTCACAGCCTAAATATTAAAGACAGCTTTCTATGTAAACGCACTGAAAGTGTAACTAGCGAGAGTGAATCTGATGAAAGTTTATGGAAGTTATGGGTACCTTCTATATTAATTAATAGCGTCCTGCAACAAGCGCATGATTCGCCAGGATCTGCTCATTGTTGTGATTCTTCATGGATTTATTAGTTACGCATTCTCGTTCGAACGCTGGGAATATTGGCTTATTGATTCTCGTAAATCAGTTTACAATTCTATTTCCTTTGTCCGTTAAAAAGATTTACATCGGAAAAAATTTGAAAGTTTCTGGAGAAATATATTCTGCCTACATTCTGGGTACCCGAATCTATTCTGACTGATAATGTATCCCATTTCCATTCAGGGTTCTTTGAAGCATTTCTTACCAGATACTAAATCAAGCAAATATGCACTGAAGTTTACTCCCCACAGATAAACGCGAGTAAACGCTTGAACCGAACTGACCTGGCAGCAATACGTACGTAGGGAAAGGTTATAGCCTGGGACCAAAAACTGAATGAGATAAACGAAGCTATTTAACCTTTACACAACTAACAATTTACCAAACATTTGACAAAATATGATTTTATCTGGCAAAGATTAAGAATTATTGAGAAAACTCGATCTGCTATCAAATGACCCTAGGTTAGGTTATCCTAACGCTCTGCATTGGCTAGAAATTAAGCTAAGTTAAACACTTCAAAGGTTCATGAGGCTAACGCCGGAATAAAAAACTTGAGGAAAAGAAACATCCAATTCAGCGTCGGAGATCAAGTTTACATACGTAACTTCACTCAGAGCAATGCTAGTAAACAGTTTAGAGCTCAACATAAGAAACATTAGTTGTGGAGTACTACAGCTATACGTCGAAATACTAAATACTACTTTTTAAACACAATTTTAAAAATGACGGGCAAAGTTTGTTCTTATTAGGATGTTTTGAAGACTTTTTTCTGATTTCTTAAAAACGAAAAATTATTTTAAAAATGCCCATGTCAAAGTTATCAATCAACAAAAATAGCAACATTTACCAGTTCAGAGCATTTTGCAATGCCTGACGTGTTTGTTCGTTGCAAATTAGGAAACCGTTACCGCTTTTTTGGTCCCCGGCGGTCAGCCCAGCGTTGGTTCTGCCACGCTTTCGGAAAACCTTACATTCAGACGTATGTATAGACAATTCGCTACCGTCGGTGTCTTAAGTATGCGAAGTCGCAGGAGACCGCATAGCTTAGTAGGCAGCTGCAGGCTCAACTAGGAGTAACCTCCATAAACACGTGTCGTTGTAACCCTATCGTCGTGCGTACAGTACAGCCCCACAACTGGCGAGTATGCTGACGTCACGGATAACAGAGTGAGTCACACACGCGAGCGTTGAAATGAGAGCATACCTGCATCAGCGGTAGTCTGTCAGTCTCCTAATCTGGCAACCCTACAGCTACTGTATTGGCCTTTTCTTTTTGAGTTAATTGATTGAGATAAACAATTAATTAAATATACAGATTTAATTAATATTATGATTAATGTAAAGTCTTGTGTACAGCCAGCAACCAAAATATTGTCAGGCTGAAATTATTATTATTAAACACATATCCCCGTATATATATATATAGATACATATAAGTATGAATATTTTTGACTAATCCTTATTCCACAGCTAACCGAACAGTCCATTGGGCCCTAGATCTTTTCCTAGGTAGTAATGAGTGATGAATCTAACAATGAAGCAGCGATGATTTAACGTCTCGGAGGGATTTTATGAAAAACGGTGACATATTTGCGTAAACACTTTCTTTTGAATTACGGATGAATTTGTATGATAAAAACATTATTTAATGGAACATGTGTAATTAAATAAATGAACTAACTAAACCTCAGTCTGTCTAATGCATATAATACATAATGCCAACGAATTAACGCGGTTGATCACAAAGTTACGCTTTCTCAGGGCTAATGACAACACTGTTCCGTGAATTACCAAGGTAGGGTGGGTACAGAGGAACGCGTGATCAATTCGAACTAGGAGCTTTCGGAATATAAGACATGGAGTTGTTACTAGGATCGTTCTAACAAAGTTGATTGGTGAAACTGTTATTTTTTCTAGTATTCGTGACGACTTTTGAAATTTGAATTGATCGACCCAGCCAGATGCAGTGCAACTTTCAGCCTAGAAAGTTAGCGTTCGATATTATGAAATGCGAACATTAGAGAATCTTTTATATGATATCGTGGTAAAATCGAGTAGAAGACTTCGATAAGGACTTGGCACTTATGGAATCGACGGATAATATAAAGTATGTATACATAACCAGTAACGACAATAGCTTAGATATTAAGCAAAACCTTTCAAGTTATTGTCGTATTTGTCACAAGAAACTTGAGAAAGACCAAACGTTAGCAACGGCTCCGTGCAAACGCCAAATTCACTACCCTTGTTTGACTAATTGGCTTTAGAATTCCCCAGCATGTCCTACAGTTTGTACCGTACTGTATACTACAGAAATGCTTGTTAGAGGGAATGTTGATTTCGAAACTTAACTTAACAACGCAAAAATCGAAGCTAACATAGCTCCAGGCAATATATCATAAGAAACTGGTAGTCCGAGTGGACAGAGACTTGCTCTTGATGGACCAGAAAGAAGTAGGGGTTCTACCAGAGGTACCGGTAGAAGATGAGTTAATAATTACAGATCCGGGGTGGTTATCAGATCTATGCAGAGCAATAGAGTTCGGAACTCGTTAGAAACATCCAAATCATCCAAAAATATAAATAGAAGTGAAATTCTTAGCATAGTCAATTGATTAATGGAAACTCAACAAAAGACTCTGTTGGATAAGCTGACAGATCATATTAACAAAACTCAAAGACAGTCCATCCGCTTCGCTTGCACTTACTCCTGTCAAGAAAAACATGCGATTGGTTTTGACTATTTCATCGTAATCATATTCACTTGGGAAACCTTTTGTTTTGCATTTGGAAAAAAGTACGATGATATGACAAAGATCTGGATGTATGGCGACGTATTGCAAAGCGCAAGCAGTTGAAAAGTCGAAGAATTAGAAATCATAGAAGAATTAGTAAATAGACTTGTCCGAACATTCCCTGAGCCGGATTAAGTCAAATTGTTGATTGATAATTTCAAAAGTTCTCTTCGACACGAGTTACTTCATCTCAAAATCGTCTCGATTAAGAAGTTATTGATGAAAGTGAAGTAACACGAACAACTTAATAATGAATTGCGAAACAATTCCTGAAATTGTTTCTAAATGGGAGGATCAGGAACCAACAGTATCAGCCATTGTGCGCAACGAACTAAGTTGTTGGAATTGTGATAAATTAGGTCATAAATATTAAATTTGGCAGAAAGATGTGTCATCCAACCAACTTAGACACAGAGACGGAGAGTTGATTATAAAAATAATACGTACAATGCTTTACTAGATTCTGGAGCTACAGTGACTTGTATTGGGAACAATGTGGCTCGATTCCTTGTCACTCATATAGAAAGTATGACTGCTCGTGGTTCACTGTGCTCCGTGAAAGGCATTATAAAATCTTCTAAAAAGTTTCGTCACTTGACAGATCACGTTGATTTTTACATAATACCAGGTTTGATATGGACGTCTATATCGAAATTTATTTTCTCTAGAAATTCAAGCACGTCGATAAAATCTTTGATGAAACAATGGGAGAACTAGATGTTGGTCCGTCTGAATACGAGGAACCTGAAACCAAACAGTCAACAGAACTAGAGTGTTTTGCGGTTATTAGGGGAATAAAAAAGTATGGCGCCTATATTAAGGGGTGGGATTTCTTGGTTGTTACGGACCATTACGGACAAAACATTGAATGAACACTGATGGAATGCATTCGTCAGAATTAAGCGAAACTTCACAGCCTAAATATTAAAGACAGCTTTCTATGTAAACGCACTGAAAGTGTAACTAGCGAGAGTGAATCTGATGAAAGTTTATGGAAGTTATGGGTACCTTCTATATTAATTAATAGCGTCCTGCAACAAGCGCATGATTCGCCAGGATCTGCTCATTGTTGTGATTCTTCATGGATTTATTAGTTACGCATTCTCGTTCGAACGCTGGGAATATTGGCTTATTGATTCTCGTAAATCAGTTTACAATTCTATTTCCTTTGTCCGTTAAAAAGATTTACATCGAAAAAAATCTGAAAGTTTCTGGAGAAATATATTCTGCCTACATTCTGGGTACCCGAATCTATTCTGACTGATAATGTATCCCATTTCCATTCAGGGTTCTTTGAAGCATTTCTTACCAGATACTAAATCAAGCAAATATGCACTGAAGTTTACTCCCCACAGATAAACGCGAGTAAACGCTTGAACCGAACTGACCTGGCAGCAATAGGGACGTACGTAGGGAAAGGTTATAGCCTGGGACCAAAAACTGAATGAGATAAACGAAGCTATCTAACCTTTACACAACTAACAATTTACCAAACATTTGACAAAATATGATTTTATCTGGCAAAGATTAAGAATTATTGAGAAAACTCGATCTGCTATCAAATGACCCTAGGTTAGGTTATCCTAACGCTCTGCATTGGCTAGAAATTAAGCTAAGTTAAACACTTCAAAGGTTCATGAGGCTAACGCCGGAATAAAAAACTTGAGGAAAAGAAACATCCAATTCAGCGTCGGAGATCAAGTTTACATACGTAACTTCACTCAGAGCAATGCTAGTAAACAGTTTAGAGCTCAACATAAGAAACATTAGTTGTGGAGTACTACAGCTATACGTCGAAATACTAAATACTACTTTTTAAACACAATTTTAAAAATGACGGGCAAAGTTTGTTCTTATTAGGATGTTTTGAAGACTTTTTTCTGATTTCTTAAAAACGAAAAATTATTTTAAAAATGCCCATGTCAAAGTTATCAATCAACAAAAATAGCAACATTTACCAGTTCAGAGCATTTTGCAATGCCTGAGAATTGACCTTTTTTGTGCGTATCCAGACTCTATTTTAGGGTCTTGAAAACAGACCTTAAGATTTCCCACCTTTGACGTACGACACATTCTTGTAAAAATAACCATTTTAAAGTTATTAAATCAACAATTTTAGATGCTGGTTAATAGCTTAATAGAGAAAAAATTTATTTCTACCACTTTTGGGAAACCTTGATAGTTTGGCGAGAAAACAGCTATAAATAGCTACATTTTGCACATCAGTAACTAAGTAACTAATAAAGCTACTTGTTATTGTTTTGCACATCAGTAACTAAGTAACTAATAAAGCTACTTGTTATTGGTAAGGTATTTTGAAATTTGAATGCCTTTCTAAGATGATTTGTTTAAATATAAAACAAAAACTGCTGATATCAAACAAAACACTTCTTAACGACGTAAAAATATAGTGAAGATCGCACCTTCAACAAAAGAAGTTCTGATATTAATATCTGTGACAAAAATTATATACACGATGAAATAAAGAAATACACTTTTTACATATTTTAGACTCGGCACGTTGCAAATCATAAAGCCATTGCTAAGTTGTTTGATTTTAATGACGCGTGCCGAATGTAAAAAAATTCAGAAAGTGTATTTATATATAAGCAGCAAAGCAATAAAATTAAGGAGGCTACCTATCGGCTATTTCAGTAGATGTTATGTGGGCGATAAATATTGATGAGACAAATACATTTCAGTTAAACTTTTTTATTTAAATATAAAAAATTATATTCCCAATATTATTAGATAATACTCGTATGTCAAAAAGCCACAAGGCTATATTTTTTTTCATAATTATTTTTTTATTTATTTTGTTATATTATTTTCTCACCAATTTTCCGATCCTTCCTATGACATCTATATGATATACTCTCCGGTATTGATAAAGTTTAATTCGAAATTCAGAACTGATTTAAAAATAGTATTTCTTAGCTTAGAAGGTTATATGTTAAAAAATACGAAAGATATAATTTTGTAATGATTTCCGACTTGTTTCTATGGCAGTTATATGATATAGTCGCCCGATTAAAAAATGCGTTGCAAACTTCTGACTGAAATCATTATACCCTCTGCAAAAAATAATAATATGAATGAATATTTTTATTTTAAATAAATGAACAGTAACCAATGTCCAAATACTATTTTAAACTTAAGTGCAGTACAGAAATAATTCCCAAAATAGGTTTAACTGTCACCAAAACAGTGGACTGCCCTGCTATCGTCATTAATAAAATCGGCATGCAAAAAGCAATAGTACTGCCTACCGTAAGAAAGTGTAATGTATTCTTGGAAATAGTCATACCTTTTGTTAGAATGAAATAAAATACACCATTGATAAGTCTTACAAATCTATAAGCCGAAATAGGCCATACCTAATATCCCAATTTATCAACCCTAGTACATGAAAATAGGGACGCAAAAAATAGAACAAACTGGTCAAAATTATCTAAATTAACGTTAAGTACAAATCTAATAACTGTCAAGATAAGGTATAATTTAAATACGAGTATATCGATTCCGATAATTTTAAATACCCCTTGGATGCATCAAGAAATAGACCTAACAGAAAAAGAAGATTCCGATTCGAGCGAAGGAATTGAAATTAAAGAAAAAGATCTACAACATGATCCGTCCGTCCGTATGACCTTCCTGCATTTATAACAGTAAAAAAGCATAATAAGAAGAAGAATATAAGAAGAATATATATATAAATTTCAGAATCAGACAATGCACTGTGATGCATTTGAGTAATTTAATAACGTGATTAAAAAACTACAAGAAATTGATCAAAAAGTTTTAGATGAAATGCATGTAATAATCTGTGTCAAGTCTACGTGATTCGTACGAAAATTTCGTAGTCACTATAGATATAAAATTACTGAAAGAGGAAGAACGACGAAAAGAGAGTGACAAAACGGCCGATGGAACGGAACCAAAGATGTAATCTTACTGCGGTGGTGCATGGAATGTGGTGTAACAGCCCATTTATGTGCAATCAAATCATTATTTGTTTCAATTCATGGATTGAAAAAATAATGCTAGTTGGAGAAAATTACATTGAAGCTAAGCGCATTTGAAGAGTGAAACTATATAGGCAAGAAAACATAATTGAATTGGTTGATGTGTTGTTTGTGAAAAATCTTCAGTGTAACTTTATTTCCCTGTCAAAAGCAACGAACAATTGGACCGAAATATATTTTTCGAAAAATAATGCAAGCGTCAAAAATAAGAAGGTTTAAACGCTGTTAAAAGCAGTGCTGATACATCACTATAGGGGGAAGCGATGTACTTGAGAAACAGATCTGAAACGTGTTCATTACCAGATAAGACTCCATACGAAGCATGGTTTGAAAAAAAAACAGGAGTGTTACACCTGAAAGTTTTATGTACAAAGGCCGTAAAGTCTAGAAAAGACAAGAAAAGAAAAATTTTCTCAGAAAGGGATAGATCATATCTTGGTTGGCATATAGGCGTTCAATCATGATACGCAAACTATCTAGGAAGCCAGGGATGTATGATATGAGGAGCATATATCGTCGGTAGAGTTGAAAGAGACATATTGAATATGCAGACAAATGGTGAGCCATATAAAAACAAGGAAGATCCAGAAAGGGATGAACAGACAAAGGCTAGTGATGATGAAGACGAGCTGCGAAAGTCAACCGAATGGTTGTGGACAGGAGAATGGAGTGAATTACACAGAAGCATTTTTCCCCGTGGTACGGTATTCTTCCATCCCATTGGTGATTGCACTGGTTGTCGAAAATAACAAGGAAGATCCAGAAAGGGATGAACAGACAGAGGCCAATAATGATGAAGGCGAGTTTGCTGAGAACGTCAACCAAGTCCAGAGAGGTCCAGGGAGGCCGAAATTAATCCGTACCGGAAAGCCGGTCGTCCTGGGCGTAAAGAATACAATAAGCTAAACTTTATTGGAGTTGCCAACATCCAAGTGCCGAGCGGAGTCATTGAGGCGCTGAGCATGGAACATATAAAAAAAATGGAAGGCTGCGATACATAAGGAGTTGTCTTGTTGAGCTTTCTGCTGGCGAAAGCAATATTGGGAGCAAATGGGTCTTTGCCATGAAGCTACGTGAAACGATTCAAGGCTTGCTTAGTCGCAAAAGGTTGTGGAAAGGAGAACGGTGTGAATTACAAAGAAAAATTTTTCCCGGTGGCACGGTATTCTTCCATCCGATTGGTGATCTACACCTACGGTTTAGACCTAGATATGATGCCCCGAGTGCTGCTAGAATTGCTTAAAGGAAGGGCGTTGAAGAAGTTCATCGCCATCAACAAGCAATGGAAAACCATTCCATATATACTTTCTGTCGAGAGATTTCTTCACAAGGCCGTCGGATCGGGACAGACAACGGAAACAGGCCTTTAGTGAGTCGTTTAAAGACTACATGGACACCACCACAACAGCAACAGATGCAACCAGCGGACATGACTTACGTGCAGACGATGGCGAAGCCACTAAGCTATTCTCCGAGAGACACCTTAAATCATCATCAAGGAAATTTACACCCCAAGCTTAAGGATCTTCCTAAGGGCGTACAAAGTGCGGGGCCTGGAAACGGTACCGGTAGAAGCTAAGTTACATACTAATGCTTCCTTGGTATGGGGTGATCCGGATGTACTGGATGATGTCTTCATAAGGCCTG
This sequence comes from Drosophila biarmipes, assembly GCF_025231255.1. Lineage (NCBI taxonomy): Eukaryota > Metazoa > Arthropoda > Insecta > Diptera > Drosophilidae > Drosophila > Drosophila biarmipes. The sequence continues at coordinate 854,533 of NW_026114533.1, forward strand.
TGATCCTTGAAGAATCTCGGACAGCTGTGGTAGCGCTGATGGATTTGCCAATATTAGTTGTCGTTGCTCTTGTTAATTTTCAATATTTGCACTTTAATTTATTAGCGCGTATTGACCGATTTGGATTTTTGTTTTTAGTTTATAAACTTTTTTTTTATTTTCAATATAGGCACTTTTTATTTTTTAGATTGAGCGCGTATTGACCGATTTGGATTTTATTCAAGTTTTGAGTGCGAGTAATTTGCACTTAGATTCTTTTGCGATCTCTTTTATTATCTTTATTTGTTTACGTAATTTACGCTGATCAGGATAAACTTGTCGAATAGTATATGTCACTCCCCCATCCGTTGAATTTGGCCTGTCCTCAGGTGGATAGCCCTGGGTATAACATTGTTTTATTCTACGTTTATTGGGTAGATCGTTTACAACTTCTGTACTCCGTGGTGTTTTTTCTTATATTATATTATTTACTTATAATATTGCTTATATAAACGCTCTGTATATAGTCTAACATTGAGTTTGAGAGAGTGTATTCATCTAGTTGTATTGAACAATTAACAATTAAATAGAAATTTCTTAATTTATGCAATTTTGATTTAGCAATTTTTTAGGGATGTTCCATGTCAATAAAATATTGGATTCAACATAATTAATTTGGAAATCTTTATAAGTCTTGTTTTCTTTTCTAATTATTCCATTTATGCATACGTCAGTTAATTAATAATTTCGAAAACAGAAGATTTGAGTATCTCTAAAGGAATATGGAAAATATTTAAAATTTTGTTTGTTTCTGTTTTGAGCCAAGTAGCAGTTTTAATTATTAATAATTTTTCAGTGTTAATATTTTTCAAATAATCATGTTTTAGTAATTTTGTACTAAATAACCCTAACCTTGTCCTTTGCCTACCTAATTCTATTTCTTCTACGTATTCGGTAAAATGTTTAAAATAAATATTAATACGCTGACCTGTTATCTCTTTCTCCTTTTTCTTTTAGGTTGTTAATTATTTCAATTCCGTTATTAATAACATCGATGATCATATTTAAATAAGTATTTTGGGCACTAGTGTCTACCAATTTATTAATTTTTTGTTCCATTTCGTCTTTATCATCTTGATCTAGATTTCTGAACAGATATTTGTAAACAGATCCTACAATATTAAATAAACCTCTTTTACTGCAAATAGCTATGGTAATTTCATTAGTTTCTCTTCTAAGTTTTTCTACTAAATATCGGATTTGGATGACATCATTGAATTCGTCGGCTTGTTTCAAAAGGTTTTCAAATGTTTGTTCGGTTTTCGTTATATTTAGGCCTAAATAATGGTATTCGTAATTAGTTGGGATTTCTACTGATCCTGTTTTAAATATGAGGTATCTATTCTGAGCCTTTATAGGATTTATCTCAATACTTTGTCCGATTGTCAATTGAATTACAGTTGCTAATATAATAGAGAAAATTATTGGTTTCATTGGTCCCTTCGTTTCCTTCCGTTGGTCTGGAATTATTATCATATTTGCTTTTATTAATTTTATTTTTCTTTTTAAATTTTGTTTTATAATGTATTATTTTTCTTCCCCTGTTAGGTTCTTCAAAATGTTTTTCGTCAACTTTCTTTAAAGTACCTGTTTTCTTAAATTGTTTGTAGTCTTAGACTTCACTAATGGTGCTTGTTTATATTTTAGCTCTATCTCAAAGTCATGACGTTTTTCATTTAATTTTTCAATTCTGTTATTTTTTTCATTTGTGTGTCGTAAACTGGGGTTCCTGCATACATAAAAATATCAGCTTTGTTACATTATGTTTGGTTATATGATTGTAAATATAAAGGATTAGTTCGAATTTGGTATATCTATTCTTAATATCTGATTCACTTCCTATGATTCTTAACTTTTCATTTACTGTTTTGTGGAATCTTTCTATATCTGAAATATCATTTTTACTAGATGTTATTCTAACCAATCTCTACCTGTTACTTCCACTAAAGTAACAAATTTAGAATATACGTCTATGCACGATAAAAACTGTTGTTTGCCTACCATATAAAAATCCATAATAAATTTTTCCCTTATATTCTGAATTTCTGGGTTAATTTCAAATGTTATTTTAGTATTTCTATGTTCTGTTTTGGCAATATTACAAATTTCACATTCATTTAATATATTTTGAATTAATTTTTGATAGTCAGGGAAGTAATATTTTTCTAAGAACCATTTGGAAATTTTCTCAATCCCTTGGTGTAAAAGTTCTTTGTGTTGTTTTAGAATTTTTTTTAAAGTCTGTGTAAGTCAGAATATCTTCGAATCTTGTTATCATCTCACTAATATTGTTAAATGATTTGCACTGATAATTTTTACATAAGTTTTTTGGAATATAATAATATCTGAGTCGTCATGGAAATAAATTGCACTCTTTTTGGTACATAAATACTCTTTAATTATTTCTTTCGCTGAAGTTTCTGTCATTTCTTTATAAATAATTTAAATTTTTAATTTATGAAAATAGTGTGTCACTTCTGTCGTATTTTCGTTTCCTTTTCCTATCTTGGTTCAAGATAATGCGTCGGCTACGTAATTCTCTTTTCCTGGTAAATATTTTATCTGATAGTCGAATTCATTTAATTTTATTTTCCATCTTTGTAATTTCATATTTGGTTCTTTGATATTATTTAACCAAACTAAAGGTTTGTGGTCACTTAATATTTCGAAAGACCTGCCGAATAGATATGACCTAAAGTATTTGGTAGCCCACACGATTGCTAAAAGTTCTTTTTCTAAATTGGCATCTCGTAGTTTTTGGAATACTTTATTCTGTTACTTTTCTTCATTTGTGTGTCGTAATCTAGAGTTCCTGCATACATGAAAATATCAGCTGGTATCTGATTTGTAGCATTATGTTTGGTTTTGTAATTCTAAACATAAAGAATTAGTTCGAATTTAGTATATCTATTCTCGATATCTGATTCACTTCCTTTAATTCTTTACTTTTCGTTTACTGTTTTATGCAATCTTTCTATATCTGAAATACCGTTTTTACTACGCGATGCGCAGTTTTTTAAGAACTATTGTGGCCATGTTACATACAGCGGACCAATTTACTTCTGATTCAAGCATAATTTCCACCAGGTTACAAACGGCTGGCGTCCTCCCAACCCTTATGCTCAGATCTCGACGTTCATTTTCAAATCTCGGACAGACAAAAAATACGTGCTCTGCGTCTTCAGTATCCGACTCGCAGAGTGGGCAGTGTGGATAACGTTCATGCTTAAACCTATTCAAGTAGTATTTAAAGCATCCATGTCCTGTCAGCAGTTGCGTTAAGTAAAAGTCCACATGTCCATGCTTCCTTCCCAGCCATCTCTGCAGTTCTGGGATAAGCTTATGTGTCCATCGTCCTTTGCTGCTATTTGCCCACCTCTCCTGTCATGACCCCCAAGTATTTTAAGCTTGGGCGAGATTTTATGGTGGCTTCTCCAATTTTAATAGTGGCCGTTTCCACTTTCTGCCTGCTACTTATTAGGACTGCTTCGGTCATATAAGCTGCCAGGGCGAGACCCTTAGAGTCGAGCCATGCGCTTGCTCGTTTCCCAGCTTCATTGCAGATTCTTTCCGCGTGTGGGAGTTTCTTGGCCGTAACTACTATGGCTACGTCATCCGCGAAACCAATGAGTGGTGCCCCTTCGGGCATCGTGATCCTTAGGATCTCGTCGTACATGACATTCCACAACAAAGGGCCTAGGACTGATCCTTGGGGACTCCCCCGGTGACCCTGTGAGTCGATTGCCCTGATTCTGTTTCGTACAGGAGCAGGCGACCTTCGAAGTAGCTCGCTATTACTCGCTGTATGTTGCCGCTATGCAATACTGCTTAGTGCCGTACAACCACCTTTTTCCCTCAATGGCTTTGTCTGCGATCTCACACAGTTTACCAATGGCATCGATTGTAGATAGTCCCTTTCGAAAACCATACTGCATCTCAGAGAGGCCATTGGATCCGACAAGGGCACCTTCTAGCCGGGAGTGGATTATTCTTTCGACAATTTTGCCCACCGTATCCAGCATACAGCGTGGCCTATACGAGGAAGGCTCCTCCGCTGCCTTGTCCCCCTTTGGTATGAGTACCAACCGCTGAGTTTTCCAGCGACTAGGGAACACACCTTCTGTTAGGCATGCATTATACATGTCAACATACTGTTTTGTGTTTGCTTTTATGGCTATTTTTAATACTTTATTCGGGATTCCATCAGGTCCCGGTGCCTTATCGTCCTTTATTGTCTTAAGAACCTCAAGGACTTCCTCAGGACTTGTGAGCTTAATGCTTCTCGTGTCTACGATCTGTGCTATACGCGCCATACCCTTTTGCTCATGGAATAGTATTTCTACTACCCTTTTTAGGAAGACTGGGCATGTCGGCGACGGTCTACTAAATGCCCGAAGCCGTTTTGTGACGAGTTTATATGCGAAGCCCCAAGGGTTGGAGTCTATTTCTTCGCATATATTATTAAAACACCTGGGTTTTCTTTCTTTTATTAGTTTTTCCAGGGCTCGTCTTTTTTCCCTGTAATATATCTGAAGTGCCCTAAATTCGAGTCTTCCTCTTGCTCCTTGGTATGCGCGTCTTGCTCTATGGCATTCTTTCCTGGCTTCCGCAATGGATTGGTTCCACCAGTATGCCGGTCTTTTCCTTGATGGGAGTTCCCCCTTCCTCTGCATAGATGCATCACAGGCTACCTTGGTGTAATCTGCGATGCGGTTTGCCCTTTCGTCTGCTGATCCGTTTTTAGAGAGATCCTCGAACAACATCTGCACCATCTCCACGTCTACCGTTTCTACTTTGTACCCTACCACGGTCTTTGGAACGCGTGGTGGGCCATTTGTGGACTTAATCGTGCAAATTATTGCCGCATGATCACTACCCTTATAGGCGTCACTAACTTCCCAGCTGGAGCCCGAAGCCAGTCCAGCGCTCACAAATGTAAGGTCAATGATGAAACTTGTTCCGGCTCTAGAAAAAGTCGGTTTTGTTCCAGAGTTCAGCAGTACTAGCTTAAGTGCGGCGAAGCTCTCCAGTAGCGATCTTCCCCTCGCATTTGTTCGGGGGGAGCCCCACTCCGTAGCCCAGGCGTTGAAGTCCCCGGCAATTACGGCACGGCGATTTTCCCGGGCGTCTTCTGCAATCTCTTCGAGCACATTTATTGCCTGGGGGAGGATAAGGCTTGGCGGCATTCCCATTCACATGGGCCCTGGCGAAGCAATTTCCGTTCTTTTTTTCCTGCTAATCTGGCGCCTTGGGTTTCCGAAGCTCCATATTGCCGATTTTTTGCTACTATTTGCTAGCCATTCACCGGAGTTTTTATTTCCATATTGCTCGCTTATGAGTGCCATGTCTACGTTTTGCTCGATGACATTTTGCTTCAGCAACGATTGGGCAACCTCGCAGTAGTTTAGGTTGATCTGAAGAATCTTCATTAGCCCTTTAGCCCTTGCAAAGCCCTCCTGAAGTACGGACATTTTCCACTCATTGTTGGGTGGTCACAGTCCTTCTCCTTTTTGCGCTTGCAGAGCATACAGCAGGCCTTTGCTTTGCAGCCTCTGGCTTGGTGCAGTCCTCCTGGAATCTGCAGTTCCCTGCTATATGGTTGAATTCCATACACTTGAAACACCTTTTGGGTGTTATCTTTGACCAGATTCTGCACCAGGTCCATCCCAACCTGAGTTTTCCCTTTTCCATGAGACGCCTCCCTATGTCGGGCATAACTCTTAGTGTGGCGGTTTGGGTGCCTCCGTACGCCGCCCGTAGTCCTACCACCGAAGATTCTGGCAGTTCCACATCAAACTGTGACTTAACCGCACATATGACATCCGTTTTGTCCGTGGTCTCGTCGATGTCCTTCACCTCGATCAGCGTTGTCTCAGTCAGCGCTCTGACGTCAACATTGCTGCCCAGGACCGCTTTCATTTTCCTCTGAAGCTCTGCGGTTTTTGGGTCAGAGACCTTGTTTAGGAGGATTAGCAGTTCCCCCTTTGCCGTTCGCCTGACGGCCTGTACAGCTTGACCTAGGTCTTCCAGCTGCGGATCTGCCTTTACCTTTTTAAGGATGTCCGCGTAGGACCCTCCAGTAGATGTTGCGATAACTACCGCGTAATTTCGTAGCGGACGTACCTTGGGCTTCCTCGCCTTCGGTTCTACTTTTTTCCACTCCTGTGGGGGTTTTTGGGGCTTACTGGTGCTCTCAGTCGCAGCATGTTTGCCCCTATTTCCCCCTTGGCTAGCTTCGCTTGCCGGCGCCTTATGCATCGCGTTTTTTGCTGGCATGGCTAGCGTTTTCTCAGTTTCATGTCCCCTATGTCGCTTGCTATTGCCGCCCGCGAGCACTTCTGCGCTGGCGATCTCGCCATCACGTTGCTTTTTTTGAATGGGTCAGCTCCCATGTTGGCCCAGTCGGGTAAACTGGACAGTGGCGTGTGGAATCCGTCCGCGTTAGCCGGCGCCGCCAGTCCTTTGCTTGCCGGGGTACCACCGCCCACCACCAGTCCAACTCCTAGGCTAGCTCCAGGGGGTTGTGCCCCCGGTCCCCTACCCACCATATCCCCGCCTGGGGAATTCACCGGTACTGCACTAAAATTTGGGCCTTTACCCGCAGTGATCGGACTTTGCTCAATTATTTAATATAAAAGGAAGAAATCTTAGTGATAAGGTTTAGAAGTTTTTTATAGCCGGCTGTTCCTTCGGGTTTTTGCTAAAAACGTGGGAAAATAGACGGAGCGAATTAAAAACGCGACCGCACTCTCTGCTTTCACAACTCTCTCTTCTCTGGATCTTCATGCTATGTTTGTATTGAATGTTTAATGGTACTTGTAAAAGTCAAATTTTCACCTTCTTTGTACTGGATGTCATTAAATTAAAAAAAACCTTTTTTAAATAATCTTTTTCTTCCTCATTCAAGTGTTTTAACCTGTATTCATTACATTCTTTTAGTTCATTGTTTATGGCAAAATTAAATGATTGGTCATTTGGCAAAGGGTGGATAAAGGCATTCTAATGCGATCTTATTCTTTTCAATTTTTTCTTCAAATGATGGTGGATTAGGGCATTTTACTGCGTTCTCATCCTTTTTCATATCATTTTTTTCCATACTTTATATAAAGTAACGTGTCTCTTAACATCACTGTTTCCTCCTCGTAATTTATTTTTGCCTTCCTTTCTTATAAATAATCTCTACCTATTAATTATATCACAACTGTCAGAAAATTTATGTAAATAAAATTTCTGTTTAGGAGGACAGATTTTGCAAGGATCTAATTCAATTCCATTGATCGATTGTATACACTTTTAATTTTTTTATCATTGCTCTAAGAAGTTTTCCCCTAATCAATTCTCTGACATATGGGCAAAACTTTCTGCATTCGAGGCAGTTTGATGAAAATTTACGTCCATCATGTTCCGTGCACTGTCCGTTTCCCTCTGTCTCTTAACAGGTGCATTAGGAGACATACTTGAAGTAGATGACTGGAAATTTAAAGGATTTGTGCCCTACCTTGATCCAGGTTTCTCTTCAACTCGTGATAGTTACCTTGGTTCCTAGCGGGAATTTGATTATTATTTTCTGAACTTTGAGGACATGATGAATTATATGAATTATTATTATCCCTTAAATTTTTATTGTTTTACTTTGAATGATTTTGAGAATTGAGAATTGATTGAGAGTTAAATTTTTGATAATAATAACTTTGATGTGAACCTCCAGAATACCTTCGATTATCATGACGTTTAGGTTTAACATTATCGAATGAGTCTGCGTTCCAATGGCCTAAAATCACTGCTGCTTCTTTAAAGTTAGCAAGAGTTGTGATATCTTTTTTGGATATATAATTATAAAATCTTTTGGGAAGTTTTCTCTCGATAAAATCCTTAATAGTTTTATTTAATGAACTTGTGTAAAGTAATCTTTCTGTTGGGTCTGACTCTAATTCTAATTTATTGTGTACTTTTTAAGATCCGGTGTGCCGAATGTGCTGGATGATGTCTTCATAAGGCCTGTGATCCTTGAAGGCCTTGATTAGAGCTGCTTTTGTAGTTACCCAAGCGTTTGATTTTTCTTCTTCGATGACTGCTTGCGCTGAGTCGACAATGGTCCTTTCGATGGCTTCATATATAAAGTGAGTTTGTTGGGCATCTTGAGTAGGGTATAGTTGTAGAAGGTACTCAAACCTGGCGATGTACCGGCTTAGCTCTGCTGGATTTCCATCAAAGTATGGCTATTCTTTAATTTTCCCGATCAATTGATTCAAATGACCCTCGGACAGCTGTGGTAGCGCTGAAGGATTAGCCATTTTTAGTTGTCGTTGCTTTTTGTTAATTTTCAATATTTGCACTTAAATTTATTAGCGCGTATTGACCGATTTGGATTTTTGTTTTTGGTTTAAAAACATTTTATTTTTGTTTTCAATATAGGCACTTTTAATTTTTTAGAGTAAGCGCGTATTGACCGATTTTGATTTTATTCAAGTTCTGCGTGCGAGTGATTTGCACTTAGATTCTTATGCGGATTGTTTTATTGTCTTTATTTGTTCACGGAATTTACGCTGATCAGGATAAACTAGTATTATCATTCTTTTGATCAGTACCGGTGACTTTTTAAGGTTTTTTGAGATCCTACCGACTGCGCCAATTGAATTCTTGCACCATAAAATTAATTAAAAAAAAAAATTAATTCAATTTTATTCTTAAAATGGTTACAATATTTTTATGATTAAAGAACACCGACTTATTGACTAATCTCAATTTGAACTCCCTTTATAACTCCTACTTCATTTACGATCATACCTCGGTTTTGATCTTTAGAGCTTTTTGTGAGTTGGTTGTGCTGCTATTTAGTAACTCTCTCACTTTGGACTTTAGACTGCAGACATAAGTCCCGAAATGTAAGTATCCTGAATTGTTGAAAAGTGCCGATAGTCTGAACAGCGGCTCGTTCTAATTGTTTAGTCGACAAGCTGAGAATTTTGTTTCATGGTAATTTTCCTGTAGCTTGTTTCTAGCTTGGTAATTTTCCATTAGCTTGTTTACAATTAAATTTGGATTCTTGGCTCGGTTATTATTTCTTAAAGCGCGTCTCAAGGGTGACTGTGGTAGGAGTGCCTGGTACTATGTATATGTCACTATATACATATTTTGATCAGGATCACAAGCAGAGTTGATTTAGCCATGTCCGTGTTCCTTCTAAACACTGTTATCTCGGAAAGTGTAAGAGCTTGAGAGTTAAGATTTCAGATTTGATTCCTTATCTTTGTACATTCTAATTGAAGTATAGTTTTCTGCCCCAAAACACCATTTCCAAAAAACCATGTTACCACATTACCATATATTAGCTATCTACCTTTCATTTCCTTCAGCTGAGAAATGAAAATCTGTCGAGGTAGTAGGGTATAGCGGCCTACCTCATTTATTTTTAACTTAAAACAAAGGAAACAGAACACTAAATTAAAAAAAATCGTTTCTTGTCGTTAGTTAGCTTTATTGGCGGTGCGAACACATGGTAGCATAAATGTACTATTTATTTTAAATTTTGAATTTTTGCCCGTCAATTAAAAAACTGTCAACTAAATTTAGCACTGATTCAAGCAGACAGAAACATTTTCCAGGTATAGTTGAGAGAACAAGAAATTTTCGGCACGGCAAAACCTCACGAACCGTTCCGCAAATGGAAGAAGATTGATGTATCTGTAAAAATAAGAAGTAAGATTTCATTAATACAAATTAAAAGGGTGAATATCAAGATATCCGGTGACTAAAAAACTAATTTTGATTCACTATTTTTTGAAAATCGTGAGACCGTTACTCGTAAAGAGAGAAGGGTCAGATTGATTCATTATTCTAGGTTTATTAATCGGGGCACGTGTATTATCTCGTGTATTTTGATGAGGCTTTGTAGACTTCTACGTAGTAAACGATATTTTCTTTAAGGATTCAAATAAAAAGTTTTTAAGAGTTCCTACTCTCCTGGAAACCGAAATTATCCAAAACAGTCAAAGGACAATTCTCGTCCAAAAATACTCGGGTTTTGAACAAGAAGTCATATTATATTCCGAAGCTTAAAGATAAAGTGGCAATCGTGGTATATAGCTGATCAGATCCTTATGAATGTGAACGTTAGCAGGCATGAAGGGTTTCTGAGACCGATATATAAGGGAGCCAAGTCGCTTTTTACATACAATGTCTATCATGTGGGCCCAATGGAAGTGACGAATAATCAAATTTTCGTAATTGCAGATGCTTTTGCCTAATCGAAGCACAGTAGTTAAAGATGTAGTTACATAAACACACTCACTCGTTGCCAGAATCTCGGGGAAAAGTATTTTTATAGTCGCCACTCGTAAAGTTAAACGTTATACCAGATTCATGGGAAAGTATGTACCAGATAGAAGGCAACTTTTCGACCCCATAAAGTTTATACATTTGTTTGTAACCAAAGGTACTTTGCATGACCAGCACCCAACCAACCAAGCAGTAGCCAAGTTGGGAGCAGTAGGTGCTCAGTATCACCCACTGGTTATAAAAACTGCTAATCAATTTCTGATTTTGTCGACAATGCATATTGTTGCAGTGTAGCCGAGCCAACAACTCTACCTACAACTATCATCAATAATCACTTTAAAATGTATCTCATTTCAATAAATTCGGTTGTTCCAAGTAGTATATAAATTAAATTTGTTGTTTGAAGATGATTTTTAGAAAATTTTTTTTTTACTTTAAAACTCTGGTGTTAAGCCCTTATTCTTAATACACAATTATTAAAGATTAAAAGCTTAAGATAAAACTGTCGCATTTCATTGTGAAATTCAATTATGCTGACACATGCAATTGGAGGGAACTTGAAACGCAAAAGTCGCAATTGATTGGGCTTCGAAAGGAAGCTGATGTGTACTTTGATTTTGATCTGTTTAACTTAGCTGTGAACCAGGATCGGACCTCAATGGCAAAGGCGATTGCAGAGTTTGAAAATATAAGGTTAGATAACAAAGGCATGTTCTCATTTAAGAATAAACCAGTTTTTAACGCAACGGTTAGCGGTTCTACTCCCTACCTTTTGGAATAGACCTTGTAATATACTTTTTCTACTAGCACCTAACCTCCATTAACTCAATTCTTTGCACAGTTCATGTTCATGTTTAGGCACCGTAGTAAACACGGTCCTAACGGACGTAAAAATTTATTAGATTAGCTAACGCTTAAAGCATTCGAAAGCGACATTTCTTTAACCAACTAGAATGTTCCAACTTAAAACAATTAAGTTGTCTCGTGAGAGCGAGACCCCAGAGCCAGCGATCATCAGACTTGCAGTCTATCTGTAGTGAAAGAACAATTGCTGAATTAGTGGAGACAATTTCAAAAAGAGTTTTAGACGTGTTTGTTCGTTGCAAATTAGGAAACCGTTACCGCTTAGTAGGCAGCTGCAGGCTCAACTAGGAGTAACCTCCATAAACACGTGTCGTTGTAACCCTATCGTCGTGCGTACAGTACAGCCCCACAACTGGCGAGTATGCTGACGTCACGGATAACAGAGTGAGTCACACACGCGAGCGTTGAAATGAGAGCATACCTGCATCAGCGGTAGTCTGTCAGTCTCCTAATCTGGCAACCCTACAGCTACTTTATTGGCCTTTTCTTTTTGAGTTAATTGATTGAGATAAACAATTAATTAAATATACAGATTTAATTAATATTATGATTAATGTAAAGTCTTGTGTACAGCCAGCAACCAAAATATTGTCAGGCTGAAATTATTAAACACATATCCCCGTATATATATATATAGATACATATAAGTATGAATATTTTTGACTAATCCTTATTCCACAGCTAACCGAACAGTCCATTGGGCCCTACATCTTTTCCTAGGTAGTAATGGAGGGATTTTATGAAAAACGGTGACATATTTGCGTAAACACTTTCTTTTGAATTACAGATGAATTTGTATGATAAAAACATTATTTAATGGAACATGTGTAATTAAATAAATGAACTAACTAAACCTCAGTCTGTCTAATGCATATAATACATAATGCCAACGAATTAACGCGGTTGATCACAAAGTTACGCTTTCTCAGGGCTAATGACAACACTGTTCCGTGAATTACCAAGGTAGGGTGGGTACAGAGGAACGCGTGATCAATTCCAACTAGGAGCGCAACGAAAACATTGTGTTTTGTCGAAAAAGATTTTCTAGTCAGCTTTCGGAATATAGGACATGGAGTTGTTACTAGGATCGTTCTAACAAAGTTGATTGGTGAAACTGTTATTTTTTCTTCGTGACGACTTTTTGAAATTTGAATTGATCGACCCAGCCAGATGCAGTACAACTTTCAGCCTAGAAAGTTAGCGTTCGATATTATGAAATGCGAACATTACAGAGAATCTTTTATATAATATTGTGGTAAAATCGAGTAGAAGACTTCGATAAGGACTTGGCACTTATGGAATCGACGGATAATATAAAGTATGTATACATAACCAGTAACGACAATAGCTTAGATATTAAGCAAAACCTTTCAAGTTATTGTCGTATTTGTCACAAGAAACTTGAGAAAGACCAAACGTTAGCAACGGCTCCGTGCAAACGCCAAATTCACTACCCTTGTTTGACTAATTGGCTTTAGAATTCCCCAGCATGTCCTACAGTTTGTACCGTACTGTATACTACAGAAATGCTTGTTAGAGGGAATGTTGATTTCGAAACTTAACTTAACAACGCAAAAATCGAAGCTAACATAGCTCCAGGCAATATATCATAAGAAACTGGTAGTCCGAGTGGACAGAGACTTTCTCTTGATGGACCAGAAAGAAGTAGGGGTTCTACCAGAGGTACCGGTACAGGATGAGTTGCTAATAACAGATCCGGGGTGGTTATCAGATCTATGCAGAGCAATGGAGTTCGGAACTCGTTAGAAACATCCAAATCATCCAAAAATGTAAATAGAAGTGAAATTCTTAGCATAGTCAAATGATTAATGGAAACTCAACAAAAGACTCTGTTGGATAAGCTGACAGATCATATTAACAAAACTCAAGGACAGTCCATCCGCTTCGTTTGCACTTACTCCTGTCAAGAAAAACATGCGATTGGTTTTGACTAATTCATCGTAATCATATTCACTTGGGAAACCTTTTGTTTTGCATTTGGAAAAAAGTACGATGATATAACAAAGATCTATCGAAGAATTAGGAATCATAGAAGAATTAGTAAATAGACTTGTCCGAACATTCCCTGAGCCGGATTAAGTCAAATTGTTGATTGATAATTTCAAAAGTTCTCTTCGACACGAGTTACTTCATCTCAAAATCGTCTCGATTAAGAAGTTATTGATAAAAGTGAAGTAACACGAACAACTTAATAATGAATTGCGAAACAATTCCTGAAATTGTTTCAAAATGGGAGGATCAGGAACCAACAGTATCAGCCATTGTGCGCAACGAACTAAGTTGTTGGAATTGTGATAAATTAGGTCATAAATATTAAATTTGGCAGAAAGATGTGTCATCCAACCAACTTAGACACAGAGACGGAGAGTTGATTATAAAAATAATACGTACAATGCTTTACTAGATTCTGGAGCTACAGTGACTTGTATTGGGAACAATGTGGCTCGATTCCTTGTCACTCATATAGAAAGTAAGATTGCTCTGCACTGCACTGTGCTCCGTGAAAGGCATTATAAAATCTTCTAAAAAGTATCGTCACTTGACAGAACACGTTGATTTTTACATAATACCAGGTTTGATATGGACGTCTATATCGAAATTTATTTTCTCTAGAAATTCAAGCACGTCGATAAAATCATTGATGAAACAATGGGAGAACTAGATGTTGGTCCGCCTGAATACGAGGAACCTGAAACCAAACAGTCAACAGAACTAGAGTGTTTTGCGGTTATTAAGGGAATAAAAAAGTATGGCGCCTATATTAAGGGGTGGGATTTCTTGTTTGTTACGGACCATTACGGACAAAACATGGAATAAACACTGATGGAATGCATTCGTCAGAATCAAGCGAAACTTCACAGCCTAAATATTAAAGACAGCTTTCTATGCAAACGCACTGAAAGTGTAACTAGCGAGAGTGAATCTGATGAAAGTTTATGGAAGTTATGGGTACCTTCTATATTAATTAATAGCGTCCTGCAACAAGCGCATGATTCGCCAGGATCTGCTCATTGTTGTGATTCTTCATGGATTTATTAGTTACGCATTCTCGTTCGAACGCTGGGAATATTGGCTTATTGATTCTCGTAAATCAGTTTACAATTCTATTTCCTTTGTCCGTTAAAAAGATTTACATCGGAAAAAATTTGAAAGTTTCTGGAGAAATATATTCTGCCTACATTCTGGGTACCCGAATCTATTCTGACTGATAATGTATCCCATTTCCATTCAGGGTTCTTTGAAGCATTTCTTACCAGATACTAAATCAAGCAAATATGCACTGAAGTTTACTCCCCACAGATAAACGCGAGTAAACGCTTGAACCGAACTGACCTGGCAGCAATAGGGACGTACGTAGGGAAAGGTTATAGCCTGGGACCAAAAACTGAATGAGATAAACGAAGCTATCTAACCTTTACACAACTAACAATTTACCAAACATTTGACAAAATATGATTTTATCTGGCAAAGATTAAGAATTATTGAGAAAACTCGATCTGCTATCAAATGACCCTAGGTTAGGTTATCCTAACGCTCTGCATTGGCTAGAAATTAAGCTAAGTTAAACACTTCGAAGGTTCATGAGGCTAACGCCGGAATAAAAAACTTGAGGAAAAGAAACATCCAATTCAGCGTCGGAGATCAAGTTTACATACGTAACTTCACTCAGAGCAATGCTAGTAAACAGTTTAGAGCTCAACATAAGAAACATTAGTTGTGGAGTACTACAGCTATACGTCGAAATACTAAATACTACTTTTTAAACACAATTTTAAAAATGACGGGCAAAGTTTGTTCTTATTAGGATGTTTTGAAGACTTTTTTCTGATTTCTTAAAAACGAAAAATTATTTTAAAAATGCCCATGTCAAAGTTATCAATCAACAAAAATAGCAACATTTACCAGTTCAGAGCATTTTGCAATGCCTGAGAATTGACCTTTTTTGTGCGTATCCAGACTCTATTTTAGGGTCTTGAAAACAGACCTTAAGATTTCCCACCTTTGACGTACGACACATTCTTGTAAAAATAACCATTTTAAAGTTATTAAATCAACAATTTTAGATGCTGGTTAATAGCTTAATAGAGAAAAAATTTATTTCTACCACTTTTGGGAAACCTTGATAGTTTGGCGAGAAAACAGCTATAAATAGCTACATTTTGCACATCAGTAACTTAAGAACTAATAAAGCTACTTTTTATTGGTAAGGTATTTCGAAATTTGAATGCCTTTCTAAGATGATTTGTTTAAATATAAAACAAAAACTGCTGATATCAAACAAAACACTTCTTAACGACGTAAAAATATAGTGAAGAGCACCTTCAACAAAAGAAGTTCTGATATTAATATCTGTGACAAAAATTATATACACGATGAAATAAAGAAATACACTTTTTACATATTTTAGACTCGGCACGTTGCAAATCATAAAGCCATTGCTAAGTTGTTTGATTTTAATGACGCGTGCCGAATGTAAAAAAATTCAGAAAGTGTATTTATATATAAGCAGCAAAGCAATAAAATTAAGGAGGCTACCTATCGGCTATTTCAGTAGATGTTATGTGGGCGATAAATATTGATGAGACAAATACATTTCAGTTAAACTTTTTTATTTAAATATAAAAAATTATATTCCCAATATTATTAGATAATACTCGTATGTCAAAAAGCCACAAGGCTATATTTTTTTCATAATTATTTTTTTATTTATTTTGTTATATTATTTTCTCACCAATTTTCCGATCCTTCCTATGACATCTATATGATATACTCTCCGGTATTGATAAAGTTTAATTCGAAATTCAGAACTGATTTAAAAATAGTATTTCTTAGCTTAGAAGGTTATATGTTAAAAAATACGAAAGATATAATTTTGTAATGATTTTCGACTTGTTTCTATGGCAGTTATATGATATAGTCGCCCGATTAAAAAATGCTTTGCAAACTTCTGACTGAAATCATTATACCCTCTGCAAAAAATAATAATATGAATGAATATTTGTATTTTAAATAAATGAACAGTAACCAATGTCCAAATACTATTTTAAACTTAAGTGCAGTACAGAAATAATTCCCAAAATAGGTTTAACTGTCACCAAAACAGTGGACTGCCCTGCTATCGTCATTAATAAAATCGGCATGCAAAAAGCAATAGTACTGCCTACCGTAAGAAAGTGTAATGTATTCTTGGAAATAGTCATACCTTTTGTTGGAATGAAATAAAATACACCATTGATAAGTCTTACAAATCTATAAGCCGAAATAGGCCATACCTAATATCCCAATTTATCAACCCTAGTACATGAAAATAGGGACGCAAAAAATAGAACAAACTGGTCAAAATTATCTAAGGTAAGGTATAATTTAAATACGAGTATATCGATTCCGATAATTTTAAATACCCCTTGGATGCTTCAAGAAATAGACCTAACAGAAAAAGAAGATTCCGATTCGAGCGAAGGAATTGAAATTAAAGAAAAAGATCTACAACATGATCCGTCCGTCCGTATGACCTTCCTGCATTTATAACAGTAAAAAAGCATAATAAGAAGAAGAATATAAGAAGAATATATATATAAATTTCAGAATCAGACAATGCACTGTGATGCATTTGAGTAATTTAATAACGTGATTAAAAAACTACAAGAAATTGATCAAAAAGTTTTAGATGAAATGCATGTAATAAACTGTGTCAAGTCTACGTGATTCGTACGAAAATTTCGTAGTCACTATAGATATAAAATTACTGAAAGAGGAAGAACGACGAAAAGAGAGTGACAAAACGGCCGATGGAACGGAACCAAAGATGTAATCTTACTGCGGTGGTGCATGGAATGTGGTGTAACAGCCCATTTATGTGCAATCAAATCATTATTTGTTTCAATTCATGGATTGAAAAAATAATGCTAGTTGGAGAAAATTACATTGAAGCTAAGCGCATTTGAAGAGTGAAACTATATAGGCAAGAAAACATAATTGAATTGGTTGATGTGTTGTTTGTGAAAAATCTTCAGTGTAACTTTATTTCCCTGTCAAAAGCAACGAACAATTGGACCGAAATATATTTTTCGAAAAATAATGCAAGCGTCAAAAATAAGAAGGTTTAAACGCTGTTGAAAGCAGTGCTGATACATCACTATAGGGGGAAGCGATGTACTTGAGAAACAGATCTGAAACGTGTTCATTACCAGATAAGACTCCATACGAAGCATGGTTTGAAAAAAAAACAGGAGTGTTACACCTGAAAGTTTTATGTACAAAGGCCGTAAAGTCTAGAAAAGACAAGAAAAGAAAAATTTTCTCAGAAAGGGATAGATCATATCTTGGTTGGCATATAGGCGTTCAATCATGATACGCAAACTATCTAGGAAGCCAGGGATGTTCTCCGAGAGACACCTTAAATCATCATCAAGAAAATTTACACCCCAAGCTTAAGGATCTTCCTAAGGGCGTATAAAGAGCGGGACCTGGAAACGCTAATGCTATTAGCTGATGAGTACGAAGAACTGGAAGGGGAGCGGGAAGCGTTTGCACAAGAAAACAAGTTCTCAAAGACCAAGTTGATGATGACTTTCCATCGCAGGTCACGTGCAGAAGGTGCGAGAAGACAAATATCGTCACAACGAGTCCCACGACAGAAGGCAACAGGAGCACCACGAGAAGGCCAATGGGCACCACCACAACAGCAACAGATGCAACCAGCGAACACTGTGTGGAGGCCGCCAAACACAACACAGAGGCCGCGGGGAACGACAGACATCACAAACCCCCGTAGACCTCCCGAAGGTGCGGCGGCCACGGACACTGGACACGGCGATGTCTATCCCCGTTGTTCTGCTGGATGTGCGGGAGAGTAGGTGTCAGGAGTGTCGAGTGCTGCCAGCAGGCCGGAAATGGCCAGCATTCTCAGCCGCAGAGAGGCGAGCGAGGGTCGCAAAATGCTGCCTCTCCAAACTAACGGGCGAGCCAATCGAGGAGGAGCAGCAGTTGTCCGCAGCAGTGACGATTGGTGGAGGCACACACAAGACCACGATCAACACCAGGGCAACAGCGAGCTTTATAAGCAAGGAACTGGCGGACAACCTGACTACCTTCGGGAGGAATACGAGGACAAGACGGCAACTTAGGTTGACAGACGGAAGGGGCGGCGGAATCGATGAACAACTGGAGGTGGAAATCGCATTTGGGGACAACCGCCTGACCATGATCCGGCTGATACTACCAAGGAAAGTGTATTAATTGATGTTAGGATGGAACTTTCTAACGCAGGTCGGAACCGAGATAAGGTGTGCTGGACACGATAATACCAGCCAGTGATGATAATACCAGCCAGGAACCGACACAATGGATGGCACGAGGAGAGGCTATCGGTGGCAGTCGTACAACAGGAAACCGAAGGTCGTCATCTTCTGCTGCGAAGTTCCTGGAGGCAGAGCTATCTAGTTTCAGAACCATGACGTCGAATATGGCAGAGCATCATATCACGATGAAGGAATACAAACCAATAAGGCAGCGGTACTACCCCAAGAACCCGAAAGTTCAAGGGGAGATCAATGATCTGATGATTATGAAGAACACGGGCAAGTGGAGACTGTGCGTCGACTTCAGGCAAATCAACGCCAAATCGATAAAGGATGCATACCCGATGTCTCGAATAAATTATATCCTCGACCAGCTGAAAGAGGAACGGTACAAAAGCAGTTTGGACCTAAAGGACGGACACCGGCAAGTCCCTCTGAAAGAAATCAGCAGGCAGTACACTGCGCTTACAGTGCCGGCAAAGAGCTTAGGCCAGTAGAGAGTAAAGCCATTCGGACTCCATTCGGCATCTGCGACCTTTCAGCGAATGCTGGACCGCTATTGAACCCGAAATGTCGCCCCACACATTTGCGTACCAGGACAATATCATAGTGATCAGCTGGATTCAAGACATGCGCGGAAAGATTAGTATCCAGCCACAAAAGTACCCGAACTACGTGATGGAGGGACACACCTTGTACAGGAACACACCACACAAAGCGGGAAGAGAGGATGTCGCGATGTGCGTCCCGAAAGCTCCACGGAAAACGGTGCTGAAAGAGATCTGGCCACGTAGAAAGCCGAAGAACAAAAGCACGTCTGGCAGCCCGGTACTAACGGCCAGACATGCACCGAGGTGCTCGAGCCCACGAAAGAGGGTGTGAGACATGTATCGGATTCAAGCCGAATCAGATGCAGGCGGCTAGGAAAATGCTAACGCAGGTGCTAGAGGAACCATGGGCTACAGTATGTGCAGACTTAGCACCACAACCAAATGCTGCTGGTGCAAATAGACCGGTTCTCTAAGTTGACTGAGTTGGTGCCACTGCGAAGCGCGACCGGAACGCATCATCGCAAGGTATAGGGTCCCTAAAGTAGTCATAACGGTGTACAGTTCAACAGTAGAATCTTCAAGAATTTCCTGGACGAGATGGGAGCCAAGCAACAGTTCACGGCTCTATACACCCCGCAGGAGAACCCGACGAAGGGAGCAAATATGACTGGGACGAGAAATGGAATACGAGTGTTTTGGAATCTACAGGTGTTCAATACTCAAGGCAGATACCCAAGATTACCGAGTGCCCTATACGACAGAGAGACCTTGGGAAACGGGCGAACCACTGAGACCCTAGGGGAGAAGGCTAACAAACTCGGGGAAGTCTTCGAGATTTTAAGACGGAATCTGGAGAGATCCTACCAGGATCAGGCTAGGCATTACAACCTAAGGTGGAGACAATGGAAGCCAGCGGTGGGAGCCCCAGGAAACACCATTTGTCAAAAGCGGCCAAAGGGTTTGCAGCACAGTTGGCCCCAAGATACGGCGGACCTTACCAAGTCATGGATTTCAGATCAGAGAGCTTTAGCGTAAAGCTGAAAAGAAAGAAAAGAGAGAGGCTGAAAGAAATAGCGGGACCGAGAGAAGAGGAAGGAACGGCCGGCGGCAGACCGGCATTCAGCGAAAGCACTCGACATCATTAATTCCCGCAATGGCTGCCCGCCAGCCGGCCGAGGGGTCTTGTCCGGGGCAAGGATGGTCGACCACACGGCTTACCCGAACCTCTCGGCGGATCTCGAGGCGAAGAGAGCCCGAACCGGTGATCAGCTCCGACAGCGACGTCAAGCTAATCGAGGATCCGTGGCTGGAGTAGAGGAGGTGGCGGTTACGGAAGGCCACCAGCAGCGCAGATGGCCGTATCCTGACAGGCGTATCAAATGTCGAGTGGATCAGCGAGAAGCAACCTGCGGGTGGACGAACTCCCCGAAGCGCGGCGGATGACGGAGGAGACGCGGTTGAAGGAGATGGTAAAGGATTCGGAGTGGCAGGCCCGCTTGCGACGGGCCGAGGCGATTGATGGGCAAAAGCAAATGGAAATATCGGTGATGATAAATATCACGGCGAGCAAGTGACAACGCCGCACTTGCGATATCGGATGATGAATATTGATATCGTGAGCAGGCTTTGCGTATCGATAACCGATTAGTGGTGCCCAATGGGAACAGATGGAGTATCGGCGAGGGAGATTTGAAACTGCTTCGTGGAGGACGACCAGCGCTGTAAAAACTCAACAGAGTTTGAATTCAAGTAACGGCGCAGCAAAAAGCGGTTGGAGAACGTTAGAGTTTGCAGATCAAGGATGAATAACGTCGGAGTTTTGAGAGCAAATGAGTTTGGAGACCAAGGATGGAGAAAGAGAGAGTGGAGACTTGGCGGGTGAAGCGAGAGTAAGAAAGAAGGAGCCACATCTTGGCAGCATTAGGCTGGACGTCGGTGGGAAGCTGCGCATGAAGGACTTTGAACCCAGTGTGGAGAGTTTCGGCGGGCCGTGCGCAAAAAAGAAATAACGGTTCCCGGAGGATCAGTCGAACGAAAGAGTCGATCGGGATCAGTCGATCGGATGATTCGGTCGGGATCAGTCGATCGGATGAGTCGATCGCGAGCAGTCGATCGGATGAGTCGATCGCGAGCATTCGATCAGAGTCAAGCCATTAAGAGCATATATCAAATGAACAGTCAACCAACCAAGTAAACTACAAGGGAGCTACAACAAGTCAAGTCGTCGGAAGCAGAGCCGTGGGAGGGTACAAGATGCAAGATCGCTAAGTCGAAAAGTTCGGGATTGGGAGTACAAGGAATCTCCGAATTGAGACACAGGGGGCTGAGGTATAGGCGGTATCACACGGCTAGGTCAAGGCGATCTGTTTATTCCAACGAAGTCCTGCCGTTACGCCTGGATAGTCTGTCATAGTTTGAGCAGTAAAGGCCGGCGACAAGAAATCGTGATCTCATAAGCCTCTCTATACCCAGTGTACCCCGCCCTAAGCACTACTTTGGGGTGAACCGGCGTAAACCCCGTGCGTCAAGTGGCATTGAGAAAGTCTTGGCGCGATCAGCCGGAAAGGAGACCGGTCGATCAGTACGGTCTCGAGTGGAATTTTCCAGACTCGTGAAGTAATCGAGCGGCATGTCTGAACCCCGATTCTAAAGAACCAGACGGGAGAGAAGTCCCGGATCGGCGTATGCCCGAGAACCCGAGTACCAGAAGCTACGCTACGTACAGCCACTCGGTTAGGAGCAGTTCACAGGACACCACCATCAGCAAGGTAGACACCACACCGCCACGCAAGGCAGATCGAGCCCCGCAGGAACGGCACGGACAGTAAGCGAAAGGGTGAGGCTAGAGTGGAACGTTCGTTTAACTAGACGTAAAAGCCAAGTGAAGCGCGAGTTAGCTTCCTCGTGTTTGCCTTGACTGTCCGCGCGATCTGAGCGGAAACCCCATTGGGAACATCAAGAGGTGTGATCGTGGAGAGTGCGTCATTCTGTTCACCATAGTCTAAGAACGGGGAAGTTCTCTAAGCCCGCACGGCTGACCTCCTATCGAGTCGCCGAGTCAACGCGTCAGGGAGCTACAGGACTGGAACAAGGAGGTAAGAGGACATCGAGACGACCAGAACCGTCAGAGACATCCAGGGCACCAAAATGGCGTTATCGAAGGCAACTAAATTACCCAGACGTCTGTAGTTACACCAGCAACAAACCCACTAGGAACCCGTGAATTCTATGCCATCTCACTGAACTACTGGGCGGTCAAGTTTATATAAATTTGGTGGGACGAACACTCACAATCTACTGAGTTAAAAGCACGATTCTCTTAGCGACCAGAATGTAAAAAATCAGTTCGTTACAAAGTTTTATCTGTTATATTAGATAAAGTGCGGTAAGAAGGAGAATATTGTATATGCACCAATGTATATATAATTATTCTTTGGTTCTTGCAAGAAAGTAACGTTGCGTTCTTATCTTTCTCTTCTTTAAGTTGTTGTTCTGACTGTATGCAGCATTTTTTGTTGAGTCTCTTGAGATACATTTTAGATACTTTCCGACGAATCAAGAATACCCTTTTTTCTACGAATAACGATTACATCTGCCAATTAGATTTCATGCCATCTAAAGTCTAGCTAATAATAAGACTAAATAGCCTACAATATCCGATTTATGTTTCAATAACACCGCGGACAGCGCTATCACTGTGGGCGGCAGTCCACGTATAGTGCTATACACCTTTACATTTTATTTGGAATCGTTAGCGCTATCACTGTGGAAGGCATTCCACGCATAGCGCTATACACCTTAAAATTTTATTTGGAATCGTTAGAGCCGTCTTTGAAAAATCAAATATATGTTACAAAGTATCTAAATAATAATAGCTTTGGACCATAATTTTAAACGGTGGTATTAAGACAAATCGTGTTTGAAAGGTGAACAAATTCTTTCAAAATACCTTTCTAACGAAGTATAGCACAAATCTGGAGCCTCAGCACTGCAACGGTTACGGGTTTCCTTGCAAAACTATCTATTTTTTCCAAAATTGTTAAAATTAATTTTTTTATGGAGCTATTAAGCATTATGTTGAATTTCCAGGACCTTCAAATACAATTTGGATACATATACAAAATATAAGTTCTCAGGCAGTATAAGATGTTCTGAACTGTAAATGTGACCATTTTTGTATTATTATGTTTGAAACGGGAGCTTTTTACAATAATGTATCCTAGCCAAAAGTTAAGGAATCTCAAGAGCTATATACCTTAAAATTTTATTTGTAATCGTTTGAGAAATCGGAAGAAGGCTAAAAAAATGTTGCATAATTTTGAAATACCTTTCTAACGAGGTATAGCACAAAACTGTAGCTTCATTGCTTCACAAGTTAACGGCATACAAAATGTATCTGTTTATAAGTGTTTTTTCGCCAAACTAGCTAGTTTTACAAGTAGTGGTAGAACTAATATTTTTCATATTGAGCAGTTTAACGTATCTTAAATTTCCAGGACCTTTAAATACAATTTGGATACGAACACAAAAGATTAATTCTCAGGCAGTATAAGATGCTCTGAACTGATAGATGTAACCATATTTGTATTATTAAGTTTGGTACGGATATTTTTTACAAGAATGCGTCTGTTGACAAAGGTTGAGGAATCTCTATTATTTCGAAATACCTTTCTAACGACGTATAGTACTGTAGCTTCATTAATTCACAAGTTATCGGTATAGAAAATGTATCTATTTTTATGTGCTTCTTCGCCAAACTAGCTAGTTTTCCAAAAAGTGGTAGAACTAATGTTTCTCATATTGAGCTGTTTAACATATCTTTAATATCCAGGACTTTCAAATAGAGTTTGGATACGCACAAAAAAGGTCAATTCTCAACGGTATAACATGCTCTGAAATGATTAATGTGACCGTTTTTTTATTATTAGGTTTCAACGCGGTATTTATTTTAAAAATCGTACTTATAATATTGAAATACCTACCGAATACCTAACGAAGTGCAGCTCAATCCTAAAGCTTCAGTACTTCACAAGTTACTGGTTAACGACGTACGGCACACGCCTGTAGCTTCAAAACTTCACATGTTATCGGTATACAAAATGTATCAATTTATAAGTGTTTTTCGGCAAACTAGCTAATTTTCCAAAAAGTGGTAGAACTAATGTTTCTTACATTAAGCTGTTTAACATTATCTTAAATTTCGAGGACCTTCAATTAGAGTTTGGATACACACAAGGATGTCGATTCTCAGGAAATATAAGATGCTCTGAACTGTAAATGTGACCATATTTGTATTATTAAGTCTGAAACGGGTATTTTTACACGAATGTGAATCAGAAGGGATAGACACCTTAAAATTTGATTTGAATTTGCTAGAGCCGGTTTTCAAAAACGGAAGAAGTCTAAAACTAAATAAAAGCAAATCGTGTTTAAAAATCGTACTTGTAATATTAATATACTAATTAAAAAATATGGTTTTTTTATTATTAAGTTTCAAACGGGTATTTTTACAAGAATGCGTCGTAAGGCAGAAATTGAGAAATCTCAAGGGCTAAACACTTTAAAATTTTTTTAAAATCGTTTTAGCCGTTTTTGAGAAATTGGAAAAAGGCTAAAAATATCTAAATAAAAACACTTTGGAGCATAATTTTTAAGCGGTGGTGTTCAGACAAATCGTGTTCAAAAGGCATACATAGTATTTCGAAACACCATTATAACGACGGTAAGCACAAGCCTGTATCTTCAGTACTTCACAAGTTGACAGTATACAAAATGTATCAATTTATAAGTTGTTTTTTTTCGCCAAAAGTGGTAGAACTAAATTTACTTATATTTAGCTTTTCAACATTATCCTAAATTTCCAGGACCTTCAAATAGAGTTTGGATACGCACAACAAAGGTCAATTCTCAGGCAGTATATGACCTTGTGAACTGTTTAATGTGACCGTTATTTATTATTAGGATAGAAACGGGTATTTTTTACAAGAATTTGTACTATGCCAAAAGTTGAGGAATCTCTAAGGTTATACACCTTAAAATTTTATTTATTGTTATTATTATTGGAACCGATTGATACGTTTTTCAAAAATCGGAAGAAGGCTTAAAAATATCTAAATAAACGAACTTAAACCATAGCCATAAGTTAAGGAACACTTTAAATTTATTTTTATTTTTAAAAAATGGGAAGAAGACTAAAAAAATCCAAATAAAAGAAAATTGTGATATTTAGAAAAATCATGTTTATAAAATGTGATTTCAATTTTGAAATACCTTTTTAACGACGTATAGCTCAATCCTAAAGCTTCAGTACTCCACAAGTAAGGGATATACAAAATTTAGATATTTATAGCTGTCTGCTCGCAAAACTAGCTAGTTTTTTCAAAATTGGAAAAATTTATGTTTCTTATATGGAGCTATTCATCATCTTAAATTTCCAGGACCTTCATATACAATTTGGATACGAACACAAAAGATTAATTCTCAGGCAGTATAAGATGCTCTGAACTGATAGATGTAACCATATTTGTATTATTAAGTTTGGTACGGATATTTTTTACAAGAATGCGTCGGTTGACAAAGGTTGAGGAATCTCTATTATTTCGAAATACCTTTCTAACGACGTATAGTACTGTAGCTTCATTAATTCACAAGTTATCGGTATAGAAAATGTATCTATTTTTATGTGCTTCTTCGCCAAACTAGCTAGTTTTCCAAAAAGTGGTAGAACTAATGTTTCTCATATTGAGCTGTTTAACATATCTTTAATATCCAGGACTTTCAAATAGAATTTGGATACGCACAAAAAAGGTCAATTCTCAACGGTATAACATGCTCTGAAATGATTAATGTGACCGTTTTTTTATTATTAGGTTTCAACGCGGTATTTATTTTAAAAATCGTACTTATAATATTGAAATACCTACCGAATACCTAACGAAGTGCAGCTCAATCCTAAAGCTTCAGTACTTCACAAGTTACTGGTTAACGACGTACGGCACACGCCTGTAGCTTCAAAACTTCACATGTTATCGGTATACAAAATGTATCAATTTATAAGTGTTTTTCGGCAAACTAGCTAATTTTCCAAAAAGTGGTAGAACTAATGTTTCTTACATTAAGCTGTTTAACATTATCTTAAATTTCGAGGACCTTCAATTAGAGTTTGGATACACACAAGGATGTCGATTCTCAGGAAATATAAGAAGCTCTGAACTGTAAATGTGACCATATTTGTATTATTAAGTTTGAAACGGGTATTTTTACACGAATGTGAATCAGAAGGGATAGACACCTTAAAATTTGATTTGAATTTGCTAGAGCCGGTTTTCAAAAACGGAAGAAGTCTAAAAGAAAACTAAATAAAAGCAAATCGTGTTTAAAAATCGTACTTGTAATATTAATATACTAATTAATAAATATGGTTTTTTTATTATTAAGTTTCAAACGGGCATTTTTACAAGAATGCGTCGTAAGGCAGAAATTGAGAAATCTCAAGGGCTAAACACTTTAAAATTTTTTTAAAATCGTTTTAGCCGTTTTTGAGAAATTGGAAAAAGGCTAAAAATATCTAAATAAAAACACTTTGGAGCATCATTTTTAAGCGGTGGTGTTCAGACAAATCGTGTTCAAAAGGCATACATAGTATTTCGAAACACCATTATAACGACGGTAAGCACAAGCCTGTATCTTCAGTACTTCACAAGTTGACAGTATACAAAATGTATCAATTTATAAGTTGTTTTTTTTCGCCAAAAGTGGTAGAACTAAATTTACTTATATTTAGCTTTTTAACATTATCCTAAATTTCCAGGGCCTTCAAATAGAGTTTGGATACGCACAACAAAGGTCAATTCTCAGGCAGTATATGACCTTGTGAACTGTTTAATGTGACCGTTATTTATTATTAGGATAGAAACGGGTATTTTTTACAAGAATTTGTACTATGCCAAAAGTTGAGGAATCTCTAAGGTTATACACCTTAAAATTTTATTTATTGTTATTATTATTGGAACCGATTGATACGTTTTTCAAAAATCGGAAGAAGGCTTAAAAATATCTAAATAAACGAACTTTAGACCATAGCCATAAGTTAAGGAACACTTTAAATTTATTTTTATTTAAAAAAAATCGGAAGAAGACTAAAAAAATCCAAATAAAAGAAAATTGTGATATTTAGAAAAATCATGTTTATAAAATGTGATTTCAATTTTGAAATACCTTTTTAACGACGTATAGCTCAATCCTAAAGCTTCAGTACTCCACAAGTAAGGGATATACAAAATTTAGATATTTATAGCTGTCTGCTCGCAAAACTAGCTAGTTTTTTCAAAATTGGAAAAATTTATGTTTCTTATATGGAGCTATTTAACATCATCTTAAATTTCCAGGACCTTCATATACAATTTGGATACGAACACAAAAGATTAATTCTCAGGCAGTATAAGATGCTGAACTGATAGATGTAACCATATTTGTATTATTAAGTTTGGTACGGATATTTTTTACAAGAATGCGTCGGTTGACAAAGGTTGAGGAATCTCTATTATTTCGAAATACCTTTCTAACGACGTATAGTACTGTAGCTTCATTAATTCACAAGTTATCGGTATAGAAAATGTATCTATTTTTATGTGCTTCTTCGCCAAACTAGCTAGTTTTCCAAAAAGTGGTAGAACTAATGTTTCTCATATTGAGCTCTTTAACATATCTTTAATATCCAGGACTTTCAAATAGAGTTTGGATACGCACAAAAAAGGTCAATTCTCAACGGTATAACATGCTCTGAAATGATTAATGTGACCGTTTTTTTATTATTAGGTTTCAACGCGGTATTTATTTTAAAAATCGTACTTATAATATTGAAATACCTACCGAATACCTAACGAAGTGCAGCTCAATCCTAAAGCTTCAGTACTTCACAAGTTACTGGTTAACGACGTACGGCACACGCCTGTAGCTTCAAAACTTCACATGTTATCGGTATACAAAATGTATCAATTTATAAGTGTTTTTCGGCAAACTAGCTAATTTTCCAAAAAGTGGTAGAACTAATGTTTCTTACATTAAGCTGTTTAACATTATCTTAAATTTCGAGGACCTTCAATTAGAGTTTGGATACACACAAGGATGTCGATTCTCAGGAAATATAAGATGCTCTGAACTGTAAATGTGACCATATTTGTATTATTAAGTTTGAAACGGGTATTTTTACACGAATGTGAATCAGAAGGGATAGACACCTTAAAATTTGATTTGAATTTGCTAGAGCCGGTTTTCAAAAACGGAAGAAGTCTAAAAGAAAACTAAATAAAAGCAAATCGTGTTTAAAAATCGTACTTGTAATATTAATATACTAATTAATAAATATGGTTTTTTTATTATTAAGTTTCAAACGGGTATTTTTACAAGAATGCGTCGTAAGGCAGAAATTGAGAAATCTCAAGGGCTAAACACTTTAAAATTTTTTTAAAATCGTTTTAGCCGTTTTTGAAAAATTGGAAAAAGGCTAAAAATATCTAAATAAAAACACTTTGGAGCATCATTTTTAAGCGGTCGTGTTCAGACAAATCGTGTTCAAAAGGCATACATAGTATTTCGAAACACCTATATAACGACGGTAAGCACAAGCCTGCATCTTCAGTACTTCACAAGTTGACAGTATACAAAATGTATCAATTTATAAGTTGTTTTTTTTTCGCCAAAAGTGGTAGAACTAAATTTACTTATATTTAGCTTTTTAACATTATCCTAAATTTCCAGGACCCTCAAATAGAGTTTGGATACGCACAACAAAGGTTGTGTATATGACCTTGTGAACTGTTTAATGTGACCGTTATTTATTATTAGGATAGAAACGGGTATTTTTTACAAGAATTTGTACTATGCCAAAAGTTGAGGAATCTCTAAGGTTATACACCTTAAAATTTTATATATTGTTATTATTATTGGAACCGATTGATACGTTTTTCAAAAATCGGAAGAAGGCTTAAAAATATCTAAATAAACGAACTTTAGACCATAGCCATAACACTTTAAATTACACTTTAAATTTATTACACTTTAAATTTATTTTTATTTTTAAAAAATCGGAAGAAGACTAAAAAAATTCAAATAAAAGAAAATTGTGATATTTAGAAAAATCATGTTTATAAAATGTGATTTCAATTTTGAAATACCTTTTTAACGACGTATAGCTCAATCCTAAAGCTTCAGTACTCCACAAGTAAGGGATATACAAAATTTAGATATTTATAGCTGTCTGCTCGCAAAACTAGCTAGTTTTTTCAAAATTGGAAAAATTTATGTTTCTTATATGGAGCTATTTAACATCATCTTAAATTTCCAGGACCTTCATATACAATTTGGATACGAACACAAAAGATTAATTCTCAGGCAGTATAAGATGCTCTGAACTGATAGATGTAACCATATTTGTATTATTAAGTTTGGTACGGATATTTTTTACAAGAATGCGTCGGTTGACAAAGGTTGAGGAATCTCTATTATTTCGAAATACCTTTCTAACGACGTATAGTACTACTATCTATTTTTATGTGCTTCTTCGCCAAACTAGCTAGTTTTCCAAAAAGTGGTGGAACTAATGTTTCTTATATTAAGCTGTTTAACATTATCTAAAATTTCGAGGACCTTCAATTAGAGTTTGGATACACACAAAAGAGGTCAATTCTCAGGCAGTATATGATGCTCTGAAACGGGTTCTTTTACAAGAATGTGAATCCGAAGGGATAGACACCTTAAAATTTGATTTGAAGGCTAAAAAAAAAATTAAAACAAATTATGGACCATAATTTTTAAACGGTGGTATTTAGGCAAATCGTACTTATAATATTAATATACTAATTAATAAATATGACTTCTTTATTATTAAGTTTGAAAGAGGTATAAGCCAAAATTTGAGGAATCTCAAGGGCTATATCCTTCAAATTTAATTTAACATTGTTAGAGCCGTTTATCAAAATTCGGAAGAAGGCGAAAAACTCTAAATAAAACAAATTTTGGACCAACATTTTTAAACGGTGGTATTTAGACAATTCGCGTTTAAAAATCGATCTTATTTTTTTGAAATACCTTTCTAACAACGTAAAGCTAAATCCTAAAGGTTTAGTACTTGACAAGTTATGTTGCTATTTATAGCAATAGCGTACTCCACTCACCTCTCGGAACTGCTCCACCAACCTATCCCTCTCCCTGTTGACGCCGGCGGACACTGGGCTCACATATCCCACTCCATGCGAGCTGCTGCTGAAACAACCATTGGGTTCAAGCGCCCACCCGCACGGAACCAATGGTATGACGAGGAGTGTCGCGTCGCAGCTGCAGCAAAAAACGCCGCCCACAGAAGAACGCTGCAGTCTGGAGCAACGCGAGCTACTTGTGAACGTTACAGGGAGAAAAGGAAGGAAGAGAGACAGGAATGATGTTCGAAAATTCGACCAACAAGTCAACGGTCTGACACAAGGTTTCAAGACCGGAGCATCTAACTGTAGGGATGAAAATGGAAATCAGGTTACGGATACGCAGTGCACGCTGAGGTTATGGAGGTAGCATTTCTCCAAGCTGCTGGCAGGCGTTGACGGCACCAATCCCGCCATTGGAAGAAGCAGCCCGATACCGCCAATCGACGACAATGTGGATATACCACTACCTAACCATAACGAGGTCCGAGTCGCTATAACGCGGCTCAAAGACAACAAAGCTGCCGGTGCTGATGGACTGCCTGCAGAGTTGTTCAAGGCCGGCGGTGAAAAGCTGATAAGATGCATGCATCAGCTCTTGTGCAAAATAGGGCCAACTATTGGAATCTCAGCGTCCTTTGTCCCGTTCTTAAGAAAGGTGACCCGACGATGTGCGCTTTCTACCGGGGAATCAGCCTGATTACCATCTCATACAAGGTCTTATCGAGCTTAATATGTGAACGACTGAAGCCGTATACCTGCACACTGATCGGACCTTATCACCGCGGCTTCAGACCTGGTAAGTCCACCATAGACCAGATCTTCACAATACGCCAAATCCTGGAAAAACCCACGAGAATAGCATTGACACACACCATCTCTTTGTCGATTATAAAGCTGCATTCGATAGCCCGGCGAGGGAACACCTATATGCCACCATTCCTGAGTTCGGTATTCCTGCAAAGCTAATACGTCTTTGCAGAATGACATTGATCAGCACCATCAGCTCTGTCAAGGTAGGATCGAACCTCACCGAACCTTTTAATACCGTTCGAGGTTTTAGACAAGGTGACCCCCTGTCGTGTGACCACTTCAATTTCGTGATGGAAGGGGTTCTGCGGAAAGCCGGTGTACATCGATCTGGCACTATTTTTTATAAAAGTGTCCAGCTCCTTGCGTATGCCGATGATATTGACATCATTGGCCGCAGCAAGCTGCTGCATTTTCGGCTATCGAAAAAGAGTCGGCCAAAGTGGGTTAGGCGGTAAACGAGGGCAAGACGAAGTATGTGCTGTCGGCAAGTAGGGAGGTGCGGCGCCTAGACTTCCATGTGGTAGCGGACAGCTATACCTTCGAAGTGGTCAAGGAGTTCACGCACCTTGGCACTGCCTTTAACACCGAAAATGACGTCAGCCTGGAGATCAAGCGAAGAATCACACTTGCCAATAGATGCTTCTTTGGTTTAAGTAAGCAAATGTGCAATGGAGACCTCTCTCGTCGAAAAAAATTAACACTCTTCAGGACACTCATCCTACCCGTGCTATTATATGTCGCAGAAGCATGGGTAATATCACAGATGGATGCAGCAGCGCTTGGAGTGCTCCAGAGAAAAATTGTTCGCAAGATCTTTGGTCCCGTTCGGATTGGGGACTACTTTCGTATTCGGACGAACCACAAGCTGTATAAGTTGTACGACGACGCGGACGTGGTTCGGCGCATCACGATACAACGTCTGCGCTGGTTCGGCCACATTGTGCGTATGGATGAACAATCTCCACTTCAGAAGGTGTTTGAAGCGAGGGTCGACTACGGGCGACGACGAAGGGGACGACCAAAGTTCCGATAGAAGGACCAAGTGGAGGAGAACCTGACTGCACTGGGTATTTCCTAATGGAGAAGACGCGCGAGGAGCAGAGGCACGTGGAGGGAGACGCTGAGGTCGGCAAAAACCTGAGTTGTAGTGCCACCTAGTAAATGAATATTGAGCTGTTTAACAACATCTTAAATTTCCAGGAACTTCAAATAGAGTTTGGATACAGACAAAAAAGGTCAATTTTGGAACCAGCCGAATCGGACAAATATATATTATAGCTCCCATAAGAACTACCGGTGAAAAAATTTAAAAAATATTTATTTTCGGTCTTTTTTAACATATAACCTTCTAAGCTTGGAAATAGCATTTTGTAATTACTTCTGAATTTCGAATTAAATTTCATCAAATATATCTGCCATATACACCATATAAAATATGAAAAAATTATATCTTCGGTGTTTTTATACCCTTTAAAGATATCGAGCTGAAAGTCTTCCCAAAAGTCTTCTTTTAAAAAAAAAAGGATATCTTACGTGTTTTTTAACATATACCTTTCTTAGCTTGGATATAGAATTTTTTTTTTCATATTATTTCCCCACTAATTTATAAAATTTAATTATTTTATAAAATTTAATTCGAAATTCAGAACTAATAAAAAAAAAAATTTTATTTCCAAACTTTAAGGTTATATGTTAAAAAACACCGAAGATATAATGGCAGCTATGTAATATAATCGTTCGATTTTAATTAAATTTAATTCGAAATTCAGAACTAATTAATAAATGCTATTTTCAAGCTAAGAAGGTTATATGTTAAAAAGCACCGAAAATATTTCTTTTATACCCTTGCAGAGGGTAGAAGTTTGCTACGCAGTGAAGGAGACGTTCTAAAATTGGTACAATATTGTTTCTTATATTAAGCTGTTTGGGATGGGATGGCTTTCATGGGATGAGATGGCTTTCATTCGAACAGAGTAAAGTTTTCTGATCGCGGTCAACTTGGTGGCCGCCAGTGCGATCTCTGTTTTCGAAGGATTGCAAGTTGACACGCAACCTCCTCGTGGCACATCCTGGGTAGCTATCTTAGCATCCGCTAGATAGTGAGCTGATGTGTGCAGCGAGTCACCCAGACGTTAAACGATTGAGCGCAGGGCTTGGAACCCGCTTCGTAAAAAAGAAGCCCAGGAAAGACCAAATCGAAAGCCTCGGATAGGATCCCCCCTTATGATGACCACCGCAAAACGAAAAAGGACTACGATTTAAGGATATGCACCTGGAATGTCCGAACCCTTAATTGGGAAGGTGCCTCTATCCAACTGGCGAATGCCCTCGAAAAATTAAAGGCTGACATTACCGCTATCCAGGAAATGAGATGGACAGGACAAGGTTGCTCCAAGCGAGCAAACTGCGTTATCTACTACAGCTGCCATGCGGAGAGGCGCGAATTTGGATGCGGATTTGTAGTAAGCTGGAGACTTCGCCACCACGTCTTCAATTTCACCGCAGTGAGTGAACGGCTGGCTACAATCCGCGTCAAAGCTAGGTTTTTCAATCATAGCATAATTTGCGCGTACGCCCCGACGGAGGAGAAGGACGATGCTGTTAAGGATGCATTCTACGCGGGACTCGAGGACACATACGACCTCTGCCTAGACCACGACGTGAAGCTTATCCTCGGGGATTTCAACGCAAACCCCACCGCAGACCTGATTGACTTCGCCGCGGCACGAAACATAGTAGTGAGTAGCACCAGATTTCGGCACCTCGACATCCCCAAGGCCACATGGCTGTCCCCTGATCAAAAGACGCGCAACCAGATTGATTACGTTGTGATAGACGGAAGGCATGCCTCAAGCGTGATGGACGTGCGTACGTTTTGTGGAGTCAACATTGACTCAGACCATTATCTTGTCGCAGCCAAGATACGCATGCGGCTATGCCGAGCGAAAAACATACGCCCCATCACGCAACGAAAGCTGAGGTTATGGAGGGAGCATTTCTCCAAGCTGCTGGCAGGCGATGACGGCACCAATCCCGCCATTGGAGGAAGCAGCGCGATACCGCCAATCGACGACAATGTGGATAAACCACTACCTAACCATAACGAGGTCCGAGTCGCTATAACGCGGCTCAAAGACAACAAAGCTGCCGGTGCTGATGGACTGCCTGCAGAGTTGTTCAAGGCCGGCGGTGAAAAGCTGATAAGATGCATGCATCAGCTCTTGTGCAAAATAGGGCTAGAAGAAAGCATGGCCAACGATTGGAATCTCAGCGTCCTTTGTCCCGTTCTTAAGAAAGGTGACCCGACAATATGCGCTTTCTACCGGGGAATCAGCCTGATTACCATCTCATACAAGGTCCTATCGAGCGTAATATGTGAACGACTGAAGCCGTATACCTGCACACTGATCGGACCTTATCACTGCGGCTTCAGACCTGGTAAGTCCACCATAGACCAGATCTTCACATTACGCCAAATCTTGGAAAAAACCCACGAGAATAGCATTGACACACACCATCTCTTTGTCGATTATAAAGCTGCATTCGACAGCCCGATTCGACAGACAGATTGAGCAGCACCCTCAGCTCTGTCAAGGTAGGAACGAACCTCACCGAACCTTTAAAATACCGTTCGAGGTTTTAAACAAGGTGACCCCCTGTCGTGCAACTTCTTCAATTTCGTGATGGAAGGGGTTCTGCGGAAAGCCGGTGTACATCGATCTGGCACTATTTTTTATAAAAGTGTCCAGCTGACGAAGTATGTGCTGTCGATAAGCAGGGAGGCGCGGCGCCTAGACTTCCATGTAGCGGACAGCTATACCTTCGAAGTGGTCAAGGAGTTCACGCACCTTGGCACTGCCATTAACACCGAAAATGACGTCAGCCTGGAGATCAAGCGAAGAATCACACTTGCCAATAGGTGCTACTTTGGTTTGAGTAAGCAAATGTGCAATGGAGACCTCTCTCGCCGAACAAAATTAACACTCTACAAGACACTCATCCTACCCGTGCTATTATATGTCGGAGAAGCATGGGTAATATCACAGATGAATGCAGCAGCGCTTGGAGTGCTCGAGAGAAAAATTGTTCGCAAGATCTTTGGTCCCGTTCGGATTGGGGACTACTTTCGTATTCGGACGAACCACAAGCTGTATAAGTTGTACGACGACGCGGACGTGGTTCGGCGCATCACGATACAACGTCTGCGATGGTTCGGCCACGTTGTGCGTATGGATGAAGAATCTCCACCTCAGAAGGTGTTTGAAGCGAGGGTCGACTACGGGCGACGACGAAGGGGACGACCAAAGTTCCGATGGAAGGACCAAGTGGAGGAGAACCTGACTGCACTGGGTATTTCCCAATGGAGAAGACGCGCGAGGAGCAGAGGCACGTGGAGGGAGACGCTGAGGTCGGCAAAAACCTGAGTTGTAGTGCCACCTAGTAAATGAATATTGAGCTGTTTAACAACATCTTAAATTTCCAGGAACTTCAAATATAGTTTGGATACAGACAAAAAAGGTCAATTTTGAAGCAGTACAAGATGCTCTGAGCTGATAAATCTGACCAGTTTTTATACCCTTGCAGAAGGTATAATGATTTCAATCAGAAGTTTGCAACGCAGTGAACGAAACGTTTCCGACCCCATAAAGTATATATATTCTTGATCAGCGTCACTAGACGAGTCGATCTAGCCATGACCGTCTGTCCGTCCGTCTGTACGTCTCCCCGTCTGTCTGTTCGTTTCTACGCAAACTAGTGTCTCAGTTTTGAAGCTATCAGGCTAAAACTTTTTCAAAAGTCTTCTTACTATTGCAGGTAGTATATAAGTCGGAACCAGCCGAATCGAACAAATATATATTATAGCTCCCATAAGAACTACCGGTGAAAAAATTTAAAAAATATTTATTTTCGGTCTTTTTTAACATATAACCTTCTAAGCTTGGAAATAGCATTTTGTAATTACTTCTGAATTTCGAATTAAATTTCATGAAATATATCTGCCATTAACACCATATAAAATATGAAAAAATTATATCTTCGGTGTTTTTATACCCTTTAAAGATATCGTGCTGAAAGTCTTCCCAAAAGTCTTCTTTTTATTGCAGGTAGTATATAAGTCGGAACCAGCCGGATCGGACAACTATATTTTATAACTCCCATTAGAACTATCGGGGAAAAAATTTTAAAAAAAGGATATCTTTCGTGTTTTTTAACATATACCTTTCTTAGCTTGGATATAACATTTTTTTTTCATATTATTTCCCCTCTAATATAAATCAAGCGAAGAATCACACCTGCCAATAGGTGCTACTTTGGTTTGAGTAAGCAAATGTGCAATGGAGACCTCTCTCGCCGAACAAACTTAACACTCTACAAGACACTCATCCTACCCGTGCTATTATATGTCGCAGAAGCATGGGTAATATCACAGATGGATGCAGCAGCGCTTGGAGTGCTCGAGAAAAAAATTGTTCGCAAGATCTTTGGTCCCGTTCGGATTGGGGACTACTTTCGTATTCGGACGAACCACAAGCTGTATAAGTTGTACGACGACACGGACGTGGTTCGGCGCATCACGATACAACGTCTGCGATGGTTCGGCCACGTTGTGCGTATGGATGAAGAATCTCCACCTCAGAAGGTGTTTGAAGCGAGGGTCGACTACGGGCGACGACGAAGGGGACGACCAAAGTTCCGATGGAAGGACCAAGTGGAGGAGAACCTGACTGCACTGGGTATTTCCTAATGGAGAAGACGCGCGAGGAGCAGAGGCACGTGGAGGGAGACGCTGAGGTCGGCAAAAACCTGAGTTGTAGTGCCACCTAGTAAATGAATATTGAGCTGTTTAACAACATCTTAAATTTCCAGGAACTTCAAATATAGTTTGGATACAGACAAAAAAGGTCAATTTTGAAGCAGTACAAGATGCTCTGAGCTGATAAATCTGACCAGTTTTTATACCCTTGCAGAAGGTATAATGATTTCAATCAGAAGTTTGCAACGCAGTGAACGAAACGTTTCCGACCCCATAAAGTATATATATTCTTGATCAGCGTCACTAGACGAGTCGATCTAGCCATGACCGTCTGTCCGTCCGTCTGTACGTCTCCCCGTCTGTCTGTTCGTTTCTACGCAAACTAGTGTCTCAGTTTTGAAGCTATCAGGCTAAAACTTTTTCAAAAGTCTTCTTACTATTGCAGGTAGTATATAAGTCGGAACCAGCCGAATCGGACAAATATATTATATATAATAATATATTATAGCTCCATAAGAACTACCGGTGAAAAAATTTAAAAAATATTTATTTTCGGTCTTTTTTAACATATAACCTTCTAAGCTTGGAAATAGCATTTTGTAATTACTTCTGAATTTCGAATTAAATTTCATCAAATATATCTGCCATATAAACCATATAAAATATGAAAAAATTATATCTTCGGTGTTGTTATACCCTTTAAAGATATCGGGCTAAAAGTCTTCCCAAAAGTCTTCCCAAAAGTCTTCTTTTTATTGCAGGTAGTATATAAGTCGGAACCAGCCGGATCGGACAACTATATCTTATAGCTCCCATTAGAACTATCGGGAAAAAAATGTAAAAAATGATATCTTTCGTGTTTTTTAACATATACCTTTCTAAGCTTGGATATAGCATTTTTAAATTAATTCTGAAGCTCCTATAGGAACAATCGGAAAGTTAGTGGTAAAATAATATTGAAAAATTATATCTTCAAAGTTTTTTAACTTATAACCTCCTACGCTTGGAAATAACATTTTTTATTTGTTTTGAATTTCGAATTAAATTTTATCAAAATTGGACGACTATATCATATAGCTGTCATAGGAACGATCGAAAAATTGGTCGGAAAATATAAAATAAAAATTATATATTTGGTGTTTTTTAACATATAACCTTATAAGCTTGAAAATAACATTTTTTAATTAGTTCTGAATTTCGAATTAAATTTTATTAAAATCGGACGATTATGTCATAGGAACGATCGGATAATTGGTGGGAAATAATGTGAAACAAATTATAGAGCTCACGACATTATCAGGTGTCATCAGACGAAGAGTAGCAGGGGTGCTCATTAAGCTCTTGATTGACACGGGCGCATCTAAAAATTGCATGCGACCACATAAAGGGTTAAAAGGTGTCTGCCCAGTTAATTCCCTGTTCTACATTCATTCCATTCATGGCGAGACCACAATCAAAGAAAAATGCTTAATATCGCTATTTAACATTAAGGCGGCTTTTTTTATATTACCAGACTTATCTGCATTCGACGGAATAATAGACCTAGACCTGTTAGCACAGGCAGGGGCTTCCTGCCAACTGAAATGGGGTACGGGAGCCGAAAAAATCTCGTTCCATACGTGCACTGATGTACATTTTACCAATATAGATTGCTCAGATGCGCAATTTTTTATAAAAGGTACCTTTCTAAAAAGCCCTACCGTATAACACTTCGGTAGTCGCCCCCATTAGAACAGAATACGAAGAGCCTATTTATGCGAAATTATATACGTACCCTATGCGCTATGGGACTTCGTAAACAAGGAAATACAAAATCTGGTGAGAAACGGTATAATTCAGAAATCAGTGTCCCCTTACAGTCACCTAATATGGGTAGTAGCCAAGAAGGGCACTGATGAAGAGGGTAACAAGAACATGCGACTAGTAATAGACTTTCGCAAACTTAATGAGAGCACAATATCCGACAAATACCCCATGCCAAATATCTCAATGATATTGGGGAACTTGGGCAAGGCCAAGTATTTCAACACATTGTACTTTAAGTCAAGTTATCAGCGGATCATGCTCGCAGAACGCGACCGTGAGAAAACTTCATTTTCGGTAAACGGGGGAAAGTGTGAATTTCGAAGGCTTCCCTTTGGTCTGAAAAATACCGCCAGCATATTTCAGAGAACAATCGACGACATTTTGCGAGAGCAAATCGGCAAATTGTGCAAGGCATATGTGGATGATGTGATAATCTTTTCAGAAAATCAATAATCCCACGTTAGATTGGATTGGATTAGATTGGGCTCTAAACAAGAGACGGCATGCGATCAGATTCTCCTGCAAAGAGTCACTTGATGAGCTTGCAGATGTAATAGTTCCTAAGGGCGTAAACGCCATCCATTGCGATTTGCACACACTCGCAATGATACAGGACAAACTGGTTCGCCAATTTCCAGCCACAAAATTTTGGCATTGCAAAAATCGCGTAACGGACATTTTTGCAATTGCAGAGAGACGAGAAATCCCCTCCGCTGAACACAACAGGGCTCACTTTCCAAAAATGGCAAAGTTAGCTGCCGAGATTGTAAGGAACTGCAAGACGTGCGCAAAAGCCACATACGACGAGCACCCAAAGAAACAGGAGCTTGGCGAGACGCGGACCCCCTCTCACGTAAGAGAAATGCTTCAGATAAGAAATACCTCCTCACCTGCACTGGCAAGTTTTCAAAATTTGCCGTCGTTCAGCATGCCCACTCAAGGACAATTGAAGACCTCAAACCGGCCATATTACATTCATTTTTCCCCTGGGGCTAGTGTAGTCTATTGCGATAATGAACCATCAATAAACTCGCACACAATCTCAGCCATGTAAGAGAACCATTTTGGTGTGAGCACTGAAAATGCACCACCCCTCCATAGCGTTTCAAACGGACAAGTGAAGCGCTTTCACAGCACCCTGTCGGAACTCGCGCGTTGCCTGAAAATCAACAAAGGGTTAACCGACACTGTGGATTTAATTTTGTAAGCCACCACCAAGTATAACAAGTCGATTCAATAACAAACGACCAGTCGACGTGGTGGAAGTTTAAGCGGAAATAAAAGACAGGATCATAAGGGCTCAGGACACATTCAGGACCAGGGAAAATGTCTCCCGACAAAACAGGTCGTTCGAGCTCGGCAAGAAAGTCTTGGTTAAGTCAAACCGACGACTTGGCAACAAACTCACACACAAGGGGAGTGTGGTCCACAAAGACAACATAAAAAAAAAAGTTTTTTACCATTTTTTCCGTTTACCCACTTGACACAAATTTTTACTATCTGTAAGCTTAGCTTTTAAAATACTTTTTTAAGGTTAAGGTTATTCCCGTTGGTTGGGCTCCGAATCATTGCACATGTTCAAAATCATCCCAATCCTCTTTTCCTTAACTATGACGTCGGCGCACATCACCGACTAATCACAAGCCAAATACATCCCTATTATGGACGGTCGAATACTAGTGTGGGAGGACTTCGCATGCGTTAGACATTCAGAGAACCTTTCAGCAGGAACTCCGGTCGCCGGAGATTAAGAAAGTTTCAGAAAATTTTCAGAAACACAATTAATCAATTCAAACAACAGACAAATATAAATAAATACCAGAATACAAAGTCAAATTAATGAGGTAATGTCAACGGTAAATCGAATCCTGCAAGTTGCAAAGGGTTCACAAAACATTACTCTCTAGAAACCGTATGTTAATGATGGCAATTTCGCTTGCCAAAGTAAACATAGTCAGCCCAAACATTTTAGACCACGCAGACCCCTATAAAAAAATATTTTGTCCGTAGCGTCCGTGAAAATTCTCATATTGCATTTCATTATTAAATTCCCAAAAATTAAATTAGCATACAAGAAAATTACAATGTTCCTGGTAACGCATAATAATGTGATGCTAAGGTAGTGGATAATATAATAATGAAATGGGAAAATGCATGCGATCCAAAATTGCTCCACAACACCTGGAGCCACCTGCCGACTATCAGCGAAGACCACATGCGCCCGAGAGCTCCACGCGGGTGAAGTTGCGCACTGCGAGACCCAACCAAGCGATTTACATCCAATCATTTATGTGGACGAAGGAATTATCATCATCAATGATGAATCAGCGCAGGTACGAGTAGAAAACGGAGGGAGTAGTTAACTAAATAGCTAACGGAAGGAGTCGATGACCGAATGTCACAATATCTTAGCAGCGGCCAAAATTGCTGACACTGCATTAGGCCGTGCTCGTGCATAGCCGGCAAGCACTGCATATTTGAGAATCATGTTATGTTAAGCTTTAAGTCGAAAATTGAGTTCAATTTCGAGTCATTTCGGGAGTCTTTCAGAGAATAAAGAACACAAGTTCTGTACAAAACAACTCCGGCAACCACCGTTAGAAATGTTATCATTTTTTATCCTGACTGAGTCTCTAGGCCAGCAGGAAAAGGAGAAAACTTTGCTCCCAACATAATCATCCTAATTCTACAGTGGATGACCAGTGGCCAGAGAAACAGTGACCGCAGCGAGGGACTACTCCCTCGAGCACACCAACTTGCAAGCGGCCAATAACCCGGCCGCTTCTTAGTTGTAGCCACCGCTCGGGGTCGACCCGCGCCCACGAGCCCAAGAACAGCATTTGGATATCCCCTTCAACTGGACGGCTGCGCTCACACCCACTGGGGGATAATCATTTTCATTTAATTTGTAAATTGCTTAAAAGAGAAAATGGAAATTCATATTAAATGGACATTTCAGGTAGTAGGACAGCCATTTGAAAATTCGTGTTGTTACTGTGGTAGGTGTGGCTAGGGGTAGACAATACAATTTTAAATTAGTTTGTTCAGTGTGTGCCGTTTGCTCATCCTCGGTGGCATACACCTTTACCCAGCATTGCTAGATATAGCCCTCATTATATTTGGCTTAGAACTGCATCATGTCTGGTACAATTCCGGTCTCTGGTTGTGGGTTTTTAAGCAGAATCGGGGTAGTTCTGATGTCGTGTTCCACTTATTTTTTTCTATTACTCTGACTCTGGGTTTACACATTTCGAACAAAGGATACAATTGGTCATTTAGGTGTGGGTTCGTACATTTGGTATGTACAAAGAAAGAAATACCTTTCACGTTATTAATAATATAATATATAATATATATATATATAAATTATTATTAACGAGAAAGGAAGTTAGCTTGGCCAAACCTAAATTTGGACACCCTTGCAGTTATAAAAAATAATCAACCTTAGAAACACTATGTAAAATTTTTAAGGATTGTTGCTAACTTCAGTGATATTAAAAAATAATTATTTCAATCTTTTTTTTCAGGCTTTTTTCTTGACATTTTTATTAAATTGAATTCGAAATTCTTAAAAATAGAAAAATTATATATAAGATAATATGTCAAAAAGCCCCAAAGCTATAATTTGTTTCGTATTATTTTCCCACCAATTCTCCGATCGTTCCTTTGACAGCTATATGATAAACTCGTCCGATTGCGATGAAATTTAATTAAAAATTCAGAACTTATTAAAAAATGTTAGTTTCGCTTAGAAATTTTATGTTAAAAAACATCAAAGATATTTTTTTTCCGATTGTTTCTACGGCAGCTATATGATCTAGTCTTCCGGTTTTGATAAAATGTAATTCGAAATTTAGAACTAAATAAAAAATGTTATTTCCAAGCTTAGAAGGTTATATGTTAAAAAACCCCGAATTTTTTACCCGTTAGTTCCTATTGAAGCTATAAAATATAGTTGTC
Source organism: Drosophila biarmipes (assembly GCF_025231255.1). Taxonomy (NCBI): domain Eukaryota; kingdom Metazoa; phylum Arthropoda; class Insecta; order Diptera; family Drosophilidae; genus Drosophila; species Drosophila biarmipes. The sequence continues at coordinate 897,116 of NW_026114533.1, forward strand.
CGATCCGACTGTTTCCGACATATATACTTCCTGTAATAGAAAGAAGACTTTTGGTTAAGTTTCAGCCCGATAGCTTTAAAACAGACGGACAGACGGACATGGCTAGATCGACTCGTCTAGTGACTCTGAGCAAGAATATATACATTTTATGAGGTCGGAAACGTCTCCTTCAATGCGTTGCAAACTTCTGACTGAAATCATTATACCCTCAGCAGGGGTATAAAAATATAATATATAATATAATATTAAAATATATTTATATATATATATATATATATATATATATATATTTATATATATATATATATATATATATATATATATATATTTATATATTAAATGTATATATTTTTATATTTCTATATATTTTTATAAATTAAACAATAAATAAACTTAAATGTTTAACCAATATACTCAAAAAGTTCCACATATAAATATGTATATTTATATGTATATATATATATATATATGTATATATATTTATTTATTTTTTAATTAAGGTTAAATATAAGATATGGAAATGAACATTGATAAATTGATTTTTAGGCGTCTTTTTCATCTTTCGGCCAACGTCTTCGAACCGCACTCATCAAAAGCTCACACTCAACTCATCCGTCGTTATTCGTCGTCTTCTCGTCTTTTTTCTGGGTCTTCTCGTCTTTCACTATTCCTTCTGGTGTTTCGTCTTTGCTTCTTCATACGGGTTATTCGTCGTTGGTCTCGATGAGCTCGAAATGTTGTCTAGGGTATTATGTAATTGTGGAATGATAGCCTCCCAAAGCAGACACACCTCACATTCGGCCATCCTGCTATGCTTTCGCTTTCGAATGCATCGTCGTCGTGATTAGGTGTTGTCCAGCGCTTTAAATACTCAGCACAAGTCGAAGAATTATTAGCACCATTAAAATTACCGATCTTTTTGGCGACGTACGAGCTATTGCCCTTCGATTTGATAATTTTGTACGGACCCAAGAATTTGGGTCTCAATTTCAGCCCGCTGCCAAATTGAGTTCTTTTAATTGCGACAATATCATCGACGTTACATTGATTGGGTTGCTTTCGACGTAAATTCGAAATTTGAGTTTTTGCTTTGCTTCTCAAATCGGTGCGCTCATCATTGTATGCCGCTATCGCCTCCTTGTTGATTAAATCTTGTAGCTTGACATCTTCCTTGGTACGCAAGCCTATCAAAAGCTCGAATGGAGTTGTGGCGATCGATCTGGCAAATGTAGAATTTATCGCCTGCCGAACTTTGTCGACGGGCCTGTACCATTTGGTTGGGTCGTCGATGCTATGTTTTGAGAGAACTGATATTATAGTGGCGTTCAATCTCTCACGTGTAGAAGTCCTGTGGTTGTCTTGATGGGTTTGATGTTTTCCTCGTCGCAATATTTTAAGAAGTTCTGCGATGTAAATGCGGACTTTCTATCGGAAATGATGATTGCAGCGTTGCCAAATACCGCACTTTGGTTACACAGCTTTCTAATTACGTCGAGGATGTCGATTTAGTCAGGTACAGCCCGCAGAACTTGGTGAAAGAGTCTACAACTGCTAGGATGTGCTTGTAGACTTTATGGGTGGAATTTAAAGGATCTAGGAAATCCACATGAAAAGTATGAAGAGGGATGTCTCCCTTGTCCAATGGATGCAGTAGTCCTTCTTGTTTGCCTTTCTTACTATTGCTAAGAATACACGGAATGCAGTAATCTATAACCTTTTGAATCTTTTCCTCAAGACTTGGAATGTAGTACTCTGTGCAAATCAGCTCCTTTACCTTCTTCGATGCAAAATGTCCTTTCTCATGAGCTTTTGTGATGATTTGCCTTTGCATATCCTTAGGCATTACAACCAACTCGGAGTCGTTGACAATCTTGTGTAGTACGCCGCCCTTAAGAAAGTAGTCATTGTAGGACTCTTCGCCATCACTGAGGATATCGCATATCGCTTTGAGATGATCATCTTGCTCCTGCGCTTTTTGAATGCCTATCGAGATACTTTGGTCAGCTATTGTCATGATTGGGTAACGGCTGAGTTCCTGATCGGTGCTGTACCTCGTAGTCGTACTCCTGTAAAAATAGGACCCAGCGAGCGACTCGTGTGCAAAGAATTTGCTTATCCAAAATTTTTGTGAAGGCGTTTCAGTCCGTTTTGATTTTAAAGTGAATGCCGAGCAGATATACTTTAAACTTGGTGAGTGCTTCGATGACTGCAAGAATCTCAAACTCGTAACTTGTGTACTTTCGTTGAGCGTCGCTTTTCTTTTTACTCATGAAGTACACTGGATGCATATGACCGTCGCCTAAGGACTTATGCAAAAGGATCGCACCATCCGTCAATAGTTTCTGATTGTAGATGCTCAGAACTGGTTTTGCGGTCAAAATCTTCTTCAATTGGGCTACTGATATTTCTTCATTGGGGCCCATGTGAAATTTGGTGTTGTTCTTCGTCAAATCAGTGAGAGGTTTTGAAATAATGACATTGTTCTGTTTGAATTTCCTAAAATATCCCGTTAAACCCAAAAAACTTTCGAAGTGGTTTAAAGTTTGTGGTGACTTTAATTTAGCCACAGCATCAAACTTCTCAGGGGTTGGACAAATCTTCTGATTTTAAATAATATGGCCGAGGAATATTATGCGGGTTTTAAAAAAATTACATTTCTTACGATTCAACGCGAGACCATATTCAGAACAGGTGCATATAACCTCCCTCAGATTACGCAATTAGCTTTCTTCATCCATAGCCGGTATGATGATGTCATTAATGTAGGGCAAAACTATGCCTTTGTGAGTGAACTCACGAAAAATTGCGTTAAAATGTCCCTGGAAAACGCCAGGAGAGTTTGAAAGGCCAAAAGGTACCTTCAATAACTGATATTGTCCACTTTGAGTGACAAAGGATGTCTTTTTTCGACTGGGCTCCGAGACAGGTACATGAAAAAATACATTTTTCAAGTCGATCGTGTGGAAAATCTTGGACTCTTGGAGTCTGTCCAGCTGATCGTCGATTAGGGGCAAGGGAATGGTCTTTAACGATTATCTTATTGATCCTACGATAGTCGAAGCAGAGTCTCGGGGAGCCGTCACGCTTCTTTCCCATTACCACTGGGCTGGTAAATTCGGAGTCCTACACTTCAATGATTCCAGATTTAATCCATTCGTCCACATGCTCCTCCACCAAACTCGTCTCAGGGAAAGGCAAGCGCCTTGGCCTAGCGAAAATTGGGGTGTCGTCTTTCAGGATGATGCGCATCTCGACTTTTGTGGTCTTCAGGTGAAGCGGCTTGTAGTTTTTTATAATTTCGCGAACTTCGTTTTTGGCAAAAATACTTGCTTGCTCGTTTATATTAAGTTCGTTGAAATTCTCTGCGAAGTCGATTTTTATTACGTTGTATCGTTTTGTTCTTCCGAACTCGGCATCTTACGACTTGCAAGCCGTCGCGGTTGAAAAGGATTTCAGCATGTAAACAAAGTTCTTCGCCGACGATTAATTTGAAATCCATTCACCGATTGGAACAACGTAAAAATCCAACTCATAGTCGTTATTGTCAATGAGAATCTACTCTTTGAAATGTGCAATTGGATTTATTCTGTTCACTACCGAAACCAATTAGAGACACACTACAGTTGGCAAACTCGTCGGTTCGTGGGGCTCTGACCTTCGACCTCGTCGTCTGAAGATTCAATTTGATTGTGTGCGAGAAGCTTATTTTGCAGCAAATTGCGAAATATGTGCAATCCAACGTCGTCTGCGTTGAAGGATACGTTTAACACATTGTAAATTGAAAACAGATCGCCTTCGCTTAGATTTTCTTGTACATATCGTTCCTTGGCCCGGTAATTATTTGAGCTTTCGTCGAAATCGAAGCCGGAAAAATTACGAAGTCTTTGGCGGTTACCTCGACCACCTTCACTCTCAAACACGAATTTGTAAATGGCTAAAATGTTCTCCCTTTTGCTACTGCGCAAAATTGAACTTATGAAATCATTTAAACAGCTCATGGCTTTGAAAAATTAAATGTTAAGTCGTTGAATTAATGTTTTAAATTGTTACACACATCGTTTTTCTTGTTGAAAATTCTTTTACGTCGTAGTTTTTTGCACACTTCTTAGGTTTCTCTTCTCACTTCTTTCACTATCCCGGTTGAATCCCCAAATGTGGTATTTTTTGAGTATATAAGTATAAACTTAAGTATTTAAGTTTATTTTTGTTTAATTTAGGTTAAATATAAGATATGGTAAGATAATAAATTCGTGTTAGTCTAACGGGAACGTTGAATGTTAGGCGGTTTAAAAGTTCTGCAGAATCAATGTCACCTCTTATAAGATTTTGTATAAAAATAGTAAATAAACATAAGAGTACCCCTATGATTGGGGGAAGATCGTTAATAAACAAAGTTAACAGCAAAGGGCCCAATGACTACTCTGAGGCACTCCAGATGTCACGTAGATCTATTTTGAAACAGCATTCTTGAATATAACCCTCTGAGTCCTACCATATAAGTAACATGTTATCTAAGGTAATAGATTACCAGGAAGTGAGTGGTTAACGGAGTCAAAGGCCTTACTAAAATCTGTATATACAATGTCAGTCTGCATTTTTTTCTTAAACCCATTTATTACAATAGTTGACAATTCAAGAAGGTTGGTGGTGACCGATCTTCGCTTAACAAAACCATGCTGACACGGTGATATACTCGTAAGCGAGGAACATAAATGTTGCAAATGAGAAGACATAATACGTTCAAATGCTTTAGGAATTGCCGACAATTTAGAAATACTTCTATAATTTTGAGCATCTGCTTTCGCACCTTTTTTATGGAATTGAATAATAAAAGAGTCCTTCCAGATAGAAGGAAAAACTGATGATGAAATAGACAAATTAAAAAGTTTAAGAATCGGTTTACAAATGGTTGACGCACAAAACTTAAGTACACATCCAGGAAGTCCATCTGGACCAGGAGAACATGTTGGCGTTGTTGTTGCTAAATCTCTTACGAAAGAGCTTTGGGTGATTACAGGGGAATATATATAGTAAAATTGCTTATTAATTTAATGAGTCGAACTAATGTCCCGTCAGTTGACTGAGGACAACGCTAAGAAGAATAAATTAACTAATTTCTAACTAGACTAATTTCTTGTGACAAAAATCTTTCTTGTGCTGCCCTTTGTTTACAAAAGTTTGAGACCGGTTGGGATATGGATTGTACATAAGTTTGCGAGCGAAGTCGCTTGTTTGGGATATTGGTTGTATAATAAATTGAGAGTAAGAGTGCCACTCAGGGTGCGACACTTATTGATTGCAAGAATTGTTTTTGCTATTGAAGAGCGGCGTCGCCTGCTCCGGATGTGAATTGTTTACATTGATTCAGCGTGGGATCGCCTAAGCTGCATATTCTTATTTTTTGGTACATAACTGAATATGTGAATATGTCACTTCCCTCCCCCTAAAAAGGGTTGCCTATGCTATGGCATTTCAGGGTAGAATGCAGGCAACTGGTCTCGTGCTGATTCTATTTCTTGTTGTGTTTCTTGATTATTTTTTTCTTGTTTTCTAAATTTTGTTTATAAAATGGTGAGTGGATTTAGTGTCAAAAATTTTGATAGGGCAAGAAAAATTTTAAGAACAATAACTACGATTATTATAATTACGAAAAGTTTATTTTTTTTTTTGAAATTAGTTTTAAAACGTCATTGTGTTCTACCATTTTTATCTTAATTACATTAATCGGTGAATATAATGGTGTTAAATCAAACTCTGGACTTAACGAATTAATTATTGTTGAATTCTCTACTTTATTTTTATCATTTATCATTTATTATAATTTATTGGTTTTTCTGTTAAATGAATAAGATTGCTATATTGTTTTTGTCTGCACTATGTTGAGTAACTTCACTATGATGATTTTCTTCAACTTTAATTCTTGATAACGCATCAGCAACAGAATTTTCCTTCCCTTTAATATTTTAAATGGGTATTCGTTAAATTTAGCTCACCATAACTTGACATTCGGTTTTAATGTATGCAGCCATTTAGGAGGTTGATGGTCACTAGCAATGAGAAAATGTCGTCCTAGTAAATAATGTCGAAACGTTTTAGTGGCCCAAACTATGGTGAGTAACTCCTTTTCGATAGCACTGTAATTTAATTCATTCATTCATTGAGTGTTCTGCTAATAAGGGACATAGGATGGCCAGCACGGCTCCAAGGACTAAATTACTGGCATCTGTGGTTGAAGTGAATTTTTTTTCGAAATCGGGTAATTGAAGAATTGGTTCTTTAATAATTAAAGCTTTAATTTTTTTGAATGTTTCTATGTAATCGAGATTCTGTGTATCTATCTTTGCTCCTTATTTTAAACATCTGGTCATGGGTTTGACTATGTCTGCGTAGTTTGGGATACATTTACGATAATAGCCGGTTAATAGAAGGAATGCTCAGATCTCTTTTACATTTGTTGGAATTGGATATGAAACTATGGCTTTAACTTTAAGGGGGTTTGGCTTTATGCCATTAGGGGTTACGAAAGCTAGCTTCTTTTTTTTTTAAATTCACCTTTGTCAAACTGCAATTTTAAATTGGCTTCTGAAAGTTTGGAAAAAACTAGTTGTAATGAATTTAAATGTTCGGTATGGGATGTAGAAAAAAATTAGAATATCATCTAAATACACTAGACAGTGTTTGTTAAGCAACGGTCGAAAGATATTATGCATGCACCTTTGAAAAGTAGCGGGTGCATTTCTAAGACCAAATGGCACTCGAAGGTATTCATAATGACCGCTTTTGGTGGAAAATGCAGATTTAGATATTGATTCTGGGTCCATTTCTATTTGATGAAATCCCTTTGCTAAATCAATAGTAGTAAAATATTGGCATTTTCGTAGTTTACCGAGGATTTCGTCCATATTCGGTATTGGATATCTGTCGGGGATGGTTATTTCATTGAGTTTCCTATAATCAATTACTACTCTATATTTAATTTCACCAGAAGCATCGGTTTTTTTTTGTTACTACCCAGGTAGGACTATTGTATGGCGAATTACTTTCTCTAATTAATCCCTGATTAAGCATTTTTTGCACTTGGTTTTCGACTTCAATTTCGTGTGCTTGACCAAGGGAATACTGTTTTAAATAAATTGGGAAATTATATGTTGTATTTAGTACGTGTTTAACGGTTTTTGTAAATGTTAGATTGTCTCCTTTTTCATATTGAAGATTTTTGAATTTATTTTATAAACCTTTCAACCTTGAAGTTTTCTCCTGATTTAGGCGATCTATTTGAAATTCAAAAACTCCGCTGAATTTTTGTTTGTTTCTGTTGCCTTTTGAATATAAAATTTTGGTTTTTATCTGATTTAGAAGTAATTAATTTGTATGTTTTATCAAAAAGGGTTACTGTGCTATTTTTATCATTTATAATTGATTGTGCATTTTCAACAATTTTCTGCCAATCAGTATATCGTAATTATTAATAATAGTAATATAATAATGGACATAAAATGGTTCATTTTTTTTAAAATACTATTGCTGGGTAACATAATCAAATTGTTTAACGTAATAGGACCATTTGATGTTAAAAATTTACATCTAGTATTTTGTATAGGAAGATGAAATATATTTTTATTGATCATATTTATTGTGGCATTTTTATTTGCAACCGTAGTATGTTATTTCTATGTACTGGTGTTGTCCGGGGCTGTTAACCGAAAATTTTCGTTTGGCTATGACCTATTTTGATGTGTTGCCCTTCATTAATCAACCCATGGTATTAATTGTAATACTGTTGTTCATAATAATTGGGTTGCAATTCTTCGTATTCGTGCACGACATGAAATCTCAATTTGTCAATAGACATTTTAGTTTGCTCACTGTCCGATGGTGTCAGTCGTTTGGTAACCGGGAAGTTAGTATTTTTAGATGTCGACGGTTGTTGCTGTCGAGGGTATGTATTTCCTTTAAAAGGATTTTTATGAGTTATTGGTTGTGTATTCATGTATTGGTTGGGACCGAAAAGATTTGGTACGTGCCACATAGCTGGGTTGAAAGGAATCTGTTGTGTATAGGTGGGTCTAAAAAATTGCATGTATTGATTATAATTAGGTTGGAATGGTTGGGAATATTGTGGGTAGCTTGGTTGATATGGGGTTTGGGTATTTGTATTAAATTTATGATTATAATTATGATTTCGAATTCTGAGTAGGGCTTGCATTTTTATTACAGTTTTCTGTATTTTTATTCAATACAAAATTTATATGTTCTTCATATTCCCAAACTCAGCTTAAGACTAATTTCTTGTGACAAAAGTCTTTCTTGTGCTGCCCTTTGTTTACAAAAGTTTGAGACCGGTTGGGATATGGATTGTACATAAGTTTGCGAGCGAAGTCGCCCGTTTGGGATATTGATTGTATACAATAATTTGAGAGTAAGAGTGCCACTCAGGGTGCGACACTTATTGATTGCAAGAATTGTTTTTGCTATTGAAGAGCGGCGTCGCCTGCTCCGGATGTGAATTGTTTACATTGATTCAGCGTGGGATCGCCTAAGCTGCATATTCTTATTTTTTGGTACATAACTGAATATGTGAATATGTCACTTCCCTCCCCCTAAAAAGGGTTGCCTATGCTATGGCATTTCAGGGTAGAATGCAGGCAACTGGTCTCGTGCTGATTCTATTTCTTGTTGTGTTTCTTGATTATTTTTTTCTTGTTTTCTAAATTTTGTTTATAAAATGGTGAGTGGATTTAGTGTCAAAAATTTTGATAGGGCAAGAAAAATTTTAAGAACAATAACTACGATTATTATAATTACGAAAAGTTTATTTTTTTTTTTGAAATTAGTTTTAAAACGTCATTGTGTTCTACCATTTTTATCTTAATTACATTAATCGGTGAATATAATGGTGTTAAATCAAACTCTGGACTTAACGAATTAATTATTGTTGAATTCTCTACTTTATTTTTATCATTTATCATTTATTATAATTTATTGGTTTTTCTGTTAAATGAATAAGATTGCTATATTGTTTTTGTCTGCACTATGTTGAGTAACTTCACTATGATGATTTTCTTCAACTTTAATTCTTGATAACGCATCAGCAACAGAATTTTCCTTCCCTTTAATATTTTAAATGGGTATTCGTTAAATTTAGCTCACCATAACTTGACATTCGGTTTTAATGTATGCAGCCATTTAGGAGGTTGATGGTCACTAGCAATGAGAAAATGTCGTCCTAGTAAATAATGTCGAAACGTTTTAGTGGCCCAAACTATGGTGAGTAACTCCTTTTCGATAGCACTGTAATTTAATTCATTCATTCATTGAGTGTTCTGCTAATAAGGGACATAGGATGGCCAGCACGGCTCCAAGGACTAAATTACTGGCATCTGTGGTTGAAGTGAATTTTTTTTCGAAATCGGGTAATTGAAGAATTGGTTCTTTAATAATTAAAGCTTTAATTTTTTTGAATGTTTCTATGTAATCGAGATTCTGTGTATCTATCTTTGCTCCTTATTTTAAACATCTGGTCATGGGTTTGACTATGTCTGCGTAGTTTGGGATACATTTACGATAATAGCCGGTTAATAGAAGGAATGCTCAGATCTCTTTTACATTTGTTGGAATTGGATATGAAACTATGGCTTTAACTTTAAGGGGGTTTGGCTTTATGCCATTAGGGGTTACGAAAGCTAGCTTCTTTTTTTTTTAAATTCACCTTTGTCAAACTGCAATTTTAAATTGGCTTCTGAAAGTTTGGAAAAAACTAGTTGTAATGAATTTAAATGTTCGGTATGGGATGTAGAAAAAAATTAGAATATCATCTAAATACACTAGACAGTGTTTGTTAAGCAACGGTCGAAAGATATTATGCATGCACCTTTGAAAAGTAGCGGGTGCATTTCTAAGACCAAATGGCACTCGAAGGTATTCATAATGACCGCTTTTGGTGGAAAATGCAGATTTAGATATTGATTCTGGGTCCATTTCTATTTGATGAAATCCCTTTGCTAAATCAATAGTAGTAAAATATTGGCATTTTCGTAGTTTACCGAGGATTTCGTCCATATTCGGTATTGGATATCTGTCGGGGATGGTTATTTCATTGAGTTTCCTATAATCAATTACTACTCTATATTTAATTTCACCAGAAGCATCGGTTTTTTTTTGTTACTACCCAGGTAGGACTATTGTATGGCGAATTACTTTCTCTAATTAATCCCTGATTAAGCATTTTTTGCACTTGGTTTTCGACTTCAATTTCGTGTGCTTGACCAAGGGAATACTGTTTTAAATAAATTGGGAAATTATATGTTGTATTTAGTACGTGTTTAACGGTTTTTGTAAATGTTAGATTGTCTCCTTTTTCATATTGAAGATTTTTGAATTTATTTTATAAACCTTTCAACCTTGAAGTTTTCTCCTGATTTAGGCGATCTATTTGAAATTCAAAAACTCCGCTGAATTTTTGTTTGTTTCTGTTGCCTTTTGAATATAAAATTTTGGTTTTTATCTGATTTAGAAGTAATTAATTTGTATGTTTTATCAAAAAGGGTTACTGTGCTATTTTTATCATTTATAATTGATTGTGCATTTTCAACAATTTTCTGCCAATCAGTATATCGTAATTATTAATAATAGTAATATAATAATGGACATAAAATGGTTCATTTTTTTTAAAATACTATTGCTGGGTAACATAATCAAATTGTTTAACGTAATAGGACCATTTGATGTTAAAAATTTACATCTAGTATTTTGTATAGGAAGATGAAATATATTTTTATTGATCATATTTATTGTGGCATTTTTATTTGCAACCGTAGTATGTTATTTCTATGTACTGGTGTTGTCCGGGGCTGTTAACCGAAAATTTTCGTTTGGCTATGACCTATTTTGATGTGTTGCCCTTCATTAATCAACCCATGGTATTAATTGTAATACTGTTGTTCATAATAATTGGGTTGCAATTCTTCGTATTCGTGCACGACATGAAATCTCAATTTGTCAATAGACATTTTAGTTTGCTCACTGTCCGATGGTGTCAGTCGTTTGGTAACCGGGAAGTTAGTATTTTTAGATGTCGACGGTTGTTGCTGTCGAGGGTATGTATTTCCTTTAAAAGGATTTTTATGAGTTATTGGTTGTGTATTCATGTATTGGTTGGGACCGAAAAGATTTGGTACGTGCCACATAGCTGGGTTGAAAGGAATCTGTTGTGTATAGGTGGGTCTAAAAAATTGCATGTATTGATTATAATTAGGTTGGAATGGTTGGGAATATTGTGGGTAGCTTGGTTGATATGGGGTTTGGGTATTTGTATTAAATTTATGATTATAATTATGATTTCGAATTCTGAGTAGGGCTTGCATTTTTATTACAGTTTTCTGTATTTTTATTCAATACAAAATTTATATGTTCTTCATATTCCCAAACTCAGCTTAAGACTAATTTCTTGTGACAAAAGTCTTTCTTGTGCTGCCCTTTGTTTACAAAAGTTTGAGACCGGTTGGGATATGGATTGTACATAAGTTTGCGAGCGAAGTCGCCCGTTTGGGATATTGATTGTATACAATAATTTGAGAGTAAGAGTGCCACTCAGGATGCGACACTTATTGATTGCAAGAATTGTTTATGTTATCGAAGAGCGGCGTCGCCTGCTCCGGATATGGATTGTTTACATTGATTCAGCGTGGGGTCGCCTACGCTGCATATTCTTCTTTTTTGGTGCATAACTGAATAAGTGAATATGTCACTGTATATATATATGAGATGAGATCCGCACCAGAGATGAGCGACGGGGAGAGACTTTCAAACAATACCTAGTCAACATCACCCTCATGATGCACAGGGCGGGGTATAATGCGGAGCAGAAGTTGGACCGGATCTATGAAAATCTCCAACCGGAGTATCAGATGTACGCAAGGAGGCACGGCTTCACCACTTTGGAGCAACTTACTACTTTAGCGGTAAACTACGAGGTCACCCGCGATCGGAGCACAGGAAGCCAGGCCAGAATGTTGGCCGAACCACAGACAGCGCCGAGAAGGAACGAGTACGAGATCCCAGCGTATGCAGGAGCATCACCAACCGGTCAACAAAATTTCACATGACCAGCCAGAGGACCACCCACCCCAGCCACAGTTTTACAATCAGTTCCTCGAGTGGGGAACATGTCAATGGTGCCCAGCTTTAGTCTTGCTTGCAGGAATTGTGCCCAGGAGGGTCACCGGTCAGCTACATGTCGCAATCCCAGAGTCCTCTTTTTTTGGGATTGTGGTCGCAAAGGAGTACGAACTCTCGAGTGTTGCCGTCGTACCCAGCCGGGTCAGCCTGGCGGAAGGCTCACGCAAGGAGATAACCAAGTTTCTGGTAGCCAAAGTCCGGTTGGACCAACGTTGTCACCTTTCCACTGCTAGTTTTCCCTTCGATCATGGAAGACGTGCTATTGGGGATGGACTTCTCTCTTAATAAGCAGCCCCACAAACGACTTAGCTATGCCTGCTCTTTTGACAATCGCGTTCACTCCAGCAAGCAACGATCCAGATAACGAGATGCATCCCACCCCGACCAGCAGTATTTTAGGGCCTCGAGACGACAACGCCGTGCGAAATAATCCGTTTCGACGGAATCAAGCTACTGTTTCAGCGGAACCAGTAAAGGAAGGGCGAGCGCCTTCCCCAACCAGACCAGGGTACACACCTTACGCTGGAGGAGCACTAGCCGTAATCACAGCAAACACCGAGCAAGAAGAATTAGAACCCTGGGTAAACAAATTCCTACAGGAGGAATTGGCCAAATTCGAAGGATTGACGGGAGTGTCAAGTATCGCGGAGCATACGATCACGATGCGGGATGATAAGCCCATCAAACAAAGGTATTTTCCTAAGAATCCCGCAATGCAGAAGATTATTGATGAGCAGATCGTCGAACAGCTACACAACGACTGTATAGAGCCTTCATGGAGCCCCCACAGCACCCCTATTGTACTCGTGGGCAAGAAATCCGGAGAGATGCGACTATGTGTAGATTTTCGACAACTAAATGCCCATTCTATTCCAGATGCACACCCGCTGCCAAGGATAACGCACATCTTGGACCGTCTCCGCAATGCCAAGTACATATCGACGCTCGATTTGAAGAGCGGATATTGGCAAATTCCTGTAGCCGAGTCCAGCCGCGAGTGCACAGCATTTACAGTCCCCGGGAGGGGCTTGTACCACTGGAAAGTGACGCCGTTTGGCCTCCACTCAGCACCAGCCACATTCCAGCGGGCGTTCGACAGCGTCATAGGATCGGACATGGAGCCTAACGCGTTTGCATAATTGGATGACATTATCATCATCGGCCGCACTCTGGAGGAGCATGTGCAGCATCTACAAGAAGTATTCCGACGGCTACGAAAAGCAAACTTTCGTCTCAACGGGAAGAAATTCAGTTTCTTTAAGCGCAGCCTGGTGTACTTGGGACACGTCATCAGTGAGGAGGGAAATCACACGGATCCCGACAGTACGGCAACTGAGTCCGCCCATTACATGCAAAGAGTTGAGGAGATGTCTAGGAATCGCGTCATGGTACAGGAGATTTGTACCCAACTTTGCCAGCGTAGTGCAGCCCATGTCTTTGCTACTCAAGAAAGGAAAGAAATGGCAATGGGAGCAGGAGCAGCAAGATGCGTTCGACGAACTCAAGAGAAACTCACGGAGGCGCCTGTTCTCGCCTGCCCCGAATTCAACGAGAAGTTCGTGTAGCAAACAGACGCCAACGACATCGGAGCAGTTTTAACGCAGAAAATCCAGGGAGAAGAACGAGTCATCGCATTCGCCAGCAGATGCCTCATCGCCGCCGAGAAAAGGAGTGTCTGGCTATCCACCGTGAAACTCAGATGCTACTTGGAAGGTTATCGATTTGAGGTGATAACGAACCACATCGCCTTGAAGTGGCTCAACTTGATTGATAATCTCACCGGCCGCATAGCGCGGTGGGCGTTGGAACTGCAGCAGTACCAGTTTGACGTCACCTATCGACGCGGGAGCCAGAACATTGTTGCAGATGCACTTTCTCGACAGCCTTTGGAAGTACTTCAGATGATCCAGGAGGATAAGCCGGGATGCACATGGTACCAGCGGATGCTGAAACTTGTTCAGGACAGGCCTGAAGATTACCCGGACTACGCGTACGATAACCAACAGCTATATCGGCATATCGGATCGCGACCTGACGACGAAGACTCCGTGCCCTGGAAACTGTGCGTGGCCAAGGAACACCGACAGCGAGTCCACGGCAGGACATCTCGGAATCAGGAAGACAGCCACCCGGATCGCCCAGAGATATTACTGGCCAGGTCTTTTCCGCGATATTGCCAGGTATGTCCGCAAGTGTGATACCGGCGGGCAAAATGTTCACCAGACAGATTAACGAGCCGTTCGATACTGTCTGCGCCGATTTTATTTGGCCCCTTCCGCGATCCAAGAGTGGGAATACGATGCTGCTCGTATTCTTCGACGCCTTTTCGAAATGGGTTGAGTTGGTTCCCTTGAGAAAGGCTACTTCAGCGCATCTCGAAAAATCCTTTCGGAAGAGGATTTTTAATCACTTTGGTATCCCCTGAACATTTGTCTGTGATAATGGGACACAGTTTACGAGTCGTTCATTTAAAGCCTTCTGCAAGCAGGCGGGAATGGAGATCCAACATACAGCACCTTATACTCCGCAGCAGAACCCGACAGAAAGGGCCAATCGCACCGTTAAAACGATGATCGCCCAGTACATCGAGGACAAGTAGACGATGTGGGACAACCTTCTGCCCGAACTGAATCTGGCAATTAATAGCAGCATCTCGGACTTAACCAGATCGTTCATCGTTCAAGGCAGAGAGCCACGACTCCCAGGTCCCTTGTACGATAAAGTGACTCCAAGACCAAGCCAAGCGTCACGTTCACCCGAAGCGAAAGTGGAATTGCTACGGGACATTTTCAAGGTAGTACATGAGATCACTCAGAGAGCTTCGTTGAAGCAGCGGAAACATTACGATCTCAGGTGACGTGCGTGGAAACCGACCATAGGATCGCTGGTCTTCGTAAAACAGCATCATGTGTCCAGGGCAGCGGATAACTTTGCCGCTAAGCTAGCACCCAAGTACGAAGGCCCGTACAAAGTAATTAAGTTCTTTTCTCCCACCATAGTGCGCTTGCAACATACCCAAAGCAGGCAACGCAGAACGGCATCCCTTAGAAATTTGAAGGAAGCAGTCAACGAGCCAGAAACCCAGAATCTGGTACCGAGACGACTGGACGACAACAAAGACATTCAGATGGCGGAGCAAGTTTAGCGATCGATTGACGCTAAAAACCCGTAGCAGATCAACAGCAACAGCAGAGATACAGAAACCAAGGATACCCGCATCAAAGCGGAAGCAACGGAGAAGCCAGCACGAAGAAATATACACATCAAGACGAGAACATCAGAGATACAGAAACCAAGGATACCCGCACCAAGGCGGCAGGCGCCAAGGGAAGAGCGAGAGAAAAGGAGTACCGAAACTTCGAGAAGTGGGAAAAACCCAGAGCAGCCGCAGGCTTGAACAAAACGCGGGGGCAAGGCTTGACTCTTGCAAAGGCGGCGAACGGGATCAGAAGTGCGAGCAGGGGACTCTTGCAAAGGCGGCGAACGGAATCAGAAGTGCGAGCAGGGGACTCTTGCAAAGGCGGCGAACGGAATCAGAAGTGCGAGCAGGGGACTCTTGCAAAGGCTGCGAACAGGATCAGGAGTGCAAGCAGGGGGACTCTTACAAACGCGTCGCACGGGATCAGAAGTGCGAGCAGGGGACTCTTACAAACACGGCGGACGGAATAAGAAGTGCGAGGAGAGCAAATTCATGTGAACAACGAGAGTCTTCTGCGTTCTGAGTGCGGAAAAGTTGTGGGAAAAAAAACCCCAAAGACAGTCGAGTGACTGGTGCCAAGTGACCCAGGAACCAAAAAACCCAGGAACCGACGATTTCTTTTTGGGAAGGAGTTTACCTAGACGACCTCGAGGAGAGTGTGCCGGCCCAGGACCAGCGGCGGAGCACCCGGATTCACGCGTGTGTGTGTGCGTGAGAGCGAGACGTGTGAGTGAGTGGAGTGAACCGCATTCTGGCTAGCGAGAGTCCCGTGCAATGAGAAATTTCTCGAAGGCCTTGATGCGGCTTCTCCAAGAGTAGGCTAGAATTTATATACCATGACCTAACCTAACCCGTTAACCTGAGAGCACTGAGAAAAGCAGGAACCAAGAAATAATAAATGCTCTAATAAATGTATTAATACGACTCTAGGAAAAGAATACAATCAAGCTGGCCACGCGTAAATATAAATATTTCAGAACAAATGCCTGGATTTTAGGACTTAAATTTTGTCCTAGGAAGAAGTTGTTTCCATAATCGATCCTCGCTCTCTCGGCCTTCTCGTAGCGAATGCTATGAGCCAGGCCCAAATGCGCGTTAAATTTTATCAAAATCGGACGCCTATATCACATAGCTGCCATCGAAACGCTCGGAAAATTAGTCGGAAAATATAAACAAATTATATCTTTGGTGTTTCTTAACATATAACCTTCTAAGCTTGGAAATAACTTTCTTTAATTATTTCTGAATTTTGAATTGACTTTTCGTAGGCCCAAATGGTTTTCACAGATCCTTCTGATATTCCGATCATATCAGTAAGATCTCTAACAGTCAACCGACGATTTTTGAGCACTTATTCCTTCACAAATTTTCAAATATCAAAATATCATTACATTTTTATACCCTTGCAGGGTATAACGATTTCAGTTAGAAGTTTGCGACGCAGTGAAGGAGACGTTTCCGACTCCATAAAGTATACATATTCCTGACCAGCATTACTTGAGAGAGGATCTAGCCATGTCCGTACCTACTCAAACTAGTCTCTCAGATTTAAAGCTATCGGGCTGAAACTTTACCAAAAGTCTTCTTTCCATCCGGATCGGAAATCTATATCTTAGAGCTCCCATAGGAACTATCGGGGAAAAAAAATTAAAAAAAAAAATTATATGTTTGGTGTTTTTCTTCTTTCCATCCAGATCGGAAATCTATATCTTATAGCTCTCATAGAAACTATCGGGGAAAAAAAATTAAAAAAAAAATTATATGTTTGGTGTTTTTAACATATAACTTTGATTGAAAATAACATTTTTAAATTGGTTTTGAATTTCGAATTAAATTTTATCAAATTCGGACGACTATATCATATAGATGCCATAGAAACGATCGGAAAATTAGTAGTAAAATAATATGAAACAAATTATATCTTTGGTGTTTTAACCTCCTACGCTTGTCAAAATCGGACGACTATATCATATAGATGTCATAGGAACGATCGAAAAATTGGTGGAAAAATAATAAAAAAACAAATTATAGGTTTGGTGCTTATTGAGACATAACCTTCAAAGCTTGGAAATACAAATTTTTAATTAGTCTGAATTTTGAATTCAATTTTATCAAAATCGGATAAATAAGCTTTTTCGGTACCAATCGAGATTTGACTTTTTCTAGGCCCAAATGGTTTTTTCAAAATGGTTTTCACAGATCCTTCTGATATTCCGATCATATCAGTAAGTTCCGAAGCGCTCCAAGTCATTACCACGTTCCCGACCCTCTTTAAAGTATTTGTATCACTAATAAACATTTTTCTGGGACATGGTAGAATCACCAAAAGCCTTCCGCAACATCGTCCACGTTTCAGCAGACGATATTTCATTCCGCAAACAAAATTTGGTGGCATTTCTTTGCTCAATTAAAACAGACATTGTACAAATCGACATATGTACTCTTGATTGTTTGGTTAACACAAGCGTTAATATAGTACTGATACTGACATTTACATGAAAATACCGCCAGATATTATCAACAATCGTGCCAACTCAAGAAAAAAGAACTAGTTCACCATCTTAAGCCCGCGAATTTTGAATTGAAAATTCACCTTACTTTTTGCACCTTACTCTTTGTGCTCAGTAGTAACACCAGAATTAAGATCAATGAAATTATAAACTCTGCTCTTAAATCCTGCACATTTAAAGTGTATCATCGGATCGCAGAGTAAGCTGAAAATAAAACGGTCTTTATTTGAAGAGTACAAAAAAAATCTTCAATTGACTGAGCGTGGCTTATACGACACTGACAACTTTGAGCACGAACAAATACAATGTAAAGCAAAAAAAAGTCTTCCAGAAATTCAGCAGGTGCATAATGAGTGTAAATTGCGGTTATAAAATAGAGCGGGAGAGATTGAGAGGATGTAAAGAGTTCTATTAAGCTAAGAGTGCGTTAACTACACTAACAAAGCAAAGAGATTAAGTAAATCTAATAGAAGTGTTAAAATAACTATAAAAACATACCCTTTTACTGGGAGATCTATTTAAAATTATAAGGCTAAGCTTTGTAAATAAATAACCCCAAAACACTCGCACAAAATCACCGAAATAAGAAAAAAAACTCAGAGCACAAAATTAAACACAGCTGTTCACAAGCGACGCTAAATCTATATGACAGATTATGTACAGCTTGCTCAGAAGCCCTCCCAAACAGCTGGTAAACAAGCCTTGTAATAGAAGTACGGCTCTAGTAGTCTCCCGCCTAGCCAAAGAACCCATATTTCCACCCCTTTGCACCTCCTTTCCAGCAGAAACTCGGTTCAAATCCGAACCACAACATCTTTTGCGTTGCTTAGTCAACCTATACCCCAGAGAATCGCTCACGGCCCTTTCTTGTTAAAATCAAACAACTAAGCAATGGCATATGGAATTGCTGCGTGACGAATTTAGAAAGTGTATTTATTTAGTAGAGTTGATCTGTTTAACATCATCTTAAATTTCCAGGACCTTCAAATGGAGCTGGGCTTTGCACAAAAAAGGTCAATGCTCAGGCAGTGTAGAATGTTCTGAACTGGTACATGTGACCATTTTTGTTGATTAATAACTTTGAAAAGGTTTTATTTTACAAGAATGTGTCGTATGTCAAAAGTTGAGGAATCTCAAGGGCTATATACCTTAAAATATATATAATAGGAAAATATCTAGAAAATATTTAAGTAAAAAAACTTTGGACCATAATTTTATATCGGTGGTATTTAGATAAGTGTTTAAATGCGTACATACTATTCCGAAATACCTTTCAGTACTTCACACTTTACGGATATACAAAATTGAGCTGCTTTCTCGTCAAACTAGCTAGTTTTTCCAAGAATGGTAGATAAAATTTTCATTTTGAAAAGACCCCGAAAACCTTGTATTGCGTATTTCTGAACGGAGCATCCCATTTTGACAGTTAAGGTGTCATTCGACGCATATTTTAAATGAGAATACAACTAGGTTACATTAGCGGGAGCTAATTATCCCCACCCGCCTCAACAGATGAAATTTGCCAAATCTTAGCTCACGATTTCTTGTCGACGGCCTTCACTGCTCCAAGTCTGGTAGACCCTCCAGGCGTAACGCCAGGACTTCGTTGGCAGGTATAAGCAGACCGCCTTGACTTAGCCGTATGGTGCCCCTTTAGACCTCACCTCAAATGATCTTGAAATCAAATTTGATAAATCAGACTATTCTGACGAAAGGCTTAAACTCTATAACTTCAAAAGAGTTTATAAAAAAAGTTTAAGTTTTTTAAAGATGAGCCTAACGGTAAGCTTATGACAGAATTTGGTTTATTCTTATAGAAGAGATTAAGTTGAATCTTCACACAATAAAGCAAAGGAAGTGAGCTCACGAAGTCTTACAATTAAACACTATAAAAACGTTTTAATAACTGACACTTTATGGCAATAAAACTATGTTTAGATCAAATGCAGACAAAATAACTACAGTTGAAGTTAATAAAAAATTTCTCTGCGGCAAAGATAACAAAAGAAAATATCCGATTTTAATAAAATTTAATTCAAAATTCAGAGCTAACTTAAAAATGTTATTTCCAAGCTTAGAAGGTTATATGTTAAAAAACACCGAAGATATACTTTTTTTAAAATTTTTTTCCCCGATAGTTCCTATGGGAGCTATAAGATATAGTTGTCCGATCCAGCTGGTTTCGACTTATATAAAAAGAAGACTTTTGGGAATGTTTCAGCCCGATATCTTAAAAACTGAGAGTCTAGCTTGCGTAGAAACGGACTGACAGACGGCCCGACGGCCAGACTGACGTACATGGTTAGATCGACTCGTCTAGTGACTCTGATCAATAATATATATACTTTATGGGGTCGGAACGGTCTCCTTCACTGCGTTGCAAACGTCTGACTGAAAACATTATACCCTCTGCAAGGGTATAAGCTGAAAATATAAAAAATGAAATTAAATAAATCATTTGTTATACTACAAAATGTTTTCCTTATTTATACTCATAATCATTTGTTATACTACAAAATGTTTTCCTTATTTATCCAGCTAGTCTTTGAAAACCTTAGCCATTTAGCTAAAACTTTATGTTATGTATGGTATGTATTGTTCACCTTTCTAATTTTAAAGATTTCAGCTGTATAGTTTGGTGTATACCCTTTCTCAAAAACATGTTTGCATTTACTAATACGAACGTGGTCCCCCCTACGGAATTTACGAGGAACAAATATTTTTAAGTGATTATAGGACGTTTGTTATATTTGTTTTTTATTAAAAAAATTGGCATTACTTGGACTCATTTTAATTTTCCTATGCACTCGATTATTATATTCTTTTGAACCGTTCAACTTTAGATGCCTATAGAGTACTGAAGGTTAAATAATGATTTATCCTATAACTTTTCGTTAAAACTTTAAATTTCGAATTAAAGAATCCATTATCAGTTTGGAGGTTTTTTGGTGTTCCATGATCCAATTTAAATATTCTTTCCATGGCTTGAGAAACATCATTAGCACTCTTTGACTTTAATGACTCACCCCAACCAAATTTCGAAAATGAGTATTGTAACGAACTCATTTGTTTACATTCTGCTCGCTACAAGATTTGTGCGGCTAGCTCAATAGATTGTGTGTGTTCGTCCCACCAAATTTATATAAACGTGACCGCCCAGTAGTTCAGTGCGATAGCACAGTATTCACGGTTTTGTAGTGGGCTTATTGCGGGTATAACTACAGTCGGCTTATAATTTGCTTGTCCTCGGTTTCTCCGACGGTTCGGGTTGTCTCGATGTGCTCTCGCCTCGTTGACACGGTGTTCCAGTTTTGTAGCTCCCTAAAGATCCTTGTCAGCTGCTTGTTCCTGAAGCGTTGGCTCGGTGACTGCTCAGCCACGATTCAGACTCGCTATGCGGTTAGCCGTGCGGGCTCCGGGAATTTTCTCCCTTCTGGCTCGTTACTCTCAGGGTTCGATCTTTCCGCTCTGGGACTTCACAAATCGGAACCGTAGGCTCTCCTAGAAAATGCCACTCGAGACCCTACCGGTCGACTGCTCTCCCTTCTGATCGCGCCAGGACCTGCTCAACTCCACTTGGCACACGGGGCTCACGCCGGGATACGCCAAAGTAGTGCTTGGGGCGAGGTACACTTTGGTTCGACAGGCTCACGATTTCTTGTCGACGGCCTTCACTGCTCCAAGTCTGGTAGACCCTCCAGGCGTAACGCCAGGACTTCGTTGGCAGGAATAAGCAGACCCCCTTTATACCTCAGCCACCTGTGTCTCGACGTGGCAAACTTGCTCCTTGTAGGCTCCCACGGCACTGCTTTCGACGACTCGCCTTGTTGTGGCTCCCTCGTAGTTTACTTGGTTGGTTTTCTGATCACTTAGTATTTAATCGACTGCTTGCCTTAACTCTTCGACTCTTCTCCTCGTGATCAACTGATCGTGTTCGACTGACCGTAACCGACTGATTCTGCTGCCAGCGCCCTACGGGTTTATATAGGGCTTCCGGGAAACGTTATTCCCCTTTTGTGCATGGACCGCCAAAGCTCTCCACACCGGGTCCATAGTCCATGGCTCCTGTTTGACCCTTTTGTCCTGATGCTGCCATTCCGCTGATTCCCGTGACGCATATGGCAAGCTTGTGTGCCGATCCGCCTCTGAGATGTGGCACCTTGTCTCTTGCTCCAAAGTTCACGGCAGAGTCCAAAGTTCGGCGGCGTCCCGTTACTTTCTTATACACACGGCACTCTCACTCTTTTTTCCCCGATAGTTTCTATGGGAGCAATAAAATATTGTTGTCCGATCCGGCTGGTTCCGATTTATATACTACCTGCAATAGAAAGAAGACTTTTGGGAAAGTTTTAACCCGATAGCTTTAATACTGAGAGACTAGTTTGCGTGGAAACTGACGGACAGATGGACGGACAGACGGCTAGATCGACTCGTCTAGTGACGCTGATCAAGAATATATATACTGTATGGGGTCGGAAACGTTTTCTTCACTGCGTTCCAAATTTCTGACTGAAATCATTATACCCTCTGCAAGGGTTTAAAAAAAATGGTCACATATTTATAGGAAATTTAAGATAATGATAAACATCTTAATATAACAAATATTAGTTCTACTACCTTTGGGAAAACTAGCTAGTTTGGCAAAAAAAATACCTATAAAAATTTTCGATTTAAAAAAAAAACACCGTTTAAAAATTATGTCCCAAAGTTTTTTATTTCGATTTTTGTATTCCTCTTTCGGTATTTTCATAACGGCTCTAACGGTTGCAAATAGAATATTAAGGCGAATCACCTTGACATTCCTCAAGTTTTGGCATTGCACACATTCTTGTAAAAATACCTGTTTCAAACTTGGTCATATTTATCAGTTAACAGCACTTATACTGCCTTGACCTTTTGTCTGCGTATCCAAACTTAATAATAACAAGAAAGGAAGTTAACTTCGGCAAGCCGAAGTTTGTATACCCTTGCAGTTATCAAAAATAATCAACTTTAGTAAATAATTTGTTTCCCGATCGTTCCTATGAAAGCTATATGATATAGTCGTCCGATTTTGATAAAATTAAATTCGGAATTCAGAACTAATAAAAAAATGTTATTTCCAAGCTTAGAAGGTTATATGTCAAAAAGCACCAAAGCTATAATTTGTTTTTTATTATTTTCCCACCAATTTTCCGATCGTTCCTTTGACAGCTATATTATATAGTCGTCTGATTTTGAAATAAATTTAATTCGAAATTCAAGACTAATTTAAAAATGTTATTTGCAAGCTAAGAAGGTTATATGCTAAAAAACACCGAAGATATCATTTTTTTTAAATTTTTTCTTCGATAGTTCCTATGGGAGCTATAAGATATAGTTGTCCGATCCGGCTGGTTCCGACTTATATACTAGCAATAGAAAGAAGATATTTGGGAAAGTTTCAGCTTTAAAACTGAGGGACTAATTTAGGAAGAAACGGACGGACTGTCGGATCGGACCGGCTAGATCGACTCGTCTAGTGACGCTGATCCAGAATATATATACTTTATGGGGTCGAAAACGTTTCCTTCACTGCGTTGCAAACTTCGGACTGAAATCATAATACCCTCTGCAATGGTATAAAAATGGTCAGATTTGTCAATCAGAACATCGTATAATTCCTGAGAATTGACCTTCTTTTGGCGGATCCAAACTCTATTTGAAGATCCTGAAAATTTAAGATGATGTTTAACAGCTTAATATAACAAACATTCGTTCTAACCCTTTTGGGAAAACTAGCTAGTTTGACGAGAAAATAGCTACAAATAGGTAAATGTTGTATACCGATAACTTGTGATGTACTGAAGCTTAAGGATTGTGCGATACGTCGTTAGAAAGGTATTTCAAATTAATAAGTACGATTTTTAAAATTAGAAAATTAAGGTCCAAAGTTATATTTATTTAGTTTTTTTAGCCTTACTCTTATTTCTCAAAAACGGCTCTAACGGTTTGAAATAAATTTTTAAGGTGTAGAGCCCTTGAGATTCCCCAACTTATTGCATAGGACACATTATTGTAAAAAATACCCCTTTCAAACTTAATAAAGAAAAAATGGTCACATTTGGGAGTTCAGAGCATTTTATACTGCCTGAGAATTGACCTTCTTTGGGCGTATACAAACTCTATTTTGTATGTAATTAGGTGCAGGCCGAGCTGCGCGGCAAAGAGTAAAGCGCTGCCGGCAATAAGAGAGGGAAGAGTGTGCGGCTAACTTAATATTTACAACTTTAAATAAACAAATTTGTTCTTTTTGTCTTCCCTTCTACTTAATTCTCAATACTCCCGTCTACTCAATACCAATTTCAGTAATGTTTTGAATTACGACTAGGTCAATGTCAACTTTAAATTGCTAAACAATGGAATTGGCGCAGGAGGGGCATCTCCCATTTTCTCTCTTCTCTTATTCCGACCTACAATGCATTCACATCTCTCAAACGAATTTTAAATCTTTCTCTTTCAACTAATGTGTTTTAGTGTATTTGATACCTATAGATTGTCCCAAAGAACAACTTAGCCGTGTTCAGTCAAACGTCAGTTAGAAAAAAAACTACATATAAGTGGTGTTAGTCTACTTTATGTTTTGATCTCTCATTCTTGGCGTTGGCTGAAACAAAAGCAGAGCCGAAAAATGTGAGCAAGGGCGCTGCTGGCGCTTAGAGAGAACATATTGCGCGGCTTTCTTCCTATATTATTATTATACCCTTGCAGAGTATATTATGATTTCAGTCAGAAGTTTGCAACGCAGTGTAGGAGAAGTTTCCGACCCACTAAAGGATATATATACTCTTGATCAGGGTCACTAGGCGAATCGATCTAGCCATGTCCGTGTGTCCTTTAACATTTGCTTAAATTTTCATTACCTTCAAATACAGTTTAGAAACGCACACAAAAGGTCAATTCTCAGGAAGTATAAGATGCTGTAAATTGGAATAAGATGATCTGAATTGATAAATGTGGCTTTTTATACCCTTGATGATAATGATTTCAGTCAGAAGTTTTCAACGCAGTGAAGGAAACGTTTCCGACCCCATAAAGTATATTGATCAGCGTCAGTAGACGAGTCGATCCAGCTATGTCCGTCTGGCCGTCCGCTTATACGAAAACCAGTCACTCAGTTTTAAAGCTATCGGGCTTACTCTTTCTCTGTTGTATGTACGTCGGAACCAGTCGGATCGGACAACTATATTTTATACCTCCTATAGGAACTATCGGGGAAAAAATTAAGAAAATACATATATTTGGTATTTTTTTTTAACATATAACCTCCTACGCTTGGAAATAACATTTTTTAATTGGTTTTTGACTTCAGTGATTTTATTATTTTAATTGTTGTATTCTTTTTTAAGACCATATTTTTGACTTCTATATGTTAGAGTAGTCCGATTTTATTTAATTGAATTCGAAATTCTTAAAAATATAAAAAATTATATTCCCAATATTATAAGATAATATGTCATTTCACATGGTGTTACTAAAGCTAATTATTTCTTATAACTGCAAGGGTATACAAACTTCGGCTTGCCGACGTTTACTTTTTTTTCCTGTTATTATTAAGTTTGGATACGCACACAAAAGGTCAAGGCAGTATACATAAGTGCTCTGAACTGATAAATGTGACCAATTTTGAAACGGATTTTTTTTACAATAATGTGTATTATTATTATTATTAATGTGTAAAATTTTATTTCCAATCGTTAGAGCCGTTTTTAATAAATCGAAAGAAGGATAAAAAAAATCTAAATAAAAAAACCTTGAAACAAATTTTTATACGGTGGTTTTTACAAAATCGGAAAAATGATACAACAAATTTTAATAAAGAAAACGTTGTACCATAATTTTTAAACGGTAGTATTTGGAAATAATTTTTAAATACCCTTCAAACGACGTATAACACAATCCTTAAGCTTCAGTACTTTACAAGTTGCTGGTGTAGAAAATTTAACTTATTTTTGCACAAGCCTATAGCTCCAGTACTTCACAAGTAATCGGTATACAAAATGTATCCATTTATTAGTGATTTTTTTTTTTTTTGAAAAACTAGCTAGTTTTCTCAAAAGTCGTATAACGAATGTTTGTTATATTAAGCTGTTTAACAACATCTTAAATTTCCAAGACGCACACAAAAGGTCAATTCTCAGGCAGTCTATTATTTTTTAATATGGTTTGAAACAGGTATTTTTTAAAAGAATGTGGCTATGATAATAGTTGAGGAATCTCAAGCGCTATACACCTTTAAAATTTATTGGAAATCGTTAGAGCCGTTTTTATAAGATTAAGCTAATAATTAATAAGAGTAAGCTAAAAAAACTAAATAAAATGAACGTTGGACCTTAATGAAACCGTAGTATTTAGACAAATCGTGCTTAAAAATCGTACTTATTGTTTTAAATTTTTTTCTAACGACGTATAGCAAAATCCTTAAGCTTCACATGTTATCGGTATACATTATTTATCTATTTATAGTTGTTTTCTCGCCAAACTAGATAGTCTTCCCAAAAGTGATAGAACTAATGCTTTTTATATTAAGCTGTTCAACATCATTTTAAATTTCTAGGACCTTTAAATACAGTATGGCTACAAAAGGTCAATTCTCAGACTGTATAAGATGCTGTGAACTGGTATAAGATGCTCTGAATTGATAAATGTGGCTTTCTTATTATTAAGTTTGATACGGGTATTTTTACAAGAATGTGTTGTTAGCCAAAGTTGAAAAATCTCAAGGACAAAACTAATTTCTTTAACAAAATTTCTTAAATTTCCAGGACCTTTAAATACAGTATAGATACGCATACAAAAGGTCAATTCTCAGACAATTTAAGATGCTGTGAACTTGTATAAGATGCTGTGAATTGATAAACTTGCAAGTTTTTCCAAAACTGGTAAAATTAATGTTTCTTATATTGAGCTATTTAACATTACCTTAAATTTCCAGGACCTTCAAATGCAGTTTGAATACGCCCAAAGAAGGTCAATTTTGAGGCAGAATAAGTGCTTTGAACTATAAATGTGACCATTTTCTTTTTTAAAGTTTTAAACAGGTATTTCTTACAAGAATGTGTCCCATGCGAAAAGTTGGAGAATCTCAAGGGCCATACACCTTAAAAATTTATTTGAAATCGTAAGGGCCTTTTTTAAAAAATCGGAAAAAAAAACAAATTTTAAAAATCGGAAAATTTGCTAAATAAAGCTAATATTATGTAGAAAAATCGTTTTTAAAAATCGTACTTATAATTTTGAAATACCTTTCCAACGACGTATAGCACAATCCAAAAGCTTCAGTACTTTACAAGTTGCGGCATACAAAAATTAGCTATTTATTGCACAATCCTGTAACTTCAAACTGTGTGTTTTCCAAACGAGCTAGTTTTCCCAAAAGTGCTAGAACTAATGCTTGTTATATTAAGCTGTTCAACATCATCTTAAATTTCTTGGACCTTCAAATACAGTTTGGATACGTACAAAGAAGGTCAATACTCATGCTGTATAAGATGACCTGAACTGATATATGTGACCATTTTTTTTGTACCCTTGCAGAGAGTATAACGCAGTGAAGGTGACTTTTCCGCCTCCATAAAGTGTATATATTCTTGATCAGCACTAGATGAGTCGATCTAGCCGTGTCCGTCCGTCTTTCCGTCCGTTTCTACGCACGCTAGTCTGTCAGTTTTAAAGTTATCGGGCTGAAACTTTCCCAAATTCGTATTTCTTTTGCAGGTAGTATATAAGAAACCAGACGGATCGGACCACTATATCTTATAGCTCCCATAGGAACTATTGGGGTGTTTTTTACAAATTATAGCTTAGCTTATAGTATTCTATAATATTAGGATTATAATTATTTATATTTTAAGAATTTAAGAATTTCGATTTAAAATTAATAAAAATCGAACGATTCTAACATATAGCTGTCAAAGAAACGGTCAGAGAAATAATGAAATAATTTTTATAACCGTTACTCGTAGAGTAAAAAGGTATACTAGAAGGAAGCGTTTCCGACCCCATAAAGTATATATATTCTTGATTAGAATTACTAGCCGAGTCGATCTAGCCATGTCCGTCTTTCCGTCTGTCTGTCCGTATAAACGATCTCGGAAACTATAAGAGCTAGAACAGGCAGCCTTGGCATGCAGATTCGTGGGCCAAGTTTGACAACTCAAGTCGATTACTAGGTTCCCAAATTGTACTTTGGTTTGAAAGACCCCAAAGCAACGGCCTTCTCGTGGTGTTCCCTGAGTACTGATTTTGATATACCAATCGGGAGCTAATTCGAGCGGTGAAAAACATACATGATGGCATATTTTTTAAAAGTTTGTTATTTGAGTAACTGGTATCTAATAGTAAAGAAACTTGACTGTACTTTCCCCTTGTTTTCTTTTTAATATCACTGAATCCAGCAACAATCCTTAAAATTGTATATGGTGTTACTAACGTTGATTATTTCTTATAAGTGCAAGGGAACGCATCGGCATCTTGTTTTTATTGAATTCGAAATGTGTTACGAACTGTTTATTTTCGGTGGCAGTGCCGCTGGCTCAGTCTGTCTCAGAGTACCCCTAATGATGCAGCTCGCAACATAAAAGAAAACATCGACAACTCCGCTATCGGACATCACAAAGTTCAAAACGTAATCATAGGTAAACATTTACAAGCATCAACAAAAATTCGGGTTTTATTTGGTGGCTTTTGATGTTTCAGCCAAGCGCTTCATCCCATGGGTACCCTTTATGTGCTACTGGGCACCACCCAAACTCGGCCGAACGGGTCACCTAAACCTGAAAAAGAAGGGACGGGCCAACTGCACTGTAAACTATACCTATACGGCTCTCGGGTCCAAATCCGGATAAATGCTCAATTACACAGAAAAGTACATGCTATGTATATCATCAAGGTACAAGTGTTTTAATTGTTTTAAATTTTCAGCCACTGCTTGCCGGCACGGAGGGCGGTTGTCGTCGGCCATGAGCACTTATTGTTGGAGGCCAGCGGCCTCTTCAAGATAGCTAGCCGGCGCACTCCACCGCCCCAAAAAGAGACGGCGATAATTCGCCACGCCGCTGCCTGACGACTGGGAGATCCAGAGATGAGGTGGACTTTGTAGTCCGGAACGGACTCACCGGGAAAATACTGGATGTCTTCAGCGAGGATGGCGAAGGCGTTCTCGGCTGGTTTTCCGTGCGTGACGCCGGTGACTGGCAGCCAAATTGTGTAGTAGGAAGAGTATTGTAGTGCAATTCCCAAGAAAGTAGTAAGCTTCCACACTATGTAATCGAACTCCCAAGTAAATCTCCCGGGTATCTAGTTGAACTTCCAAGTAAATCAGCCAAGTATGTAGTGGAACTCCCAAGTAAATCTCACGGGGCCTATTGTGTCGGGACCACGGTTGCCCATTAAATGATTAATAATAAATACCGCCCTCCATGCTAACTAACATACTATCACTCACATTTATTTTATTTTTGGCACAAAACTTAACTTAGGACCTTGCACCTGTCTGGTTCGGCAATATGGCTGCGACTATACCCATATCTGCTGATCATCTTCGCTTCTGCCCCCCGTGAATTTATAAATGTGTCTTTTTATACCCTTGCAGAGGGTATAATGATTTCAGTCAGAAGTTTGCAACGCAGTGCAGGAGACGTTTCGACCCCATAAAGTATATATATCCTTGATCAGCGTCACTAGACGATTCGATCTAACCATGTCCGTCTGTCCGTCCGTTTGTACGCAAACTAGTCTCTCAGTTTTAAAGCTATCGGGCTGAAACTTTCCCAAAAGTCTTCTTTCTATTGCAGGTAGTATATCGGACAACCATATCATATAGCTCCTATAGGAACTATTGGGGAAAAAATTTAAAAACAAGAAAGGAAGTTAACTTCGGCATGCCGAAGCTTGTATACCCTTGCAGTTATAAGAAATAATCTACTTTAGTAACACCATGTACAATTTTTAAGGATTGTTGCTGACTTCAGTGATATTAAAAATGATTTATTTCATTCTTTTTAGATCCATATGTTAGAGTAGTCTGATTCTTATTAAATTGAATTCGAAATTCTAAAAAATATACAAAAATATTCTTAAATACATACAAAAAAACATTCCCAATAATAAAAGATAATATGCCAAAAATCACCAAAAGCTATAATTTGTTTCATATTAATTTGCCAACAATTTTCCGATCGTTCCTATGACAACTATATGATATAGTCGTCCGATTTTGATAAAATTGAATTCGAATTTCAAAACTATTAAAAAATTTTTATTTCCAAACTAACAAGGTTATATGTTAAAAAACATCAAAGGTAACATTTTTCATATTTTCCGACTAATTTTTCGATCGTTTCTATAGCAGCTATATGATATAGTCGTAGGAATTTGATCACATTTATTTCGAAATTGAAGACCAACTAAAAAATGTTTTTTCCATATGTTAAAAAACACCGAAGATGTAATTTTTTTAAATTTTAGCCAAAATTTGAGAAATCTTAAGGACTAAACACCTTAAAATTTTATTTCAGATCGTTAGACCCAATTTTGAGAAATCGGAAAAAGGCTAAAAAAAAATTTAATTAAAAAAAAACTTTGCACCACAATTTTAAAATGGTGGTATTGAGACAAATCGTGTTTAAAAATCGTGCTTATTATTTTGAAATACCTTTCCAACGAGGTATATCACAAACCTGTAGCTTCAGTGCTTCACAAATTATCGCTATACAAAATGTATTTATTTATAAACATTTTTTCGCCAAACCAGATAGTTTTTAAAAAGTGGTCGACCTTATGTTTCTTATTTTAAGATTCTTAACATTATCTCAAATTTTCAGGTGCTTCAAATACAGTTTGGATAATCACATAAAAGGTCAATTCTCAGTAAAAGATGCTGTGAACTGGTATAGTTCAGGTGTGTGAGTTATAGATGAGATCCAAAGTAAACAGGACTTTAAAAAAAGACAGAACAAATAGTTTTTTCGGCAAAATCAATTTATTTTATTCAAAATAATCTCCCTCTGCTTTAATACAGCATTTTGCATGTGGAACGAGTGTTTTAGCTCGTTGCCCGGTATGGCCGCTAGTATGCCGGTGCAAGCCTTTTGAATGGCCTCGACGTCTGCATAACGCTTTCCTTTCATCGGCAAATGCATTTTTCCGAAAAGGTAGAAGTCGCAGTGTGCCATATCAGGTGAATATGGGGAGTGGTTGTTGGTTAAAACGTGATTTTTGGTCAAATAGTCGGAAAGAAGTGTTAATCGATGAGACGGCGCATTTAATGGTGGCTCTTTGTTCGAAGCTCATTTTCGCGCCGATGAAAAAAAAACATACTGACACTTAATACGCAATAACATCACTTCCAATTGATGAAATGTCATGAAATTTTTACTGGAAATCGATAAACGATAGCAGATTCTAGATGCTAGATTAAACAAGTCCTGTTTACTTTGGAACTCACCTTGTATGTCGACTCGTTTTGAAAACAAAAATGTGAGATTTTATATAGTTGAATAAAAACACCGACACCAAAGTAGATATATAAGTATCAAAACGATATTGTAAAGCTAAGAATATTGTAAAGTGGGCGGCAGACAGATTTTTGTGGGCGTTAGAAAGGGCGTATCCAACTTTTTTAAGTCAATCAATAATTAAATACGCTTTCAAAATTTGTTTTATAAGCTATCGTCTCGCGCAAACGTGTATTTTTTGTTCTCCATTTTACAAAAGTGCAGTGACTAGCTTAATAAATGTACAATAACGCGAAAAAATGCTCTCTGCGATAAAATCGCAAATTTTTATGTTGATTTTTTCACACATTGAGCTAAGTCCCCATTTCAACAATGTAGACGACGTAGACGGCTTTGCTAATTCATTGGAGTTTGTACTCGTCTCTGCAGCTCGAGGTGCAATGCAATCAAAAGAAAACAAATCTACAAATCGAACAGCTCGTCCTCGAAAAGCGACGTTTACGTCGAGAGTGGCAAAACCACAGATCGCCATCTGCTAAACAAAGCTTAAGACATCACGTCAAATTACTAAAGCTCTACAGCAAGAAGAAGCATATGACCACCGCCGCTGCATTGCTCTATGTGTCAACTTCTAGTACAAAACACTCACTATGGAGAGCTCACCCAACTCACCGAAAGACACCACAGGCAGCTGGGCGCGTTTGCCAGCACGTTTGCCAACCACCTCAAAAATATCTTCTATCCAAATCCTGCCACTAGTGCGATTACTTTGCCGACTTTACAATATGAGCTTTCAAAATGAGCCAATTAAGTTTCGCCCATGCGAAAACGTTAATATCATCAAAAATCAACTTAATCCGAAAATATCTCTGGGCCGCGATCATATAACTCCCAATATGATCACTGAGCTCCCATATTGCGTCGTTTTTTCGATGCCATCGCAAAACTTGGCCACTATTCAGTGAGATGGAAAAAGTCAATTATAATAGAGATAGGAAATCCTGACAAAGACCATACAATCCCCACGTCATACAAACCTATAAGCCTATATTCATGCTTATCTAAACTCTTTGAAACAACGCGTATTGACTCGGATAAACACATACCTAAGACTCCAGGAAAGAATGCCGTCACATCAATTTGGGTTTTGACCAGGTCAACCGGAGAACTCTAAAACATTTGATAGAGTCTGACTAGAAGCTCTAATGTACAAGATCAAGACAATGCTCCCCCACAGCACCGACATACTCTTAGAGTCTTACCTTTACGACAGAAAATTTGTTGTGAGGTGCTACACTGCTATGTCTGAGTTCCTCAAGGTAGCGTGCTAGGGCCAACATTATATGTCCTCTACACAGCAGACATCCCGACAAGCACACGACTAACAAAATCTACATTCGCTGATGATACAGCTATTTTTAGCCGCTCAAAATGCCTGATGCAAGCCGCGCAGTTGCTAGCTCGTCATCATCGATGTTGAAAAATGGCTATCAGATTGGCGAATTACAGTTAACAAACAAAAATGCAAGCACGTTACGTTCGCCCTGAACAGGCAAAACGGCTCGCCGCTTACGTTAAACAACACTCTACTCTCGCAAGCAAATGATGTAATATATCTAGGAGTATACCTCGACAGAAAGCTTACATGGCGCGGGCACATTGAAGTTGATAGAACACACCAAAAACTAAAACCAGCAGCCTTCATTGGCTTATCCACGATCGGTCTTCCTTAGCCTTAAATATAAAAACTCCTGCTGCATAACTCGGTACAAAAACCTCCTAGAAATGGGGGAATGCCAGAAATAGCAATATTGACATAGTCCAGAAAGTTCGGTCGAAGATCTCGGGAACAATCACCGAAGCACCGTGGTAGCAGAGCAACCAATCACGTCTTCGTCGCAATGTAGTCTTAGTATACTGTTAGTTAAATATTAATGTTAATTAACTTATTGTTAGTCTCAAAATGAAGAAAAGATTCAATAAATAAAAGCAAAGTTCATAAAAAAAAGGAATGCTTGTTTTCTAGCACGAAAACTGTGGGCGCCATAGTTTTGGACGGATTGATATGATATGTCCTTTATTGTTTAGATTAATACATTTTAAAGTTTTCCAGTAAGAAGAAACTTAAGAGCCAAAGCTTAGACATGGGGACAACCGGTAGTCAGTAAGATAACATCATCGTATGCATCCTCGCCCAGGTGGTTTTTGCGTGGAGTATTGATTCTTTGGTCCGTTTCGCCACTAATTGGGAGGATTTCATTATTAAGTTCTTCATTCTTCCCGTAAGTATCGAAAATGAGAGTTCAATATCGTTATCAATCCCCGGCCAACACGAAAACGAACGAGCAATGTTATTCATTTAACAATACCCAAGTGAGCACTATGAAGTTCTCCTTATCCTCAGTTTGGTCGGGAATACCAGTCTGTGCTCGAAAATAAGGAAGCCAGATTAGATTCGGTAGTGATATTCGGGAGCCATATATCCTGCTCGCTTCAGGCACTTGCCGTTCTCTGGAAAAAGCAATTTCGTAAGCATTTGTAAAAGTTCCCGGTTGTTTAGAAATAATCTCGTCACATTTACTGTGGGTCTCTATCCCAAAAGCATTCGATATAGAAAAGATCAAAAATCACAATATATTGCTGATTGTCGAAAACGCAGAGCATATGTCGCAATTTACTCCCCTGGTTCCTGGTTTCATTTTTCATAGAAGTGGACACTTCCTTATTTTCGTTGAAGTGATGATCTCCCGAATTTCGTGGACTTATTAAAAAGCGCGGCGCGGAATTAAGCTCTGGACTCTTTTGAGATCATATGTATTTTTATAAGTTGGAGCTCTCAATTAAATCGTGTGAAGTATTCTCGTACTGCAGGGTCCTGCTCACTTTGTAGTTATACCCGTTAGTCGTAGAGTAAGACGGTATACTATATTCGTGGGAAAGTATGTAACACGTAGAAGGAAGAGTTTCCGAACCCATAAGGTATATGTCCTGTCCGTCCGTATAAACGCTGAGATTTTGGAAACTATAAGAGCTAGAATATACATGCATGTAGATTCCTGGTCTTCCTACGCAGCGCAAGTTGGATCTAGGGGAGTACCACGCCCATTCTAACGCCCACAATCCGCAAAAATCTTTAGCGCATATTTAAAAAAAAAAATGTTAGCTGAAAAGTATTTGTCTCATCAATCTATTGCCACGACCACTCTAAAGCCCACAAACGGCTTAAACGCTTAAATCCGTCTGCCGCCCACATAAAATATACTGAAATAGCGGGTAGGGGGCACTTCACAATATCTCTTCGCTGCCTATATATCTCCAATTCCCTTTTACTCCCTTAAGCTGAGTAATGGGTATCTGATAGTTGAGGCACTCGACTTTAGCGTTCTTCCTTGTTTTCCATTGAAAACGGCGGCATCATTGAAGAGCTGCTTGCCTGACCAGCATTTGTGGCCTCTTGTATTGTTTCAGCACTTATAGAAGCAATTAAGGTGTTTTTCCTCAGCCATGTTGACTCACTTCTGACACCAAATAATATGTTCTTTATTGTTTAGATTAATATATATTACGGTTTTAGCATTGTGCACAAGGTTAAGACTCAAAACAAAATTAGAGATGGGGACAAGAGTACGATAGTCAACAAGATAACGACATCGTCGCACTCAATCCAGAGCGTGTCCTGGTCTAACAAATATATTGTATTTCATTCTTTTAAACATAACATTATATACAATTTGTTTTTAAAATCAAAAATTTTAAAATGAAAAGAACGTTTATTAAATACGGAAAGTGCAAAAAAAATTCTTGCAATTTCATGAGTTTAAATTAAACTTACTAACAAACAATTACCGTGAGTTTTTTTACTTACCAAATATTTGCTTGATACAGTAAGTTTAGCGGAATTGGTCCTTATCATCGATGTGCTTGATGTGAAAATTTCAGAGGAAGTAGAATTTTTTTTTAACGTTCTTTTTAAAGACTTTTTAGACACCGTAGTTAATATGGCAGTCTGTTGGAAAAGTAATGATAGTATCATTAGTAATATATCTATTAGGAAAAGTCACTGATTGTTTAAACTTACAGAAACAAAAATGTCGGAGTAATGGGTCCTGCTCTTACTTTTACTTGATTCCAAAAGCTCTATATTATTGAATATAGTAGTTGTAAGTATTGAAGTTCGCGTTATTTTAGTTGAAGGAATATAATTGCTGGGGATCGTGGCAACACCGGTAGGAGTATTATGACCATTGTTGTTTGCTGTTAAATCGTCTTTCTCCTGGCAAATTCTGAAAATGTTTGCGAATTATAAAAGTAAGTAAGTAAGTTCAAAAAGCTATAGTTACAGAACTTGAGTTAAGTTTTTTGCTCATTTACGATTCGAGTGAAGTAAGCCAAGTTTCTGATGCTACTGTCACATAAGTACTCCCAAAGGAAAATGAAGGCAACGTAAATTTGTTATTCAGGTGTAGCCAACGAAATTAAGCATTAGTTTAAAAAGATCATAACGATATAAAGTGTCGATGACCACAAATTCAGGCCGGTTTATTACTTTGAAGATGCTATTGAGAAGGGAACAGTGTTTTCTGTTTTATCAGAAATCCGTTTAAGAAAAGCTAAACTTATATAGAGAAAAATTCCTGAGGACTGACTGTCCTGACTGTTTTTTCGTGGAGTAGAATTATAAAGAATCTCCAGGATAACGCAAAGTGCTAATGTTGTATATGGGCTGGAGGTAGAGAAAGATGTTTACCGGGGCAACAATGTTGTGTTTCCATCTTTAAGACACATAGAGAAATATTGACGAATTTTAAGTACATACATTATTCATTATAAATTAATAATATTGTTACTTTAGTTATTTTTGTAAGTGGTGTTGGTATGAGTTTGGTGGTACTTAAACATGGACAGATTTTTGAAAAGTAAGTAACAATTATCCAATATATATACGTATTTTTTATGTTTATACATATACGTATAAGTATCTGCCCTCCCTCATCTTCAGTAAGGCTAGATATCATCGAACCTTGTCGATAAGCTCTTCTTTTTAAACATAAATAAACATGAAAATAATATGTTATTATATACATATCTTTAAGTTAGGGATAGTAAAGTAAGGAAAGTACAGTAAAGATAGTAAAATAAGTATAGTAATGTAAGGACAGTATAGTAGGCATAGGCGTATTACTATACTAAACTTGTTTTATAATTAGTTTAATTTTTATTTAAAAAGTAAGGAAAGTTCCATATACTACCGATTTGGACCTTGTACATAATGAACAATTTTATTAATTTTTTTTCGTCTTTAGTTAAGAAGTGAATAATAAAATGGATAATTTTTGATGAAAATTAGATTTATATTTTTAAACATTACAAATTAAAATAAAGTTTAAGTACACTTAATAAAAATTGCTCATTGTTTCATTTAAATAATCGATAAAACATCAATAATTTTCATTTTGACTGCCTCACACTTTTTTTTACGTATACCATTCAAAAAACAAGTAAACACGTGTATCAGGATTTGCCAAAAAAAAATTCCCTCTGTTTGCAAGTCTATATCTCCATCTGGAGTTATTTGACCTATTTCATGTCTTTGGCATAAAATCCTCTGAAGCCTATACTTGTTAAATAAATATTTTAGGCACACCAAATTTTATTGCATAATAAATATAGTGAATATATTAAGGAAAAGCTTATAAAAACAAATATATCTTATTAAATATATTTCCTTTTTTATTTAGACATTATCAGATATACAAGTGTTCTAATAAGAGCGAGCGAGAAGGCTGCTGAAAATATTAGGGGCCTTACTACATTCAATTCCATAGCTTGAAAACTTTAAAAGAAATTGATTGTAGGTGACAAATAGAAACATATTTTAAAATTAAAAAACAACTTTTTCTGTGAGGGCAAAAGTTTAAACATTTTTTAAAAATAAAATTAGCTTTTATTGTTTAAAAAATGTATTTAAAACGTAGACGTTTCAGAGGAGTTTATGCAAAACACATGAAATATTACAAACATAGAGACTTTTGAATACCAGCTTTTTTTCAAACTTTAAAAAATTTAAACCAAAAAATTATTTTTTTTCGGCCAAATTTTGATACACTTTTTTACTAATTTTCCCAATAGTATAAGTAAACAAAGTTTCAGGCAAATCAAAAATGTCAACTTAAAAAGTTGTTCGGTTTGTAAAAGAACGGTCGATATGTGTAATTGTATTTAAAAGAAACCCAAAACTTTTTTAAAAAGAACCGATACTAAAGGTGTCGATAAATATTAGTCAAAGTAGTGGCGGTACCTTTGACTGGTTGTGCAAAAGGTTAATGGAAGGGTAAGGTATTAACATTTTTTGTATACCCTTCCATAGGGTAAAATGATTTCAGATTCAGACGTTTCCTACCCCATAAAGTATATATACTTATGGTCAGCATCACTAGGCGAGTCGATCTAGCCATGTCCGTTTGTCCGTCAACATATTGCTACTAAAAATTTTCCTAAAGTCTTATTTTTTTGCAGGTAGTATATAAGTCAGAAACAGCCGGATCGGAAAACTATATTTTAAGGCTTCCATGGGAATGGTCAGAAAAAATGTTTTAAAATTATATCTTTAGTGTTTTTATACCCTAGCAGAGGGTATAATGATTTCAGTCATAAGTTTGCAACGCAGTGATGGAGACGTTCCCGACCCCATAAAGTATATATATTCTTGATCAGCGTCACAAGACGAGCCGATTAGTGGTAAATTTGTGGTAAAATAATATTCGGTGTTTTTTAACATATAAACTCTTACGCTTGGAAATAACATATTTTAATTTGTTTTGAATTTCGAGTTAAATTTTATCAAAATCGAACGTCTATATCATATAGCTGCTATCGAAACGTTCGGAAAATGAGTCGGAAAATATGGAAAAATTAAATCTTTGGTGTTATTTAACATATAACCCTTTGAGCTTGGAAATAACATTTTTTAATAAGTTCTGAATTTCGAATTAAATTCCATCAAAATCGGAAGACCTTATCATATAACTGCCATGGGAACGTTCGGAAAATTAGTGGTAAATCAATATAACAAAAGTATATTTTCGGTGTTTTTTAAAATATAACCTTCTAAGCTTGGAAATAACATTTTTTAATTAGTTCTGAATTTCGAATTAAATTTATTCAACATTGGACGACTATATCATATAGCAGTCATAGGAACGATCGGAATATTGATGGGAAAATATTATGAAACAAATTATAGCTTTGTGGTTTTTTGACATATTATCTTATAATGTTGTGAATGTAATTTTTTATATTTTTTTTACATCTATATGTTAGAGTAGTCCGATTTTTGATAAATTTAATTTGAAATTCTTAGAAAGAGAATGAAATAAAAAAAGAATGAAATAATTTTTTTTGGTAATATCACTGAAGTCAGTAACAATCCACTATGTGAAATTTTACAACTTTTTTTTTGGCCAAAACCGTTTTTCAAAAGTGGTTTGAAATTGATTTTGACTATCAGAATAGATTAAGATAACATCAATCTCCAATGTTACCAACAGAAAAGTTTAGCAGATCGCACCACTGTTATCAGCTGTTAAAGTCTGTTTTTATTTCAACGAGGTGGCAGCTCTAATAAATCACCAATAATTCTATAAAGTTAGAATGGTTAAAAAGTGTAAAACTAAGCAAAGGAGTGCCGTTTTTGAAATGCCATTTAATCAGAGAGGCTTGTATCTTGTGTATTTGTGTTTATCGATTGTGGTGCTCGTATAATCGTGTGTAAGTTCTAACCTAAAAATACGAAATCTTTAAATTCATTTTTATTTTTAAAAAGAGCTACAAGTGAGTCCAGCTCGCTTCCCCTCTAAAACCTTTTTTATCTTGTAAAGCATTTAATTCTCATTAGGCTCAGTTAGTATAAAAGTGCACTTTTGCGCACTTTTTCTAAATTTTGGTTTTTAAGAAATCTACCTAATACTGTATCCTTCCCGTATTTTTGTCTGGTAAGTTTCACTTCCAACATTGGCTTGAAAAAAACAGTACGCAACGTTCTTTGTTATTAAATATTAATTATTTTAAAAATATTTTACAACATAATTTCACTTAACGAAGAATAGTAATAACAAGAAAGGAAGTTAACTTCGGCAAGCCGAAGTTTGCATACCCTTGCAGTTATAAGAAATAACTCGAGTAAATAAATTGTTTCCCGATTGTTCCTAGGACAGCTATATGATATAGTCGTTCGATCTTATTAAAATTTAATTCGAAATTCAGAACTAATTAAAAATGTTATTTCCAAGCTAAGAAGGTTATACGTCAAATAGCACCAAAACTATATTTTGTGATATATTATTTGCTCAACAATTTCCCGATCGTTTCTATGACAGCTATATGATATAGCCTTACGATTTTAAAAAAATGTAATTCGAAATTCACAACTAATTAAAAATTGTTGTTTCCAAGCTTAGAAGGTTATACAGTAAGAAACACCAAAGAATATAATATTTTCATATCTTCCGACTAATTTTTCGATCATTTTTATTGCATATAGCTGCCATATAGTCGTCCGATTTTGATAAAACTGAATTCGAAATTCAAAACTAATTAAAATATGTTAAAAAATACCGAAGATATAATTTTTTTAAAGCTTTTCCTCGATAGTTCCTATGGGAGCTATAAGATATAGTTGCCCGATCCATCTGGTTCTGACTTATACGAGTATATACCTTGAGGGGTTGGAAATGCCTCTTTCACTGCATTGCAAACATCTGACTGAAATCATTTTTCCTTGTTAAAATACACCAAAGATATATTTTTTTTTAATTTTTTCACCGATAGTTCCAATGGGAGCTAAAAGATATAGTTGTCGGATCCGGCTGGCTCCGACCTATCTTGTGTATTTGTGTTTATCGATTGTGGTGCTCGTATAATCGTGTGTAAGTTCTAACCTAAAAATACGAAATCTTTAAATTCATTTTTATTTTTAAAAAGAGCTACAAGTGAGTCCAGCTCGCTTCCCCTCTAAAACCTTTTTTATCTTGTAAAGCATTTAATTCTCATTAGGCTCAGTTAGTATAAAAGTGCACTTTTGCGCACTTTTTCTAAATTTTGGTTTTTAAGAAATCTACCTAATACTGTATCCTTCCCGTATTTTTGTCTGGTAAGTTTCACTTCCAACATTGGCTTGAAAAAAACAGTACGCAACGTTCTTTGTTATTAAATATTAATTATTTAAAAAATATTTTACAACATAATTTCACTTAACGAAGAATAGTAATAACAAGAAAGGAAGTTAACTTCGGCAAGCCGAAGTTTGCATACCTTTGCAGTTATAAGAAATAACTCGAGTAAATAAATTGTTTCCCGATTGTTCCTAGGACAGCTATATGATATAGTCGTCCGATCTTATTAAAATTTAATTCGAAATTCAGAACTAATTAAAAATGTTATTTCCAAGCTAAGAAGGTTATACGTCAAATAGCACCAAAACTATATTTTGTGATATATTATTTGCTCACCAATTTCCCGATCGTTTCTATGACAGCTATATGATATAGCCTTACGATTTAAAAAAAATGTAATTCGAAATTCACAACTAATTAAAAATTGTTGTTTCCAAGCTTAGAAGGTTATACAGTAAGAAACACCAAAGAATATAATATTTTCATATCTTCCGACTAATTTTTCGATCATTTTTATTGCATATAGCTGCCATATAGTCGTCCGATTTTGATAAAACTGAATTCGAAATTCAAAACTAATTAAAATATGTTAAAAAATACCGAAGATATAATTTTTTTAAAGCTTTTCCTCGATAGTTCCTATGGGAGCTATAAGATATAGTTGCCCGATCCATCTGGTTCTGACTTATACGAGTATATACCTTGAGGGGTTGGAAATGCCTCTTTCACTGCATTGCAAACATCTGACTGAAATCATTTTTCCTTGTTAAAATACACCAAAGATATATTTTTTTTTAATTTTTTCACCGATAGTTCCAATGGGAGCTAAAAGATATAGTTGTCGGATCCGGCTGGCTCCGACCTATATACTACCTGCAATAGAAATAATACTTTTGGGAAAGTTTCAGCCCGATAGCTTTAAAACTGAAAGACTAGTTTTCGTAGAAACGGACAGACAGACGGACATGGCTAGATCAAGAATATATATACTTTATGGGGTCGGAAATGTCTGCTTCACTGCGTTGCAAAGTTCTGACTGAAATCTTCGGTGTTTTTAACATGTAACCTCCTTCACTTTGAAATAACATTAATAATAATATAATAATAATAAATTGATCTTCGGTGTTTTTTAAGATATAACCTCGTACGCTTGGAAATAACATTTTTTATTGGAATTGAATTTTGACTTAAATTTTATCAAAATCGGCTTACGACTATGTCATATAGCTGTCATAGGAAAGATCGGAAAATTGGTGGGAAAATAATATGAAACAAATTATAGCTTTGGTGCTTTTTGAGATATAACCTAACCCAACTTGAATAAAATCAAAATCGGTCAATACGCGCTTACTCTAAAAAATTAAAAGTGCCTATATTGAAAACAAAAATAAAATGTTTATAAACCAAAAACAAAAATCCAAATCGGTCAATACGCGCTAATAAATTTAAGTGCAAATATTGAAAATTAACAAAGCAACGACAACTAAAAATGGCTAATCCTTCAGCGCTACCACAGCTGTCCGAGGGTCATTTGAATCAATTGATCGGGCAAATCAAAGAATTGGCATACTTTGATGGAAATCCAGCAGAGCTAAGCCGGTACATTGCCAGGTTTGAGTACCTTCTACAAATATACCCTACTCAAGATGCCCAACAAACTCACATTATATATGAAGCCATCGAAAGGACCATTGTCGATTCAGCGCAAGCAGTCATCGAAGAAGAAAAATCAAACGCTTGGGTAACTACAAAAGCAGCTCTAATCAAGGCCTTCAAGGATCATAGGCCTTATGAAGACATCATCCAGGACATCCGGGTTACCCAATACCAAGGAAGCATTAGTAAGTTTGTAAATGAACTTAAGTTTGGTTCTATAAAAGTACAAAATAATTTAGAATTAGAGTCAGACTCGGCAGAAAGATTACTTTTCACAAGTTCATTAAATAAAACTACGAAGGATTGTATCGAGAAAAAACTTCCCGACAGATTGTATAATTCTTTATCCAAAAAAGATATCACAACTCTTGCTTACTTAAAACAAGCTGCAATGATATTAGGCAATTGTGACGCAGACCCATTCGATAATTATAAACCTAAACGTCATGATAATCAAAGGTATTCGAGAGGACCACATCGAAATTATTATTATCTAATTCTTAATCTAATTATCTAATTATTTAATTCTCAATCACAAAATGATCCAAAGTATAACAATAATAATTCAAGGAAAGATAATAGTTCAAATAATTCAAAAAGTCTCCAAAGTTCACGAGCTTAAGAAAAACCTAGATCAAGGTAGGGCACAACATCCTTTAAATTTCCAGGCATCGACTTCAAGTAATTCTCCTAGTGCACCTGTTAAGAGACAAAGGAAAACTGACGTGCACAGAATAGTATGGACGTAAATTTGCAAACAACAAACTGCCTCGGATACAGAAAGTTTTGCCCATATGTCTGAGTAATGATTAAGGGAAAACTCTTTAGAGCTATGATAGATACAGGGTCATTTATCAACGTAATGACAAAAAATTTTGCAGAAAATAAAATAGTGGAATAAAAATTTAAAAAAGTATACAATAAATGCATCAAGAAAATTCAATAAAAGTGTAACATTAGATCCTTGGAAAATGTGTCCTACTTAACAGAAATTTTATTTAAATAAATTTTCTGACAATTACGATAAATTAATAGGCAGAGATTATTTAAAAGAAAAAGGGCAAAAATAAATAACGAGGAGGGAACAGTGATGTTAGGAGACATGTTACTTTATACAAAGTATGGAGAAAATGATATAGAAAAGGATAAGACCGCAGTAAAATGCCTTAATCCACCATCATTTGAAAAAAAATTGAAAAGGATAATACCGCAGTAAAATGCCCTAATCCACCCTTGTCATATGACAGATCTTTTAATTTTGCCATAAATAATGAATTAAAATAATGTAATGAATACAAGTTAGAGCACTTGAATGAGGAAGAAAAAAAAAATTTAAAAAAGGTTTTATTTGAATTTAAAGACATCCAGAGAAAAGAAGGTGAAAATGTGACTTTTACAAGTACTATTAAACATTCAATACAAACCAAGCATGAAGATCCCATATAGCCATATAAATACCCTCATATTTTCTATGAAGAAGTTAACAAACAAATAAATGAATTGATTGAACAGGAAATAATTCATAAATCAATTTGGATAGTTCCAAAAAAGAGCGATGCATCAGGAAAACTGAAATTCAGATTAGTAGCAGACTACAGAAATTAAAATGAAATTAAATATAAGACAAATTAGGAAGATGTCAATATTTAACAATCATTGATTTAGCCAAAGGAATTCATCAAATTTAAATGGAACCAGAATCAATAGCTAAAACATCATTCTCAACAAAACATGGTCATTACGTATATACTCGAATGCCATTTGTCCTTAAAAATGGCCCGCTACTTTCCAAAGATGTATGAACAATTTATTAGAAGATTTAATCTATTAAGATTGTTTAGTATATCTAGATGATATTATAATTTTTCCACTTCATTGGAAGAACACATTCTATCATTATATATATATTATATATACAACAAGACTTAAAGATATTCTGACTTCACAGACTTCAAAGGAAAAAGGAAGCTCTAGCAGAAGTCACAGGTAGAGATTGGCTAGAAGCCAAAAGAGTAATCATGAAAGTATTCAATGAAATGGGAAAACCCCAAGAAATAAAGGCAGACAAAGATTCATCATTTATGTGCGTAGCTTAACATAATTGGATAACTCAGAAGGAGTTCAAATTCAAATAACAACCAGTAAAAACGGTGTTTCAGATATAGAAAGATTACATAAAACAGTAAATGAAAAGTTAAGAATTATAACAAGTGAATCAGTTATCGAGAATAGATCTACTAACTTCGAACTAATTCTTTATGTTTACAATCACAAAACCAAATATAATGCTACAAATTAGATACCAGCTGATATTTTCATGTATGC
Source organism: Drosophila biarmipes (assembly GCF_025231255.1). NCBI lineage: Eukaryota > Metazoa > Arthropoda > Insecta > Diptera > Drosophilidae > Drosophila > Drosophila biarmipes. Next base: position 941,628 of record NW_026114533.1, read on the forward strand.
AGGAACTCCAGATCACAACACACAAATGAAGAAAAGTAACAGAATCGAACAACTAAATGAAAAACGTCATGACTATGAGATAGACCCGAAATATAAACAAGCACCTTTAGTAAAATCTAAGACTACAAATCAATTTAAAAAGACAGGTACTTTAAAGAAAGTTGACGAGAAACATTTTGAATAAACTAACAGAGGAAGGAAAATGGTGCATTATAAAACATAATATAGAAAGAAAAAGAAAATTAATAAAAGCAAACATGATAATAATTCCAGGCAAACGGAAGGAAACGAACGGACCAGTGAAACCAACAATTTTCTCTACTTTATTAGCAACTGTAATTCAATTGACAATTGGACAAAGTATTGAGATAACTCATATAAAAGTTCAGAATGCGAAACAGCGTAGTTAAAAAGGGGAAAGAAATTTTCAGAAATAAAGGGTAAGGGAACTTATTGTGTCCTCCTTTTTCCCAGTAACTTTGTTTTTGTGTCGTCTAACTATCGTCCAGAGGTGTCTCAAAAGTTACTTCTTCACGATCGCGACCTTTTTTGTTTTTCTAAAATGTGTGCTATCGTCTATCTATCGTCCAGAAGTGTCTCAGAAGTTACTTCTTCGCGATCGAAATGTGTGCTATCGCTTTTCTATCGCTCAGAAGTGACTTAGAAGTAACTTCTACGCGATATACGTATATCGAAATGTGTGCTATCGCCTTTCTATCGCTCAGAAATGACTTAGAAGTAACTTCTACGCGATGTACGTATATTTTGTTTTTGTAAAATGTGTACCATCGTCTTCTATCTTCAGAAGTGACTTAGAAGAGACTTCTGGACGATAGACGATAGAATTATCGCCCTTTTGTTTGCAGGCGACATATTCATAGTACCACGTACTCCTATGCACATGTCCACACATACACGCAGTCACTCTCGAGACACCCTTTAAGAAATAACAATTGAGTCACCCTCTAAGAAATAAGAATCCAAATTTAATTGTAAACAAGCCAATGCAAAATTACCAAGTTATAAGCAAGCCACAGGAAAATTACCATGAAACAAAACCTCAGCTTGTAGACTAAACAATTAGAACGAGCTGCTGTTCGGACTATCGGCAAGTTCCCACAATTCAGGATACTTCGATTCGAGACTTTGGGACCCCAGTCTGGAGTCTAAAGACCAAAGTTAGGGAGTGACTCAATTGCAGCAAAACCCACTCACAAAAAGCCCTAAAGATCAAAACCGAGGTATGATAGTAAATGAAGTAGAAGTTAGAGAGCGAGTTCAGTTTGAGATTTGTCAATAGCAAGTCGGTGTTCTTCAAGAATAAAACTTGTAACCAGTTTAAGAATAAGAAATTAAATAAATTGTTTTTAACTTAAACTTATGGTGTAAGAATTAAATTATATATAGGTACATAAATAACGAGAAAGGTATTTCTTTCTTTGTACATATATGACATTTGTGATTTTTTTCATAAAAGGATAATACCTCAAGAATTTGTTTATTTACAACGGACTTTGCGCCTGCGTCAGGCCATTTTAGCAATCATTTATATCTCGCCATTTTTTCTTTTTTTTACTCTGGGATTATGGTATGGTAAGCAATGGGTGGTTTGCTTAATGGGACCTAAATTATTATCATACAATTTGAAAAAAGGATAAAATTTACCATTAGGTGTGGGTACACACATTTCATATGGTGATATAAAAAGGGATAAAATCTCTTCAACTTGATTCCAGCTCAATATAAAAATTTTGAAATATCAAAATATTATTATATTTTTATACTGTTGCAGAGGGTATATTGATTTCAGTTTTCTTACATATCATATGCGTTTGCAACGCAGTGTAGGAGACGTTTTCGACCCTATAAAGTATATATATTCTTGATCAGAAACAGTAGACGAGGCGATCTATGTCCATCTGTTCGCCCGTCTATCCGTCCGTCTGTCCATTCGTCTGTCCGTACGTTACTACGCAAACTAGTCTCTCCGTTTTATAGCTATCGGGCTGAAACTTTACCAAAAGTCTTCGTTGTATTGCAGGTAGTAATAAGTCGGAACCAGCCGGATCGGACAACTATATCTTATAGCTCCCATAGGAACTATAGGGGAAAAAATTAAAAAGCAATTATATCTTTGGTGTTTTTTAACATATAAACTCCTACGCTTGGAAATAACATTTTTAATTGCTTTTGAATTTTGAATTAAATTTTATCAAAATCGGACAACTATAGCTACCGTAAGAACGATCGGAAAATTAGTGGTAAAAAAATATAACAAAATTATGTCTTCGGTGTTTTTTAGCATATAACCTCCTACCCTTGGAAATAATATGTTTGATTTGGTTTTGAATTTCGAAATAAATTTTATCAAAATCGGACGACTATATCATATAGCTGTTATAGGAACGATCGAAAAATTTATGGGAAAATTTAGGGTTATGAAACAAATTATAGCTTTGGGGCTTTTTGACATATTATCTTACAATATTGGGAATATAAATTTTTATATTTTTAATAATTTCGAATTTAATTTAATAAAAATCCTCCTATGCTGAAATAATTTTTTTTTGTAATATCACTGAAGTCAGCAACAATCCTTAAAAGTTTCACATGGTGTTTCTAAACTTGATTAGTTCTTATAACTCCAAGGGTATGCAAACATCGGCTTGCCGAAGTTAACCTCCTTTCTTGTTTAGAATATTTTCGACTGTGAAAGAAACAATTTTCTCTCTGTGTACTTTACCAATTTTAAAAATCATCTTTTGGTGTGTTCGGCTAGCTGTCCATGCTGTGCTTGTATAAGATAAAAGAAAGAAAGAATGAAATCCTGGACAAAAAACTTGACTTAGTGAAAGAATTGTCCATGTTATTTTTAAATCTGATAACATGAATTGAAATTGTTTATTAGTAGAATAAAACTACTACTCTTACTACTACCAACATCCTTACAGGTCCGTTATACTGTTTCTTTACAGAATAGAAGTAGAAAACTTGAAATAGAAAAAATATAAGCAACTAGAAATAGATATTACCAGACCCCAACACGTGTACCATAAAGTTGAATTAGAAATTAAATTTAAAAACGTTCCTATATTAGGACTTTAATGTTTTCAAAATATGTTCTAATGGTAATGAAAAAATTTAATATATGAGAAATAATACAATGTGAGAAATAATTTACAATTATACATTGGAACTAAGCAAAAATCTGCATGCGAAACGATGGACCGGTGTATTTATTAAAGATTCTGGAGTCAGAAAATTAAATTGAGGTTTAGGGGTACTTACACGTGTTAAAAATCACAGTCTAAGTCTTTACTTCACATCGAACGTCGTCTAAAGGACACGTACTTTGATTACTTTGGTTACCAGAACAGTTGGTAACAGTTAGTTACCAACTAGACAGTACAAAAACAGTACATGTATAGTAACAACGGGTAATAACCGTACCAAATCCAAAAAGCTCAATCATCATCATGAACCAGGAAAACCAGATGAATATTAGAAGAACACAAAGAGTTCAATAAATTTAATAAAAAAAGACGCTGATATTAAAGACAGGGATGCCTGAAAATGTAAGATCTGCGATCCTTAAGGCGAAGTGCAAAACAACAAAGGAGGGAGAGCCTTTAAAGTAAAAATCTATTAAACTCGTATGAAGCATTAGGATAATCTTGAAATTTTTGTTGTGCATTAAAAATGTGTTGGGAAATGCTGAGGGTTAAATAAAAGTTTTAATAAATTGTATTCAAGAACTAGTGTTGATGTTGACTGAGATTCTTGACGATGTGTTTGAACAAAAAAAAAAAGATAAACAAACTTTTAAAATGGAAATAACACTATCACCTGAAGTATTCCTATCAATCGCATTCCGGAGTTAGGATTCATATGTTAGTCCCAAACTGGGGCATGGGAGCCAAAGCAGCAGGAATGTGAAATTGTCGGCGACCCGCAAAAAACCTCGATTCACATTAATAAAAAATACAAATTACAAGTTCAAAACAGAAAAGAGCGAAAAATCGAGATGCGCCAGTCAGCAAGGCTTGGCTATCGAAAATTGTGGGACCAGAGTTGCTTAGGAATACCTATCGAACGCGTCGATAGGTAGAAAATTTAAAAGTTGACAAAACGACAAGCGCCCTACATCTTAGAGTTAAAAAAAGGGCGAGATATAAAGGATTGCTAAAATTTCCTGACGCATGCGCAAAGCCCTTAATGAAAAAAAGCATATATATACGTATATATCCAAGCTGCCCGACGGCTTCGGAACCTCCAGGTCAAATATGAGGACGAGGCATGATATCTGAGGCTATTTATCGAGTGGATGAACGAACTATACCGGAGCATCCAGCTCGATGAGGGTTGTTTCAAGCAATGTTGTTAGGTGTATGCACCGAGGATAAGCAAACGGCAAGCATTTTATTTTTATTATTTCCTTTCAAGTCATATGAACGGTTTTCAGCAATAACTATGTTTTTGAATGTATGTACCCGTGCGGGGACAGAAAACTTTACTTATTAAACCACAAATATATATAATAATACCAGATAAGTTATTAAATCCGTATAAGTCACAAAGATGTTGTCCACCCTAAACATTCATTTATCAAAGTTTTGTAATGACAAAGATTTAATTTAAAATATCCAAAGATAGTTCCTTTGGAATTCTTGAAATATTTTTGAGGTAAAGAAATGATTTTAATAAAAATCATTTAGGTATGTATATATATTATATATAGATATATATATATTTTATATATATTATATATAGAAATATATATATAATTTCTATATATATTAAAAAAAAAGACAGAACAAATAATTTTTTTGACAAAATCAATTTATTTTATTCAAAATAGTCTTCTTGTGCTTTAATACAGCGTTTTGCACGTTCCAAAAGCATGTGGAACGAGTGTTTCAGCTCGTTGTCCGGTGTGGCTGCCAGTATGCCAATGCAAGCTATTTGAATGGCCTCTAAGTCAGCATAACGCTTTCTTTTCACGTCGCACGGTACCATATCAGGTGAATACGGGGAGTGCTTGATGATTTAAATGTGATTTTTGGTCAACTAGTCGGACACAAGCGTCGATCGATGAGACGGTGCATAATCGTGCAACAAACGCCAACTTCCATTTTCGTCGAATACGGCGCACCAAACGCATCAAAACTCTAAAGTAGAATACCGTATTAACGTTTTGGCCGGGTTGAACAAATTTTTTTTTGGACAATACCCTTGGAATCATAAAAACAAATCATCATTGTGTTCACTTTTGACTAATCCAGGCGCGATTTTTTTGGGATTCGGCTCGTCCGGCGCCTTCCATTCAGCACTCTGGCATTTCGTTTCGGGATCATATTGAAAACACCACGTTTGGTCACTAGTCACAATCTTGTAAAGGAAGTTCGGGTCTTTTTTTGCCTCTTTAATGATGATGATGACGACAGTCAATTTGTGCGGAACAAACCGTGCACACACCTTTTGTAAGCGCAAATGTTCGGTCAAAATGCGATAAATCGATATTTTGGAGATGTTCAATTCTATTTCCATAAATTTCAATGATGATTTCGGCTGATTTTTTATGAATTCACGCACAGTTTCGATGGAATTTTCGGTGATCACGGATTTTGGTTGGCCCACATGTTCATCGTCATTTATGTCCTCACGACCACTTTGAAAACGTTGAAATACCTCGTGGACTCTGCTACGGGATTGGCAATCATCGCCTTTAATCAATTGAAACGTTTCGGTAAAAGTTTAACCAATTTTAAAACAATATTTAATGTTCACTCTTTGTTTGAAGCTTATTTTCGCACCGATGACACAAAAGCGTACTGACACTTAAAACGCAATAACCTCACTTCCAATGTATGAAATGTCATACAATTTTTACAAGAAGTCGATGAACGATAGCAGATTCTAACGCACCAGTTTATATAGGGGTGGCGCCACTAGACGGCGCTAGATTAAAAAAGTCATGTTTACTTTGGAACTATGTAATGAGTAATACAACTTTCAACATGAATATATAGTGTAACCACTCCCCATTCCCCTCCAACAACAACAGCAAATAAAATAGATCTGTAGAACAATGTCACCTCTTATAAGATTTTGTATAAAAATAGTACCAAGCATTGTTCTACGATTTACAAGTGTAGGTAAATTAAGCAATTGTAATCTACTCTGGTAGGAAGGCAGCCTTACGTTTTGATCCCAATTCAAACTACGCAGGGCAAATAATATAAATTTTTTTTTACCGACTCAATACGGTCAATGTACACTTGATATTGTTGACTCCAAGCCGACGAACAATATTCGAAAATAGGACGACAAGGGATGTAAATAATTATTTGGTCTTAGGGTCATCAAATTCTTTTGACCAACGCTTTATAAACCCAAAAACACTCATGGCTTTGTTAACAGTGGACATTATGTGGCAGTCCTATTTAAGCTTAGGGTCCAGAAGAACACCTAAATCCCTAACTGAATATATATGGTCAATTGGCGTATTTTTAAGAAATAAACTTATAAGGGTAGGAGTACCCCAATCAATATCTGACTGTAAGTTAAAACCCGAAATTATATTAAAGACAACCCTCCGAGTCCTACCATTCAAGTAACATGAAATCCAATATAATAGATTACCAAACCCAAGCTAATCTAATTTAAATAAAAAAAGAGAGTGGTTAACGGAGTTGAATGCCTTACTAAAATCTGTATACACAAGTCAGTCTGCATTTTCTTAAATGTATTTATGATATAAGGGAGGAACATAAATGTTGCAAATGAGAAGTGATAATACGTTAAAATGCTTAAGAAATTGACGACAATTTATAAATAATTCTATAATTTTGGGCATCCGCTTTGCACCCTTTTTATGGGGTGGAATAATAAAAGAGTCCTTCCAGATAGTAGGAAAAACTGATGATGAAATAGACAAATTAACAAGAAATGAAGTTAACTTCGGCTAGCCGAAGTTTATATACCCTTGCAGTTACAAAAAAAATTTTTTAAATATAAAAATTTATATTCCCAATATTATAAGATACTGTGTCAAAAAGCCCCACAGCTATAATTTGTTTCATATTATGTCCCACCAATTATCCGATCGTTCCTATGACAGCTATAGTCGTCCGATTTTAATAAAATTTAATTCGTAATTCAAAACCAAATAAAAAATGTTATTTCCAAGCGTAGGAGGTTATAAGTTAAAAAACACCGGAGACATAATTTTTAATGTTATTTTACCACTAATTTCCCGATTGTTCCTATGGGCGATATATGATATAGTCGTCCGATTTTGATAAAATTTAATTCGAAATTCAAAACCAAATAAAAAATGTTATATCCACGCTGGTTGCGACTTATATACTATCTGCAATAGAAAGAAGACTTTTGAGAAAGTTTTAGCCCGATAACTTCAAAACTAAGAGACTAGTTTTTTTTTTTTTAGTCTTGCAAACTTCTGACTGAAATTATTATACCCTCCGCACAAAACATAAGCAAGTCCATGTGGAGAATAAGTTGGCATTGTTGTTGCTAAACCTCTTAAGAGAGCTTTCGGTTTTTACAGGGGGAAAAAACCAAATTTTTCCTATTTAAGGGATTAGGGTAGTTAGAATTTGACAAAGCTGTCAAACTATAAGTAGTTTGGAACAACTCAGCAAATAAATCAGCAATTTCAGAATCCATCGATGCCTCCATTGAGATTAGACGTACCGATTACGGCAAAACCAATGACTTACGCTTCGCATTAACAAAGTTGTAAAACTGTTTCGGATCATTAAAATACGTATTTAACACTGTATAGAGTAGTTCAGTGGCACTTTCAGTGTCTGTACAATTGTACAAGTATGTCCAATTATAATAAGAAGTCATTATACTTTTTATAGTCACATTTACGAAAACATCTCATTTTAGTTAGTGACACTAAAGAAGAGAGGGTATCAAAGCAGGGGAGGCAAATTGTCAGTTCCATAGTTGGATGATATTGGTCTTCCTCAGTTCTACATACTGTGACTTCCGACGGGTCTGAAACAAACACAAGATCTAATTGTCACAAAAGTCAGTAGGAGGAGACCAAGAAATATCAGGTAGATTAAAGTCTTGGTTTATTTCAAACTCCGACTTAATTATTTGTTTGATAGTTTCAGACATCTCTTGACTTTCGATTCGAATTTTGTACTGTTTTTTTTTGTACTTGTTCAACCAGAAAAACAAAGGAAAAAACAGTGTCGTGCCTACTCAAACGCCCACACTCACTTACACACACAGTAACTATATACACACTCTATTATTGTCGAATAGAATATTATAATTTCGAATTTTCAAATTGTGTGCAAAGTACACAATAAAAAGAGAAAATGGAAATTCATATTGAATGGGCATTTCAGGTAGCGGACACCCATTTGAAAATTTATATTATACAAAACGTATGAAAGATGTTCATTAAAATCATATCTTTACCTGAAAAATAAATCAAGAATTTCCATTGAAATATCTTTGGATAGTTTAAATAAGATCTTAGATTAGAATAATTTAAAATAAAATATTATAAGATATAAAATGCAGTGTGCTTCGTTCGCTCATCCTCGGTGGCATACACCTGTACCCAGCATTCCCCTTATTATATTTGGCTTCATCTGGTACCATTCCAGTGTCTGGTTGTGGATTTTTTAGCAGAATCGGGGTAGTTCTGATGTCGTGTTGCACTTTTCTTTTTTCCTTTACTCTGGCTCTGGGTTTATGGAACGGTTACAAGTGAAAATCACACACCTACGCACTCCTATGCATATGCCCACACATCCACACATATACACAGTCAGCCTCGAGACACCCTTTAAGAAATAACAATCGAGTCACCCTCTAAGAAATAAGAATCCAAATTTAATTGTAAACAAGCCAATGCAAAATTACCAAGTTATAAGCAAGCCACAGGAAAATTACCATGAAACAAAACCTCAGCTTGTAGACTAAACAATTAGAACGAGCTGCTGTTCGGACTATCGGCAAGTTCCTACAATTCAGGATACTTCGATTCGAGACTTTGGGACCCCAGTCTGGAGTCTAAAGACCAAAGTTAGGGAGTGACTCAATTGCAGCAAAACCCACTCACAAAAAGCCCTAAAGATCAAAACCGAGGTATGATAGTAAATGAAGTAGAAGTTAGAGAGCGAGTTCAGTTTGAGATTTGTCAATAGCAAGTCGGTGTTCTTCAAGAATAAAACTTGTAACCAGTTTAAGAATAAGAAATTAAATAAATTGTTTTTAACTTAAACTTATGGTGTAAGAATTAAATTATATATAGGTACATAAATAACGAGAAAGGTATTTCTATCTTTGTACATATATGACATTTGTGATTTTTTTCATAAAAGGATAATACCTCAAGAATTTGTTTATTTACAACGGACTTTGCGCCTGCGTCAGGCCATTTTAGCAATCATTTATATCTCGCCATTTTTTCTTTTTTTTACTCTGGGATTATGGTATGGTAAGCAATGGGTGGTTTGCTTAATGGGACCTAAATTATTAACATACAATTTGAAAAAAAAATAAAACTTACCATTAGGTGTGGGTACACACATTTGATATGGTGATATAAAGCTCAATATAAAAATTTTGAAATATCAAAATATTATTATATTTTTATACTGTTGCAGAGGGTATAATGATTTCAGTTTTCTTACATATCATATGCGTTTGCAACGCAGTGTAGGAGACGTTTTCGACCCTATAAAGTATATATATTCTTGATCAGAAACAGTAGACGAGGCGATCTAGCCATGTCCATCTGTTCGTCCGTCTATCCGTCCGTCTGTCCATCCGTCTGTCCGTACGTTTCTACGCAAACTAGTCTCTCCGTTTTATAGCTATCGGGCTGAAACTTTACCAAAAGTCTTCGTTGTATTGCAGGTAGTAATAAGTCGGAACCAGCCGGATCGGACAACTATATCTTATAGCTCCCATAGGAACTATAGGGGAAAAAATTAAAAAGCAATTATATCTTTGGTGTTTTTTAACATATAAACTCCTACGCTTGGAAATAACATTTTTTATTGCTTTTGAATTTTGAATTAAATTTTATCAAAATCGGACAACTATAGCTACCGTAAGAACGATCGGAAAATTAGTGGTAAAAAAATATAACAAAATTATGTCTTCGGTGTTTTTTAGCATATAACCTCCTACCCTTGGAAATAATATGTTTGATTTGGTTTTGAATTTCGAAATAAATTTTATCAAAATCGGATGACTATATCATATAGCTGTTATAGGAACGATCGAAAAATTTATGGGAAAATTTAGGGTTATGAAACAAATTATAGCTTTGGGGCTTTTTGACATATTATCTTACAATATTGGGAATATAAATTTTTATATTTTTAATAATTTCGAATTTAATTTAATAAAAATCCTCCTACGCTGAAATAATTTTTTTTGTAATATCACTGAAGTCAGCAACAATCCTTAAAAGTTTCACATGGTGTTTCTAAACTTGATTAGTTCTTATAACTCCAAGGGTATGCAAACATCGGCTTGCCGAAGTTAACCTCCTTTCTTGTTTAGAATATTTTCGACTGTGAAAGAAACAATTTTCTCTCTGTGTACTTTACCAATTTTAAAAATCATCTTTTGGTGTGTTCGGCTAGCTGTCCATGCTGTGCTTGTATAAGATAAAAGAAAGGAAGAATGAAATCCTGGACAAAAAACTTGACTTAGTGAAAGAATTGTCCATGTTATTTTTAAATCTGATAACATGAATTGAAATTGTTTATTAGTAGAATAAAACTACTACTTTTACTACTACCAACATCCTTACAGGTCCGTTATACTGTTTCTTTACAGAATAGAAGTAGAAAACTTGAAATAGAAAAAATATAAGCAACTAGAAATAGATATTACCAGACCCCAACACGTGTACCATAAAGTTGAATCAGAAATTAAATTTAAAAACGTTCCTATCTTAGGACTTTAATGTTTTCAAAATATGTTCTAATGGTAATGAAAAAATTTAATATATGAGAAATAATACAATGTGAGAAATAATTTACAATTATACATTGGAACTAAGCAAAAATCTGCATGCGAAACGATGGACCGGTGTATTTATTAAAGATTCTGGAGTCAGAAAATTAAATTGAGGTTTAGGGGTACTTACACGTGTTAAAAATCACAGTCTAAGTCTTTACTTCACATCGAACGTCGTCTAAAGGACACGTACTTTGATTACTTTGGTTACCAGAACAGTTGGTAACAGTTAGTTACCAACTAGACAGTACAAAAACAGTACATGTATAGTAACAACGGGTAATAACCGTACCAAATCCAAAAAGCTCTATCATCATCATGAACCAGGAAAACCAGATGAATATTGGAAGAACACAAAGAGTGCAATAAATTTAATAAAAAAAGACGCTGATATTTAAGACAGGGATGCCTGAAAATGTAAGATCTGCGATCCTCAAGGCGAAGTGCAAAACAACAAAGGAGGGAGAGCCTTTAAAGTAAAAATCTATTAAACTCGAATGAAGCATTAGGATAATCTTGAAATTTTTGTTGTGCATTAAAAATGTGTTGGGAAATGCTGAGGGTTAAATAAAAGTTTTATTAAATTGTATTCAAGAACTAGTGTTGATGTTGACTGAGATTCTTGACGATGTGTTTGAACAAAAAAAAAAGATAAATAAACTTTTAAAATGGAAATAACACTATCACCTGAAGTATTCCTATCAATCGCATTCCGGAGTTGGGATTTATATGTTAGTCCCAAACTGGGGCATGGGAGCCAAAGCAGCAGGAATGTTAAATTGTCGGCGACCCGCAAAAAACCTCGATTCACATTAATAAAAATTACACTATGTTATATGGGCATTTTAGTGCCTGAGTCCTGGAAAGGACTCGGGCCGGGGGAGAGGCGTCCGATGTTCAGACACCATAAGGCATAAGCTACGTCGTATTCGGGTCGTGGGATCTAATAAATGTTTAAAGTGCCTGGAAAAATAATATTAGAGTGTAAAGTTCGTCTGTGGGACGGAGTATCCGTTCGCCTGGGTGTTCTTAACCGGCGCATCTGGCTATTGAGCATGTCTTGCGATACCTGTTCCAGAGGTGGAGTCTCTTTTCTCTCTCTCTCTCGTTGCTCTGCCCTCAATCTGTGTTCATGTCGTTCGGCAGCCTCTAAGATGTCCTCCTCGTGTCTCTGATATGGGGAAGCATACTTGATCTTCTTCTAGGAGGTCCGAGGGGTAGATTCTCCCCACCGGGGGTTCCCCCATTTCTGTGGCTTGGTCCAGATTATTTTCTTCGGACAAGGTGTCTACCTGTCCTGGCTGGTTCTGGGAGAGCTCCCACGGCTCTCTTACAAGTGAATCTCCTAGCCTTGGTGCGTTTGCTCTCCGGAGTTGGTGGTTGTCTCCGCGCGTCGTTGCGCGGGTCACTCTTCCGGTGCTGAGTTGGAACAGGACTCTCTTTTTGGCCCCCTTCATTAGTATCGACGTTCTTTTCCCTTTTCTAGTCATCGCAAACGTTCCAAACGGAAACGGGCTGCCGGTTGTTTGACCGATCATTCTCGGACTCCATAACCGCCTTCCTATTTCTCTGGTCTCAAGCCAAGCAAGCGACCTGACAAACTAGCCCAAAACATTGTAGGGCTTCGGCCAGAGAATCTAAAGATCGTCCCCCGACCATTAATGTCAAGGAAAACAGTAAAGACTCGGAAAAATGTTTAGTACGTTGAAGGGCGCCTGCTTTACCTTTCCTGTCATCTGTTTCCCCTATCTGTCCTGGATCGACAAACGAACAGTACATCCACACCGAAAGTGCTAGATGCGTTACCGTAATGTTTGCGCTCCTGCTATTCTGGACTCGAATCTGTCAAACAACCTGGTCGTTGGACGTCGGCCAGAAAGCACAACTAAGTTATATTTACTTTAACTTTAACAAAATCTCTGTCAGCACATAATTGCAAGTGTCGTATTATAAAAAGGATAACTCATAACTCTTGATTTAAGGAAACCCCGGTAACACAGAAATTGGTGACTTTAAAGTTAAAAGTAAGGGAATAAAAACGAACAAGTAAGTATGTGCGCATTAGAAAAACTTAAATCCCCCTGCGCTATAAAACAGGTCAGATGGTTGCCCCTGATAAAATTCCTTAAGGAATATGAAAATCCTATCTTTGGGCGCCAATTCTGTTACGTGGACATATTAGTGCCTGAGTCCTGAAAAGGACTCGGGCCAAGGGACAGACGTCCGATGTTCAGGCACCATATTTGCCGGCATAAGCTTAGTCGTATTCGGGTCGTGGGATCTTGGTAAGCCTCTCTCCTCTCCAACATAACAAAAATAAAAATTTAAAGTGCCTGGAATAATAATATTAGAGTGTAAAGTTCGTCAGTCGTCAGTCCATACTGCCCCACAAGCTCAGCTATCGCTTGATCGCAATACGATCAGGCTGTGTTTCGGCCATATTCCCTCCTCTTCACACATTTGTATGCCAATGGATCGTAGCGGACCGCGCAATACGATCCCCCATTGTCAAGGTTGTCGGTTGAAAGTTATGTCATTTTTCTTGACCTACTCCACTTCTTACATTATCACACCCCCCCTGTTAAAATTTTAGCACATCATTGTTTCGAATTCGTTTTTCACATTATAAATTTATTGATTAATATATATAGGTATGTCGGTATATGTCGTGGATAAGCAATATAAAGTTGGCTAAAGCATATGTAATAATTCTACTTGTATCAAATTTACCACCGGTGAGGTGTGCCCATTAGCAAATCGCTGACGTTTTACGGCTGCAAACGTCGCTCAGAGGGCTCTTGCAATTGTACATACAACTACAAGGCTGATACTCGCCACCAAAGGGTTAATAGCAGTCTATTATATATGTATGCTTTAGAAAAGGAACCGGGTTCCGACAAACGTACCCTCCTTTTAAATCCTGTGCGATGAGATCTCGACGCTCCGGAACCTGGTATTTGCAAAATATTTTATATATAGAAATATACGTGCACTAAAAGATCGCTGCTCTTAAGAATACCAGTTCATTTAAACAAAAAAATGAAGGGCTGCTGGATGCTGGTGGCTGATCGTGTAGGAGAGGACTCCGTGGACGAGAGCCCCTGGAAAAGTCGCCTTTCCTCAGAGCCGGTGGCTTCCGTCAGCAAGACACCAGAATGAATTCTTCCCCCTTTTCTAATTGTCTAAGGTCTTTTATACCCTACTAGAGCTTTTACTTAGCTGCCATTTGAAGCGGATAAACTAGGTGTTCCCATCAAGGGTTACTATATCTCGGTATCCAATATCTTTGGAGTTATGGTATGGTTACCAGTAGGTCGATCGTGGCCGTTGTTCTAGCCACGCGACACAAGTAATTTGCCGAATTGATATTTCTTTTGACTTTATTAGCCTGAGTGCGCTTAGTTAAATACAACCCTCCCTGCAACTTCCGATTTGTCGTTGAATCTTTCTATATGGTAGGCGTACTTAACAATATTATGGAGAGTTTATCACAAATAATTGAATACACTTTTTTCACTTGAATGTCGAATTTACTAACAATAAGTAGGCCCAACCTATATAAAATATATACAAGATTTCAATCTAGTTTCTATAATCGAGAATAGCACCCATTTTGACCACAACTGAAATTAAATTTAAGGTCCCTGTTATTGCGGACGTTGACCGTTAAGAAAATGTTGATAGAAAGTGCTTTGATTGATACAACAATAGGACACCATCAAATCGGTAAAGGAGACGCAAACTTATACAACGAAGAAGAAGGTTGGTTAAAGTTTACACATACTTGGCTTGCATGTGGGAAAAGAAAGATCCGTTTTTATACACACAGTCATACCCAATAGGGGGCAGTTTGGAAACAATTATTTCGATTTTGGGAAAAAATCAGTGACTTTCATTTTTTAAAGTGCGAGTATGCAGATCTTGAGGTAAAAAAAGGAATACGAAAACCTATATACAAATTATTTATAAGTTGTGTAAGAATATTCTGAAAGTTCACTTGAATGTCGATTTTAGCAACAATAAGTATGCCCAACCTATAAAAAATATATACAAGATTTTAATCTAGTTACTATAATCGAGAATAGCACACATTTGAAATTAAATCTAAGGTCCCTGTTATTGTGGACGTTGAAGGTGGAACGACAATAGGACACCATCACGTACTACAGGTGGGAAAAGAAGATCAGTATTTATAATACAGTTATACTCAGGTAGCTAATGGTGAAAAACAATTATTTCGACTTTGGGAAAAAATCAATGATTTTCATTTGTTAAAGTTGTAGTATGCAGATCTTGTGGTAAAATCGAAAAAAAGAAGAAAAAAGAAAAATGCGAAAACCTATATAAAAATTATTTATAAGTTGTGTAAGAATATTCTGAACGGGTAATACGATATTGTTGAGTTAGACATACATCATAGATTCACTTAAAATAAATAACAATCTGAGCGAATTTAATGGAATTCTGTTCAATGCATAATATGTATATGTTCAGTTTATTCAATTAAAACTCTTTGAATGTAATGGAGATAATATGAAAACAAAACGGAAATCGTATAGACACATATGTGAGGAGCAATGATGGAGCCACCGAGGCAGTCGATACTTGTGTATGCCATCGAATTTCGAAATACAAAAATGAGCCACTTAATATTATGAAAATATATTATAATCTGGAATAAAATAATAAATCATGATCACAATTCCAAAATAATTGATTAAATGTGTTATTATGATGCAAAAAAATCTTCTGGCGTTGTCGCGCGGTGATTTCAACCCCTTTCTGAAACGTGCCAGAGATATGGAGTCAATGATCTTCTCAATGAGCGTTCCCCTTGGACTTTTGCGTGTTTTAGGGTCAGGTAATGGATCTCTTCTGGTCTCGGGCTCTAGCTGATACATTTAGGATCCTAAGGCAACACAAAAACAAGAACTTCATTTCAAGAAAACACGCTATACCAAAATAAATAAGTAAAAGTATTATTATGCTACAAAATAAACTTTGGACTTTATATTTCGATTTTAAATTACAGGTAAACTTGTGAGTTCAACCCCATTTGTGGAAGTTTCTAAAGATAGGATGTCAGTGATCTTCTCAATGAGCATGCCCCCCTACAGACCTGCGTGTGTTCATTTATTGCGTTCAGGGGCACATGTTTGACTACGAATTATGGTGAATACTATTTATTTTGAAATCCTGAATTTGGATTGGGAAGTGTGCGACTACCTCTTCTTGTAATTTGGAACGGAGTCAGAAAATTAATATCAATATGTAACAAAAGTTCATTAAATGTATTATTGTGCTACAAAATGTTTTTTCTTTCTATTTTGGATTAAAATTTAAACGTTAAACAGTAAAACGTTCTGGGGCGGAAACAAATATGGGGTTGAAAATATTTGAGAATCATGAACTTGTAAGATTTATTTTATTGGGTTTTTTTTTCGATTTCTAAACTAGTCTTGCAAACATAGAAAACATTGTTCCCACACATGATTGAAGACGCTTCTCTGAGATGGCAACCTTTGGATTCTTTGGTTGTGCGACCTTTCTCATGTACACGGCAACGCCTTTAGTATATTAATTGCTCATAATGAGGAAAAGGGAGACATGATTTAAACTGTCCCATCGGGGGTGTGGGGAAGTTTGCGACCTTTCTCAAGCGTAAGCTTAACCCTCAGAATACCGGTAGGTAACAACCCTAAAATAAACCGTGTCCAAATAGAAAATAAATTACTCGGTAGATCCAGCAGCAATAGATTTGCGATTCTAGTAGAAAATAAATCAGAACATGCTCAGGAGACCCAACCGAATTTACAAACCATCACCAATTTACAGTAGGGAGAAAATCTCGATTGCCCTGGTCAACAAAATTGATGCGCTGACCGGGAAACTTTCATGTTGTTCCGGTCACAAAAGGGGATATCCATGAAACCAAGCTTCAGACCAAATCTGAAGAACATTTCCGAGCTGTATCCATATAACTGTAGAAGCTAGAATAAACTACTACTACATTATACCAACTAAACAGCAGCAAGGGCCTTCCAGTGGTACTAAAAGGAATCGAGTCCGACGTAACCGCCAAGGAAGTTATCGACGCTCTCAAGGAAAGGGGTTTTCTGCAAAGAACTTCAGTAACCGAAAAAATAAACGTAAAAGAGCCACATAAAAGGAACTTCCCAGTGAAATGCACAAATTGCCAGGTTAACTGCCAAGATAACCACATAGCAAACTAGAGGGGCTGTTCGATCTACAAGGAGATGAAGGAGCGCATGCGAAAGTGGCAGCAACGCGTCATCAGAATACCAAAAATGCGTACACTTACTGGCGTACAACGCCGGAAGTATTTTTCGGAACGGCTAAAATATCCTCATTTGGTCAACTAAGTTGCCCTTCGATCAGGAACGGAAAATCCACTGCAGTCTAATCTAGGAAACGCTCAGTAGATCCTAGTGCAGTCACAAAGCACTCTGGAATTATTGATAGGCACCATGTAACAAAGTAAGATGGAATTCATGCCATTCATGAAAACGACCATGCAAACACTGGTTTAAAACCAGAACATGAAGGTACAGCTACTTGCATCTCTTAAAGAAGCAATTAATCTGTTAAGATCCTGTTTTTCCTCAGCCATGTTGACTTACTTCTGACACCAAATAAGATTTTTTTATTACAGTTTTCGTATTATGCACAAGCTTAGGAGTCAATGCAAAATTAGAGATGTGGACAAAAGAACGGTAGTCAACTACATCGTTACACTTAATTCACAGGGTGTCCTGGACCAACAAATATGGCTTTCATTCCTTTAAACATAACATTAAGTAAAAGAAATTTTGAAAAACCAAAAATAAGAAAATTAAAAAACGTTATTTTTAATAAAAATACGTAAAGTAAAACTCGAATTGTTGCAATTTCAGGAGTTTAAATTTAAGTTATCAATAAATTTTGTACTTACCAAATATTTCCTGATACAGTTAAATCAATTGCAAGGAATTGCTACTTTTCATCGCTGTGCTTAATGTGAAAATTTCAGAGGAAGTTGACCTTTTTTTGAACGTGCTTATTAAAGAGTTTTTTGACAATGTAGTTAAAGCCAATCGATTTTTATAGAAATGAAATGGCTTCATCTAATTTTTGGTGTACATTAAATTCGATATCTTGAAAACAAAAAATGAAAGCATATTTAAAAAGTAGAATACATTTTTTTTGTGGGCGCAATTAAAATTAACTTTTTTTTAGGTAAAATCTGTTTTTATTTTAAAGAAATTAAAATTTGGTGTGCCTAAAATATTTTATTAAAAAGTATTGGTTTTAGAGTATTTTATGCAAAAGACATGAAAGCAATCAAATAACTGCAGATGAATTTATAGACTTTCAAACAGAGGGATTTTTTTCCGCCAAATCTTGATACACGTGTTTACTTGTTGTCCGAATAGTATACGTTGAGAAACATCAAAAACAATAAACAAATTTTGTGTAGTTTACTTCAACTTTATTTAAATTTCATCAAAAATTATCCATTTTATTATTCACTTTTTAAATAAAAACGAAAAAAAAAATTAAAATAAAATTGTATACGTACAATGATTGGCTGACAAAAGCCGATAAAAAAAAAAAAATAAAATAATTTTTTCTTTATTTAATGAATCAGGTTATTTTTTTATTTTTTTTTAACTGGGACACTGAAACAAGAAATTGGATTGTCCGCCGCTATTACGCACTGGAGTCCTTAGTTTCGGTTCAAAGAGAGTATAGGCGCACGTTTGGCGGCAATCCTCCGAGCAGATGGACCATAATGAGACTTGTAAACAATTTTGACGAGCATGGGACAGTCACTAGAAGACTTTACCATCCAAACCATTCAGCTCGAACGGAGGAAACAATCGCTGCTGTAGCTGGTGCCTTACAAAATAATCCATGTGTTTCGACAAGAAGCTTATCTGCTCAAATGGGTGTAAGCAGACAGTCATTACAGTTAATTATGCACCAAGATTTTGACTTATTCGCATATAAAATTCAAATGGCCAACAAACTGAAAGCTGCAGACTTGCCGATTCGCTTGGGATTTTGTCAAAAAATGCTTTAAAGAAATGCTGGAAGAGTGCACCATTTCTGACGAGGCCCATTTCTATTTAAATGGCAACATAAACAAACAAAATTGTCGAATATGGAGTGCTTCCAAGACACAGATACTCCAAAAGGCGGAATTGCATCCACTTCGTGTCACACTGGGGTGTGCAGTTTCCTCACCCTGTATTGTCGGGCCCTACTTTTTCGAAAAAAAACGGTCTCACCGTTACGGTTACTGGAGACCGTTGCTTGAGCAATTAATATATATTGGAATAATTGTTACTTACTTTTCAAAAATCTGTCCATGTTTAAATACCACCAAACTAACACCAACACCACTAACAAAAACCATCCGCATGGGACAACTATATCTTATAGCTCCCATAGAAACTATAGGGGAAATAATTTAAAAACAAAAAAGAAAGTTAATTTCGGCATACCAAAGCTTGTATACCCTTGCAGTTATAAGAAGTAATCAACTTTAGTAACACCTTGTGAAATTTTTAAGTATTGTTGCTGACTTCAGTGATAATAAAAAATTTATTTCATTCTTTTTAAACCCTTGCAGAGGGTATAATAAAATATGTAAACATAAATCTTTATTATCTATATATATAAAAGAAAGTCGTGTTAGTTACACCACTTATAACTCAAGAACGGCAGAACAGATTTGGCTGAAAATTGGTAGGGAGGTAGCTTAGAGCCAGGAGACGGACATAGGATACTTTTTATACCGTTCGACAGCGTTCCTCTGTGACTTGACATGAAACGTCAGTCACTATAAAACGTGGTATAACAAAAAAGAATCAGACTTGGAATAACAAAACGCAAATGACAGCTATGTAATTGACGTAAAATGACAGCTATGTAATGACGTATGGATGACAATTTGATATTTGTAAGAAATCAATATTAAAACTATTTCTATTAAATAAATAATTAACAAGTGGATTGAAGTGAAGTGAAGTTTAATTAATAATGCCGCGACCAAGACGATCGAATCTTTCCCGACAAAGCCGTAATGCAAGAAGAATATCTATATATATAAAAGAAAGTCGTGTTAGTTACACCAAGACGATCGAATCTTTCCCGACAAAGCCGTAATGCAAGAAGCAAGTCAATAGATTTGAATGAATGCATTGTTCCAATGATCTTATTTTGAATTATGTAGTTCAGGTCATCTACATCTTTTTCTTAGCCGCTAAAATTACTCGCTCACTCAACCATTCATTATTTTTGTAGTTAGAAATAATATTTGGAAATACATTGTTGATAAGTTCGTCTTTTGATGAGACAAATTACAGAAATTATTTGGAAATGATATTAATCCGGAACAAAGTTCGCCGGGTCAGCTAGTTGTTAATAAAATTACTTTAAAAAGGGTACTAGGCAAAGCACGCAGAAACCAGACAGAAGTAAACCGCGGCAGCGACGTCGGCAGAAGCAGCAACAACTCACGCCCGCGTAAAAACAGAAATGTACGTTAGCAAAGGAAAACACAAAATTTATGCAAGCTTTTAAGCGAAGAAAAATAAATTAATAAGTTTACGTTAAATGGTTTGTAAAGATTAATCATTAAAATGATCGCTTTAAAATTGGAAAACACTTGGGAAATTCGCAAAACTCGGATTTAGCACACGGGCAGAAGTTTCGCTTTCGATGGTAAGTCGTAGACTAAAGACATACATATTAGAAGATTACCAGCACTGCAACGATTTTTTCCCGCCAATTTTTAATCCAATTTTCCTTTCTTTTGGCGCATGTAAATGTACTGTGATGAGAGACAATGCAAAGAGCGAAAAGCCCTCCATTTCGCGCCTGTATTCATGAATTAAAATTTTAAATTAACCTAATCGTAATTAGGTTGACCAATAAATTGGTGTTAGGGTAGAGGGAAAGGGAATCAAATACGACAAATAAATACATATGTAGCTAAAATTGTAAATTCTTAAATAAATTAAATGAGCTGCGCACTCTTCACTTTCTTTTACCGGCTGTTTCAGTATATGTTAAGTGTGCGGCAGACTGATCTAAGCGTTTTTGCCATTTGTGGGCGTTAGAGTGGGCGTGGCACCTTTTTTCTTTGGTGAGTCGATAGGTATTGATGAGACAAATACATTTCAGTTAAAATTTTGTTTCTACCATAAAAATATAATTTTTTTGGGAAGTAGCCAAGTCGTGTAATCCCGTTTAAGAGTTTACAAATGACTTCAACTTTGACTGACTTAGATCCCGCCTGGGGCTTTTTTGGTTTCAATTGCTCGCTGATGACTCTTTAAACTTCGTTTGGTTGAAACAGAATTGGCTCCGTCTCAGTTTCATTTCGAATTGACGCCGATTGTAGGGCGAATGAATTTGTTACAGGGTTTAGCTGAAAGACATTTCGAAGGTGTAAAGCAAATGTACAAGTTCTGTCTTTGTCGCTTCTGGCCCAGCTGCTTGAAGAGTTTCTTATGGGAATTAATGTTTCGGCCTGCAAACTTAGATTTGGGATGTATGGTGCTGGTGTGTGAAAGTTTATCAATGTACTGGCGTTGTGCTTTTACTTCTTCGTGACTTAGGGCCCTGGTAAGTGTGCGACCAGCTTCCTTAAGACTTTGTTTTGAGGATGGCAATCTGCTGGTTTGCCAAGCACGCCTAAAACGTCTTTTCACTAGAAGAAGCAGTTCGATTTCAAGGTTAGTTTTGTGTTGGGGTGTGTGCCCATCTCTCCCTTGCGGTGTAGAGACTTTGGCTGCTGCTACGAGTACAGACTCTAGTGCATCAGCATAGCAGTCGATGTCCTTCTTGATGTTGAGCTGTGGAGTTAGTTCAATGCGGGAACTTACGTACTTTTTGAACTTCAGCCAGTTGGTTGATGCAACGTCTGCCTACAAGGGTGCTCGATTGATTCCTGGATTTGGAGAAGAGTTATTAGCACTGGTTAGTGATCCGATGATAGATCCAAAAGCGATTTTGCAGATATTGGATTGCAAGAAATGTTTTTGTCACAGAAAATCAATTAAATTTGTTGCATGTTTTGAGAAGTGCATTACATAGTTGCCTTCCTTTGGGGGTAACAAGGCGGGATCCCAAGTGTGGGTGCTTGGCGTTGTAATCTCCTGCTGCTATGAATCGCTCTCCAAGTGAATTGTAGAAGTCCATGAATTGGTCTTCAGAGACTGTAAAACGGGGTGGGCAGCAAACGGCGGAAATTGCAATGTTGCAGTTGCCCAACTGTAATTTTATCGATATAGCTTGCAAATAATTTTTTGCAAACCTTTCGTGAAAGTGGTATTTGATGCGATCTTTTATTAAGACATCTGGATGATCGGTGCTGTAAAACGTGTATCCCCGTATTTGAAAGTTATATTTGCTGATGAGATGAAACACCGTTGTCGTCCCATAGAGCTATTCGAGGACTAGGCATAGTTTATTTTGACTGCTGAGCTGCAAGCATTTGTAACAAGATGTTTTGGTAGTGGTTTTTATGAAGGACATAAGCTTCATCATATTTTGTTGCAAAGTGATCATCATAGTTTCCATGTCACTTTGTGGCTGTCCCATGGCCTGCTGGATGTAATCAATTTTCGGCTCTATGTAAGATGTGCCTGATCTTAGAGCTCTGGCGTAAGTATTTCCGTTGATGGTAATTAAAGGGCTAAATGATGACTGCTTTTGCAAAGAAGACTGTCGTTTGTGATCTCACGTGTATGTTCTGTGTGTTCTGGGAGCGTGCCGTTGTCGCTCGTTGCATCCTACTTTTTATCTCCTTGTAGACTGGACAGCCCAGTTTACACAATATTTAGTGAGAGATTCTTCCTTGTTGGTAGGGCAGGATTCGGAGCAGTGGCAGCTTCTACAAGCTGCACATACTGACCTAAGGGTGTAGTAAGCCCTGGTGTGTCCGTATTCCTGGCAATTTGTGCATTGCACTGGCCCATTCCGTTTGAGCGGCTCTTCTACTGTGATCCTACGATGCAGCAGGTACTGCAACTTGTAGATCGGGTGCACTGTTTTTTTTTCAATGTTCTGCTGTCTGGATCCAGCTCGACATTGAATAGTTTTTGCGCTTTTTGTTTTTGTTCATAATGCTTATAACATTTTTTGCACAAAAACCGTTTTCTTTTAAACCTTTTGTAATTTCAGAGGGGGTCACATTGGGTTTTACTCCCTTAAGCACAACTTGCAAGCCTTTGCAGTTTTTTAGCTGGTACGTGTAGTAATTCTTTTTGGCATTGTTTAAGTACTTTAACACTGCTCGGAAATCGTCTTCATTTTTGGTTTGCAGTTTAGTTTCGCTTATATTCCTTATTTTCATAAGCAGAATAACATGAAAGTTATCTTTTCCGACTAGCTCAACTATTTTGTTGACTAGGGCATTCGAGATCTTCTCCCGAAGATTTTCAGAGTCTTGTTGGTACGGTTTACTTTGGGCTTATTGCCGTTAGATTTTTTTGGGGGTGTTAGCTTGCCCTAGGAAATATTAATGTAGCGATCCATGCTTGTCTGCATGGCCGAACCCGCTTGCGGAATTTTCATTTCTTCGTAGCTTTGTTTTGGCCGTTTGATCCGTTTTTTCCACTTGGTTTTGTTGTTGCTTTACCCGCTGCAGAAGAAGAGAGTGGAGTCGTTATTGCATTGTTGGCGACAGAGACCGTTGTAGTTGCTGTTGTTGTTGCACTAGGTGGCAGAAGCTCGGTTGGAGTTTTGCATTGCTTACTCCATGGCGTTTGAGCGGTGAAAAGCAGGACGGGGAGCAAGAACTAGCTCTCTGGTTTTCTGCGGTCAGTAAACATGCACTTTCTTACACTTTCGATTCCAGAGTATTACTCTCGACAGAGAAATAAGCATTGTTACGGGCCAAAGAGAGGCAACGATTGTCTTGCTCTATCTGAATTTTTCGTCTTGTTGTTTTGGCGTTGAGTGCGCTGATCAATGTTCTTAATCATTTGTTTATTGATAGTGCGTAAAGATTAATTAATTAATTAATTAAAACTTTAGTTTACGATTTGCGATTATTGAATCATGAAAGGTGTTACTAACGTTGATTACTTCTTATAACTGCTATGGTATACAACTTTCGGATTGCCGAAGTTAACTTCCCACCAATTTTCTGATCAGTCCTATCACAACTATATGATATAGTCGTCCGATTTTCATAAAATTTAATTCGAAATTCAGAATCTGTTAAAAAATGTAATTTCCAAAGAATGTTATATGATGTTGTACGTTAAAAAACACCAAAGATATACTTTTGATACCCTTGCAGAGGGTATAATGATTTCAGTCAGAAGTTTGCAACGCAGTGAAGGAGACGTTTCCGACACCATAAAGTATATATATTCTTGATCACCGTCACAAGTCGAGTCGATCTAGCCATGTCCGTCTGTCCGCCCGTGTGTCCATCCGTCTGTCCGTCCGTTTCTACGCAAACGTGTCTCTCAGTTTTAAAGCTATCTGGCTGTAACTTTCCCAAGAGTCTTCTTTCTATTGCAGGTAGTATATAAGTCGGAACCAGCCGGAGTGGAGAACTATATCTTATAGCTTCAATAGAAACTATTGGGAATAAATAATAATAAATTTAAAAAAATTACATCTTTGGTGTTTTTTTACATGCTAAAATGATTTCAGTCAGAAGTTTGCAACGCAGTGAAGGGGACGTTTCCGACCCCATAAAGTATATATATTCTTGATCAGCGTTACAAGACGAGTCAATCTAGCCATGTCCGTCTATCCGTTTTGTTTTACCAGATTACTAAATGGAGAAAATAATATTTTATAAACGGAATTAATACAGTTAATGACACTCATTTAGATGGGTCATATTTAATAACCTTTAATGGCACCACAAAAATGAATAATAAATACTACACTAATGTAGACAATAATATATTGAAATACATCACTGCTCGAAAATATACTGACTTCTTAATTTCCGAATATATTATATCAAATGATTCGGAACTCTCATTCGATAATATTAACGTATTAAATCCTTTTATACAAATTAAACAAACTCAAATACCAATCATTTAAGAATAATATTGATCATAATCGCATTTTTATATTTAATTACCATGCTTTTAATTAAATACAGAAAATTCTTAATATTCAAACCACGGCAAATTCAAATTGAAATACAACCAGAAACTAATATCTCCGGCAATGAAAATACTGTAGAGGAAAATATCATTGTCGAATTGACTAATCAGCTGCATTCATTATACCCATCAGTTCCAATAAATCGGGACGATTCAATTTAGAAAGGGGGGAGTTCTATGACACATTACTTTAGTGCCCTTGCCCAATTTATAAACAACTTTGAGCCAAGAGCTTTTTTCCTTTAAACAAAGCCTCCAATTGATTCCCACCCAGATCAGTTTCACACTCTCCGCTCCAAACGGATTCTGTAAACTCCAAGCCCATATTGTAAACACCAGAGCCCCAAAAAGGGAGCCCCAAGTCCGCTAACGTAAACATCGACTTCCGGCAGAATTTCAATTCTGCAAAATTGCAATTTCAAATTTAATTGACAATTTTCATCATCCTATTTTTCGACTCTCTTGGATGAATCTCTTAATCAGATTTTTGTGATAAATCTCTTAAGCCGAGGTTTGATTTTTGAACCCGAATTGATCGGTCGACAACTTGAATATCGCGAGCAGTGAAAATTAAGTTCTGTTCTAATAAAAATTGTGTAAACTATTAAATAAGAATTAATAAAAAAAAAAAATAGCAAAATTAGGAAGCAAATTAGCAAATAAGCAATAATTTAATTTCCACACCTTTTCCTATCGGTCCATCATCACTATCAGCTAGGATGGAACAAACACACAAATTCATAAAGAAATCATGAAATTAAAAAAAAAATCATGAAATCCATAGCGTAAGCAAATACTACTACTACATAGTATATCACTGCAAGCAAAAAGGCGATAATTCTATCGCCTATCGTCCAAAAGTCACTTCTAAGTCACTTCCCACATTTTACAAAAACAAAATATACATATATCGCGTAGAAGTTACTTCTCTTCTAAGCGATAGAAAGCATTTTACAAAAACAAAAATGGTCGCGATCGCAAAGAAGTATGTATCTTCTGAGACACTTCTGAACGATAAATAGAAGATTAAACACATTTTACAAAAACTAAATTATTAAGAAAAAGAAGGACGCGGTAATTGCAGTTACCTCTTCTTTATTTCTGAAAATTCCTCTCGCTTTTGACTCACGCTATTATTTTTTGTCCGAGCGTCAGTTTATTTCGCAATTTTCTTATGGTCAGTCAAGTTTTACGAGTATATCAAATTTGTGTGTTGCTTCGGCGTAATTGCAGTAAAATAAGCATTCAAAGATTCTCCACAAAATTATAAAAGGTTATTTCTTAAAACTTATTTTAATTTTAAGTGAGAACAACAAATTTTTGTTTCTGTTTATTCCAGAAATGGTTATTATTAAACTTCTCATTTCAACGGGATTTTCTCCATGCCAAGACCGTGTGTAAAAGCGCCCAAACCCTTTAACAAAAATAACTGTAAAATATTGCAGAACATGTATAAACAAGTTTTATATTTAGTATTTGCAATACTGAAAGGCCAGTCTGGTATCTTCTACAAGCGTCTGTTAAGTCACTTCTAAATAACTTCCAGAAGTGACTTAGGCGACATCGGCCTTCGGGAATAAATGTGAAACTTCGGCTACACTTCTCGGAGTCACTTCGGCGACACTTCGAGGAGTACCGCCAAAGTCACTCCTGAAACTAATTATTAACTAATGGACAAAATAAACAATTTGACCTTTTTTCCATCTGTCCCCTAACCCTCTTACTTATTGATTGTTGTTGAGTGTTTATGTTTCGTGTTCGTGGCGATCGCGCACCATCATATAACTTAGTTGTTTATAAATTATTTGCATTTTAAATCTAGCTTATTTGGATTTTCCGCTAAAATAACGGGTTTTTCTAAAAGTCGTAGAACAAACGTTTTCTATGTCGCGCAAATTTATACACCCATAGGGTTTCCATATCCCTACAACTAAGATGAGATGCATACGAACCCATGAACAAAGGGACAAACATTTTCATTTTGGAAAGAAAAAAAATCTTGTTTTTGAAATTACTTTTGAACGGGACATCGTATTAAAACATCGTGAGGTGTCAATCGACGCGTATTCTCAGTAAGAATAAAACTAGGTTAAAGGCCGGGGGCTTTTACACTTTCAATTTCACCGCTTTTTCTCCCAAACAAATTGATATTTCTGCGGCTGTACTCCCGTCCACAGTGATACATTCCTACGATTTTTTTAAAATTAATCTCGAAATTCAGAACTAATTAAAATATGTTATTTCCAAGCTTAGGTTAGCTTAAAAACCCCGAATATATAATTTTCCATATTATTTTCCCACCTAGTTTCGATCGTTCCTATAGCAGCTATATGATATAGCCATCCGATTTTGATACAATTTTATTAAAAATTCAAAACCAATTACGAATTGTGTTTTCCAGGAGGTTATATGTTAAAAAAAACACCAAAGATATAATCTAAAAAATTTTTTTCCTATCATTCCTATGGGAGCTATTATTTATAGTTGCCCGATCCGGCTGGTTCCGACTTATATACTTACTGCAGACTTTTGACAAAGTTTCAGTCCGGTAGCTTTAAAACTGAGAGACTAATCTGCGTAGAAACGGCCGGACAGACCGACGGACGGAAAGACGAACATACTGCTCAAGAATATATATACTATTTGGGGCTAAAATCACTATTGCCGACTAAAATCATTACTCCCTCTGCAAGGGTATAAAAACAGCGACAATTATAGCACTGCCCATTGTAAGAGAGAGTAGAGTGCGCGGCTAACATATTCTATAGAATAATTAACAATTTAAAATAATTTTATACCCGTTACTCGTGGAGTAACCGTCTGTTCGTATGAACGCTGCTATCTCGAAAAACTTACCATCGAAAGCGAAACTTCTGCCCGTGTGCTAAATCCGATTTTTGCGAATTTCCCAAGTGTTTTCCAATTTTAAAGCGATCATTTTAATGATTAATCTTTACAAACCATTTAACGTAAACTTATTAATTTATTTTTCTTCGCTTAAAAGCTTGCATAAATTTTGTGTTTTCCTTTGCTAACGTACATTTCTGTTTTTACGCGGGCGTGAGTTGTTGCTGCTTCTGCCGACGTCGCTGCCGCGGTTTACTTCTGTCTGGTTTCTGCGTGCTTTGCCTAGTACCCTTTTTAAAATAATTTTATTAACAATAATAAAGATTTATGTTTACATATTTTAAATTTTTTTTCCTGTAAAATATTCGTTAAAATTTTTTTTTTATTTTAAAGTAGTTTTTCAACAATTGTCAAGTCTCAAGGGCTATAAGATTTAATATTTTTAAACAAAATCGTTCGATTCAATTTTGAGAAAATAGACAAAAAGTGGTTTTAAACAAGGGAGTTAACTTTGGCAAGCCGAAGAGGGTTTCAGCGCGATAGCTTTAAAACTGAGAGACAAGATTGCGTAGAAACGGACGGACAGACGGATGGACAGACGGACGGACAGACGGACGGACAGACGGACATGGCTAGATCCACTCGTCTTGTGACGCTGATCAAGAATATATATACTTTACGCGGTCAGAAACGTCTCCTTTACTGCGTTGTAAACTTCTGACTGAAATTATTATACCCTCTGCAAGGGTTTAAAAAGAATGAAATAAATTTTTTTATTATCACTGAAGTCAGCAACAATCCTTAAATATTTCACAAGGTGTTACTAAAGTTGATTATTTCTTATAACTGCAAGGGTATACAAGCTTTGGCATGCCGAAGTTAACTTTCTTTTTTGTTTTTAATTTATTTCCCCTATAGTTTCTATGGCAGCTATAAGATATAGTTGTCAGATCCGGCTGGTTCCGACTTATATACTACCTGCAATAGAAAGAAGACTCTTGGGAAAGTTACAGCCAGATAGCTTTAAAACTGAGAGACACGTTTGCGTAGAAACGGACGGACAGACGGATGGACAGACGGGCGGACAGACGGACATGGCTAGATCGACTCGTCTTGTGACGGTGATCAAGAATATATATACTTTATGGTGTCGGAAACGTCTCCTTCACTGCGTTGCAAACTTTTGACTGAAATCATTATACCCTCTGCAAGGGTATCAAAAGTATATCTTTGGTGTTTTTTAACATACAACATCATATAACATTCTTTGGAAATTACATTTTTTAACAGATTCTGAATTTCGAATTAAATTTTATGAAAATCGGACGACTATATCATATAATTGTGATAGGACTGATCAGAAAATTGGTGGGAAGTTAACTTCGGCAATCCGAAAGTTGTATACCTTAGCAGTTAAAAGAAGTAATCAACGTTAGTAACACCTTTCATGATTTAATAATCGCAAATCGTAAACTAACGTTTTAATTAATTAATCTTTACGCACTATCAATAAACAAATGATTAAGAACATTGATCAGCGCACTCAACGCCAAAAACAACAAGACGAAAAATTCAGATAGAGCAAGACAATCGTTGCCTCTCTTTGGCCCGTAACAATGCTTATTTCTCTGTCGAGAGTAATACTCTGGAATCGAAAGTGTAAGAAAGTGCATGTTTACTGACCGCAGAAAACCAGAGAGCTAGTTCTTGCTCCCCGTCCTGCTTTTCACCGCTCAAACGCCATGGAGTAAGCAATGCAAAACTTCAACCGAGCTTCTGCCACCTAGTGCAACAACAACAGCAACTACAACGGTCTCTGTCGCCAACAATGCAATAACGACTCCACTCTCTTCTTCTACAGCGGGTAAAGCAACAACAAAACCAAGTGGAAAAAACGGGTCAAACGGCCAAAACAAAGCTACGAAGAAATGAAAATTCCGCAAGCGGGTTCGGCCATGCAGACAGGCCTGGATCGCTGCATTAATATTTCCAAGGGCAAGCTAACACCCCCAAAAAAATCTAACGGCAATAAGCCCAAAGTAAACCGTACCAACAAGACTCTGAAAATCTTCGGGAGAAGATCTCGAATGCCCTAGTCAACAAAATAGTTGAGCTAGTCGGAAAAGATAACTTTAATGTTATTCTGCTTATGAAAAGGAATATAAGCGAAACTAAACTGCAAACCAAAAATGAAGACGATTTCCGAGCAGTGTAAAAGTACTTAAACAATGCCAAAAAGAATTACTACAGAATTGCAGAATTGAAATTCTGCCGGAAGTCAATGTTTACGTTAGCGGACTTGGGGCTCCCTTTTTGGGGCTCTGGTGTTTACAATATGGGCTTGGAGTTTACAGAATCCGTTTGGAGCGGAGAGTGTGAAACTGATCTGGGTGGGAATCAATTGGAGGCTTTGTTTAAAGGAAAAAAGCTCTTGGCTCAAAGTTGTTTATAAATTGGGCAAGGGCACTAAAGTAATGTGTCATAGAACTCCCCCCTTTCTAAATTGAATCGTCCCGATTTATTGGAACTGATGGGTATAATGAATGCAGCTGATTAGTCAATTCGACAATGATATTTTCCTCTACAGTATTTTCATTGCCGGAGATATTAGTTTCTGGTTGTATTTCAATTTGAATTTGCCGTGGTTTGAATATTAAGAATTTTCTGTATTTAATTAAAAGCATGGTAATTAAATATAAAAATGCGATTATGATCAATATTATTCTTAAATGATTGGTATTTGAGTTTGTTTAATTTGTATAAAAGGATTTAATACGTTAATATTATCGAATGAGAGTTCCGAATCATTTGATATAATATATTCGGAAATTAAGAAGTCAGTATATTTTCGAGCAGTGATGTATTTCAATATATTATTGTCTACATTAGTGTAGTATTTATTATTCATTTTTGTGGTGCCATTAAAGGTTATTAAATATGACCCATCTAAATGAGTGTCATTAACTGTATTAATTCCGTTTATAAAATATTATTTTCTCCATTTAGTAATCTGGTAAAACAAAACGGATAGACGGACATGGCTAGATTGACTCGTCTTGTAACGCTGATCAAGAATATATATACTTTATGGGGTCGGAAACGTCCCCTTCACTGCGTTGCAAACTTCTGACTGAAATCATTTTAGCATGTAAAAAAACATCAAAGATGTAATTTTTTTAAATTTATTATTATTTATTCCCAATAGTTTCTATTGAAGCTATAAGATATAGTTCTCCACTCCGGCTGGTTCCGACTTATATACTACCTGCAATAGAAAGAAGACTCTTGGGAAAGTTACAGCCAGATAGCTTTAAAACTGAGAGACACGTTTGCGTAGAAACGGACGGACAGACGGATGGACAGACGGGCGGACAGACGGACATGGCTAGATCGACTCGTCTTGTGACGGTGATCAAGAATATATATACTTTATGGTGTCGGAAACGTCTCCTTCACTGCGTTGCAAACTTCTGACTGAAATCATTATACCCTCTGCAAGGGTATCAAAAGTATATCTTTGGTGTTTTTTAACATACAACATCATATAACATTCTTTGGAAATTACATTTTTTAACAGATTCTGAATTTCGAATTAAATTTTATGAAAATCGGACGACTATATCATATAGTTGTGATAGGACTGATCAGAAAATTGGTGGGAAGTTAACTTCGGCAATCCGAAAGTTGTATACCATAGCAGTTATAAGAAGTAATCAACGTTAGTAACACCTTTCATGATTCAATAATCGCAAATCGTAAACTAAAGTTTTAATTAATTAAATAATTAATCTTTACGCACTATCAATAAACAAATGATTAAGAACATTGATCAGCGCACTCAACGCCAAAAACAACAAGACGAAAAATTCAGATAGAGCAAGACAATCGTTGCCTCTCTTTGGCCCGTAACAATGCTTATTTCTCTGTCGAGAGTAATACTCTGGAATCGAAAGTGTAAGAAAGTGCATGTTTACTGACCGCAGAAAACCAGAGAGCTAGTTCTTGCTCCCCGTCCTGCTTTTCACCGCTCAAACGCCATGGAGTAAGCAATGCAAAACTCCAACCGAGCTTCTGCCACCTAGTGCAACAACAACAGCAACTACAACGGTCTCTGTCGCCAACAATGCAATAACGACTCCACTCTCTTCTTCTGCAGCGGGTAAAGCAACAACAAAACCAAGTGGAAAAAACGGGTCAAACGGCCAAAACAAAGCTACGAAGAAATGAAAATTCCGCAAGCGGGTTCGGCCATGCAGACAAGCATGGATCGCTACATTAATATTTCCTAGGGCAAGCTAACACCCCCAAAAAAATCTAACGGCAATAAGCCCAAAGTAAACCGTACCAACAAGACTCTGAAAATCTTCGGGAGAAGATCTCGAATGCCCTAGTCAACAAAATAGTCGGAAAATATAACTTTCATGTTATTCTGCTTATGAAAATAAGGAATATAAGCGAAACTAAACTGCAAACCAAAAATGAAGACGATTTCCGAGCAGTGTTAAAGTACTTAAACAATGCCAAAAAGAATTACTACACGTACCAGCTAAAAAACTGCAAAGGCTTGCAAGTTGTGCTTAAGGGAGTAAAACCCAATGTGACCCCCTCTGAAATTACAAAAGGTTTAAAAGAAAACGGTTTTTGTGCAACAAATGTTATAAGCATTATGAACAAAAACAAAAAGCGCAAACACTATTCAATGTCCAGCTGGATCCAGACAGCAGAACATTGAAAAAAAAAACAGTGCACCCGATCTACAAGTTGCAGTACCTGCTACATCGTAGGATCACAGTAGAAGAGCCGCTCAGTATGTGCAGCTTGTAGAAGCTGCCACTGCTCCGAATCCTGCCCTACCAACAAGGAAGAATCTCTCACTAAATATTGTGTAAACTGGGCTGTCCAGTCTACAAGGAGATAAAAAGTAGGATGCAACGAGCGACAACGGCACGCTCCCAGAACACACAGAACATACACATGAGATCACAAACGACAGTCTTCTTTGCAAAAGCAGTCATCATTTAGCCCTTTAATTACCATCAACGGAAATACTTACGCCAGAGCTCTAAGATCAGGCACATCTTACATAGAGCCGAAAATTGATTACATCCAGCAGGCCATGGGACAGCCACAAAGTGACATGGAAACTATGATGATCACTTTGCAACAAAATATGATGAAGTTAATGTCCTTCATGAAAACCACTATGCGAACCATTATGCAAAACCAAAACATCTTGTTACAAATGCTCGCAGCTCAGCAGTCAAAATAAACTATGCCTAGTCCTCGAATAGCTCTGTGGGACGACAACGGTGTTTCATGGCATAAAACTGAAATAACTCAATTTCTAAACGAAAACCATATCGAAATTATGTTGCTCATCTCATCAGCAAATAAAACTTTCAAATACGGGGATACACGTTTTACAGCACCGATCATCCAGATGTCTTAATAAGAGATCGCATCAAATACCACTTTCACGAAAGGTTTGCAAAAAATTATTTGCAAGCTATATCGATAAAATTACAGTTGGGCAACTGCAACATTGCAATTTCCGCCGTTTGCTGCCCACCCCGTTTTACAGTCTCTGAAGACCAATTCATGGACTTCTACAATTCACTTGGAGAGCGATTCATAGCAGCAGGAGATTACAACGCCAAGCACCCACACTTGGGATCCCGCCTTGTTACCCCCAAAGGAAGGCAACTATGTAATGCACTTCTCAAAACATGCAACAAATTTAATTGATTTTCTGTGACAAAAACATTTCTCGCAATCCAATATCTGCAAAATCGCTTTTGGATCTATCATCGGATCACTAACCAGTGCTAATAACTCTTCTCCAAATCCAGGAATCAATCGAGCACCCTTGTAGGCAGACGTTGCATCAACCAACTGGCTGAAGTTCAAAAAGTACGTAAGTTCCCGCATTGAACTAACTCCACAGCTCAACATCAAGAAGAACATCGACTGCTATGCTGATGCACTAGAGTCTGTACTCGTAGCAGCAGCCAAAGTCTCTACACCGCAAGGGAGAGATGGGCACACACCCCAACACAAAACTAACCTTGAAATCGAACTGCTTCTTCTAGTGAAAAGACGTTTTAGGCGTGCTTGGCGTGCAAACCAGCAGATTGCCATCCTCAAAACAAAGTCTTAAGGAAGCTGGTCGCACACTTACCAGGGCCCTAAGTCACGAAGAAGTAAAAGCACAACGCCAGTACATTGAGAAACTTTCACACACCAGCACCAGGAGAGTTTTGTGAAAGCAGAGAGTGCGGTCGCGTTTTAATTCGCTCCGTCTATTTTCCAAAGTTTTCAGCAAAAGCCCGAAGGAACAGCCGGCTATCCGGCCTGAAGCACCGGGACACATACCTTGACGTCAGCTGGTGGCCAGGAGGTCGTGGACGGCATCCAGGAACAACCCGGGAATTTATCCCCAGCAGGTTTGACGGCCAGGCAGGGGCCGGTCGTAGGCGAGGGAGGGGAGGCATCTTTTTCTTTTTCCTCTTCCTTATCTCCACTCGTTGTTTGTTTGTTTAGTTGTTGCCAATTTTTCCACTCGCGCTTTTTGTTCGCAAACACTAAATCAGTGGTGTAAAGCGCTTGCGCGACCAACTGATCGTAGTGTGCGAAAGGGGCTGCGGGTGCCATAGCAGCGAGCTTCGGACAGGGTGCAGGCCAAGCACATAAGTGCGTGCCGTAGCACGTAGGAACACACTAGGCGTTTTTTTTTTTTTTTTTTTCTCGCGGGAAATTATAAATATAAAACTTCTAAACCTTATCACTAAGTCTTTTTTCTCTTATATTAAATAATTGATCAAAGTCCGATCACTGCGGGCAAAGGCCCAAATTTTAGTGCAGTACCGGTGAATTCCCCAGGCGGGGATATGGTGGGTAGGGGACCGGGGGCACAACCCCCGGGAGCTAGCCTAGGAGTTGGACTGGTGGTGGGCGGTGGTACGCCAGCAAGCAAAGGACTGGCGGCGCCGGCTAATGCGGACGGATTCCACACGCCACTGTCCAGCTTACCCGACTGGGCTAACATGGGAGCTGACCCATTCAAAAAAAGCAATGTGATGGCGAGATCGCCAGAAAAAAGGGCGGAGAGCATCGGCAAGCAGCCTGGCACCCCCCCAATAGTAGAGAAAGGCAGCCCAAAAGCTGCTGATGAAGAGCAAGGGGATGTGCTGAAACAGCTTACTGACCTTGGATCGAAGGCCAGGGAGCTGAAGAAGCTAATGGACGGAAAGCGCTCCATCACAAACCCTATGCGGGACATAGTCGATGAAATCGACTATCTCCAGAGAAAAGTTCTGTCGGCTGTGCAAGGCATACTCGAAGAACAGGAAAGAGCGAAAGTGACCGCTAAAAAAACCTGCGCAGAAGTGCTCGCGAGCGGCAATAGCAAGCGACCCAGGGGACATGAAACTGGGAAAACGCTAGCCATGCCAGCAAAAAAGACGATGCATAAGGCCGCGGCAAGCGAAGCTAGCCAAGGGGGAAATAGGGGAAAACATGCTGGGACCGAGAGCACCAGTGAGCCCCAAAAACCCCCACAGGAGTGGAAAAAAGTAGAACCGAAGGCGAGGAAGCCCAAGGTACGTCCTCCACGAAATGTAGCGATAGTTATCGCAACATCTACTGGAGGGTCCTACGCGGATATCCTTAAAAAGGTAAAGGCAGATCCGAAGCTGGAGGACCTAGGTCAAGCTGTACAGACCGTCAGGCGAACAGCAAAGGAGGAACTGCTAATCCTCCTAAATAAGGTCTCCGACCCAAAAACCGCAGAGCTTCAGAGCAAAATGAAAGCGGTCCTGGGCAGCGATGTGGACGTCAGAGCGCTGACTGAGACAACGCTGATCGAGGTAGAGGACATCGACGAGACCACTGACAAAACGGATGTCATATGTGTCATTAAGTCACAGTTTGATGTGGAACTGCCAGAATTTGCGGTGCTAGGACTACGGGAGGCGTATGGGGGCACCCAAGCTGCCACACTAAGAGTTATGCCCGACATAGGGAGGCGTCTCATGGAAAATTCGGTCAAAGATAACACCCAAAAGGTGCTTTAAGTGTATGGAGCTCAACCATATAGCAGGAAACTGCAGATCCCAGGAGGACTGCTCTAAATGCTGCTACAACTGCGGCGCGAAGGAGCACCAGGCCAGAGGCTGCAAAGCAAAGGCCTGCTGTATGCTCTGCAAGCGCAAAAAGGAGAAGGAATGTTACCACCCAACAATGAATGGAATATGTCCGTACTTCAGGAGGGCTATACAAGGGCTTAAAGCCTAATAAAGATTCTTCAGATCAACCTAAACCACTGCGAGGTTGCCCAATCGTTGCTGGAGCAAAATGTCATCGAGCAAAACGTAGACACGGCACTCATAAGCGAGCAATATAGATATAAAAATCCGGTGAATGGCTAGCAAACAGTAGCAAAAAATCGGCAATATGGAGCAGCGGAAACCCAAGGCGCCAGATTAGCAGGAAAAAAGCGGAAATTGCTTCGCCAGGGCCCATGTACATGGTATAGCTTTCTATAGCTGTTACCTGCCGCCAAGCCTTAGCCTCCCCCAGGCAATAACTGTGCTCGAAGAGATTGCAGAAGACGCCCGGGAAAATCGCCGTGCCGTAATTGCCGGGGACTTTAACGCCTGGGCTCAAGTGGGGCTCCCCCCAAACAAATGCGAGGGGAAGGGCGCTACTGGAGAGCTTAGCCGCACTTGAGCTAGTACTGCTGAACTCTGGAACAAAACCGACTTTCTCTAGAGCCGGAACAAGTTCCATCATTGACCTCACATTTGTGAGCACTGGACTGACTTCGGGCTCCAGCAATAATTTGCACGATTAAGTTCACAAATGGCCCACCACGCGTTCCAAAGACCGTGATAGGGTACAAAGTAGATACGCTAGACGTGGAGATGGTGCAGATGTTGTTCGAAGACCTCTCTACAAACGGATCAGCAGACGAAAGGGGAAACTGCATCGCAGATTACACCAAGGTAGCCTGTGATACATCTATGCAGAGGAAGGGGAAACCCCCATCAAGGAGAAGACCGGCATACTGGTGGAACCAATCCATTGCGGAAGTCAGAACCATACCAACGACCAAGAGGAAGACTCGAACTCAGGGCACTCCATATATACTACAGGGAAAAAAGAGCCCTGGAAAAATCCATAAAAGAAAGCAAACGCAGGTGTTTTAATAATACAAGCAAGGAAATATACTCCAACCCTTGTGGCTTCGCATATAAACTCGTCACAAAACGGCAGCGGGCATTTAGTGAACTATCGCCGACATGTCCAGTCAGACTTAAAATGGTAGTTGAAACACTATTACCTGGCGCGTACCTTACAGATCGTGAACACGAGGAGCTCACAAGTCCTGAAGAAGTCCAGCAATCTTAATGTCCCAGTGTACATACAGCGAGTAATAGCGAGATACTTCGAATGTCGCTGCTCCCGTACGAAACTGAATCCGTGCAATCGACTCACAGGGTCACGGGGGGAGTCTCCCAAAGATCAGTCCTAGGCCCTTTGTTGTGGAATGCCATGTACGACGAGATCCTCAGGATCACGATGCCCGAAGGGGTACGACTCATTGGTTTCGCGGATGACGAAGCCATAGTAGTTACGGTCAAGATACTCCCAGACGCGGAAAGCTGGGAAACGAGCAAGCGCATGGCTAAATTCTAAGGGGCCTTGGTAGCTCATAAGACCGAAGTAGTCTTGATAAGTAGCAGGCAGAAAGTGGAAACGGCCAATATTAAAATTGGAGAAGCCACCATAAAATCTCGCCCAAGCCTAAAATACTTGGGTGTCCTGATCGACCACCGGCTTTCTTCAAAAGAGCATCAAGAGTACGCTAGTGGCAAGGCAGGCAAAACCGCGGCAGCAATTTCGCGAATTATGGCGAACACTCGTGGGCCGAGGCAACCAGGACGTAGATTACTGGTTAGCGTTGTCACATCGACGCTGATGTACGCTGCTCCCATATGGGCCCGAGCAACAAAAAATGGGAGTTATCTGCAGGAGAGTGATTCGGTACAGAGACTGTGTGCCCTGAGGGTCTGCTGTGCGTTCCGCACGGTATCCCATGACGCGGCACTAGTTATTTCAGGAGTAATTCCGATGGACCTGCTAGCAGTGGAGTCAGTGGGTATCCGCGCAGGTAGCACAGGGGTCGAATCTGTCGAATCCCTACGAAAAAGGTGCAGACAACTCACCATTGCAAAGTGGCAGGAGAGGTGGGCTAATAGCAGCAAAGGACGATGGACGCATAAGCTTATCCCAGAACTGCAGAGATGGCTGGGAAGGAAGCATGGACATGTGGACTTTTACTTAACGCAACTGCTGACAGGACATGGATGCTTTAAATACTACTTGAATAGGTTTAAGCATGAACGTTATCCGCACTGCCCACTCTGCGAGTCGGATAATGAAGACGCAGAGCACGTATTTTTTGTCTGTCCGAGATTTGAAAATGAACGTCGAGATCTGAGCATAAGGGTTGGGAGGACGCCAGCCGTTTGTAACCTGGTGGAAATTATGCTTGAATCAGAAGTAAATTGGTCCGCTGTATGTAACATGGCCACAATAATTCTTAAAAAACTGCGCATCGCAGAAAGGCTGCGAAATTCCAATAGGATAGTATCCTAGAGAGCCCTTAGGGCATTCCCCCCCCCCGGCGAAGTAATACCTAACGGCAGTACCGCCGGGGAAGCGGGGAGGGGGTGGAGTTTTTACTGGGTTAGAGTCCCAGACTTCGGTAAGCTAGCACAGCTCCGAGTTG
Source organism: Drosophila biarmipes (assembly GCF_025231255.1). Taxonomy (NCBI): domain Eukaryota; kingdom Metazoa; phylum Arthropoda; class Insecta; order Diptera; family Drosophilidae; genus Drosophila; species Drosophila biarmipes. The sequence continues at coordinate 980,445 of NW_026114533.1, forward strand.
GCTTTCGATGCTTTAAACCACCACTAACAAAAAAAAAAAAAAAAAAAAAACAAACCAGCACCATGAGAAGAGTTTAGTGAAAGCAGAGAGTGCGGTCGCGTTTTAATTCGCTCCGTGTATTTTCCAAAGTTTTCAGCAAAAACCCGAAGGAACAGCCGGCTATCCGGCCTGAAGCATCGGGACACATACCTTGACGTCAGCTGGTGGCCAGGAGGTCGTGGACGGCATCCAGGAACAACCCGGGAATTTATCCCCAACAGGTTTGGCGGCCAGGCAGGGGCCGGTCGTAGGAGAGGGAGGGGAGGCATCTTTTTCTTTTTCCTCTTCCTTATATCCACTCGTTGTTTGTTTGTTTAGTTGTTGCCCAATTTTCCACTCGCGCTTTTTGTTCGCAAACACTAAATCAGTGGTGAAAAGCGCTTGCGCGACCAGCTGATCGTAGTGTGCGAAAGGGGCCGCGGGTGCCATAGCAGCAAGCTTCGGACAGGGTGCAGGCCAAGCACATAAGTGCGTGCCGTAGCACGTAGGAACACCCTAGGCGGTATTTTCTCGCGGGAAATTGTATATATAAAACTTCTAAACCTTATCACTAAGATTTTTTTTCTTTTATATTAAATAATTGATCAAAGTCCGATCACTGCGGGCAAAGGCCCAAATTTTAGTGCAGTGCCGGTGAATTCCCCAGGCGGGGATATGGTGGGTAGGGGACCGGGGGCACAACCCCCGGCAGCTAGCCGAGGAGTTGGACTGGTGGTGGGCGGTGGTACGCCGGCAAGCAAAGGACTGGCGGCGCCGGCTAATGCGGACGGATTCCACACGCCACTGTCCAGCTTACCCGACTGGACCAACATGGGAGCTAACCCATTCAAAAAAAGCAACGTGATGGCGAGATCGCCAGAAAAAAGGGCGGAGAGCATCGGCAAGCAGCCTGGCACCCCCCTAATAGTAGAGAAAGGCAGCCCAAAAGCTGCTGATGAAGAGCAAGGGGATGTGCTGAAACAGCTTACTGACCTTGGATCGAAGGCCAGGGAGCTGAAGAAGCTAATGGACGGAAAGCGCTCCATCACAAACCCTATGCGGGACATGGTCGATGAAATCGACTATCTTCAGAGAGAAGTTCTGTCGGCTGTGCAAGGCATACTCGAAGAACAGGAAAGAGCGAAAGTGACCGCTAAAAAAACCTGCGCAGAAGTGCTCGCGAGCGGCAATAGCAAGCGACCCAGGGGACATGAAACTGGGAAAACGCTAGCCATGCCAGCAAAAAAGGCGATGCATAAGGCGCCGGAAAGCGAAGCTAGCCAAGAGGGAAATAGGGGCAAACATGCTGCGACCGAGAGCACCAGTAAGCCCCAAAAACCCCCACAGGAGTGGAAAAAAGTAGAACCGAAGGCGAGGAAGCCCAAGGTACGTCCGCCACGAAATGTAGCGATAGTTATCGCAACATCTACTGGAGGGTCCTACGCGGATATCCTTAAAAAGGTAAAGGCAGATCCGAAGCTGGAGGACCTAGGTCAAGCTGTACAGACCGTCAGGCGAACAGCAAAGGAGGAACTGCTAATCCTACTAAATAAGGTCTCCGACCCAAAAACCGAAGAGCTTCAGAGCAAAATGAAAGCGGTCCTGGGCAGCGATGTGGACGTCAGAGCGCTGACTGAGACAACGCTGATCGAGGTAGAGGACATCGACGAGACCACTGACAAAACGGATGTCATATGTGCCATTAAGTCACAGTTTGATGTGGAACTGCCAGAATTTGCGGTGGTAGGACTACGTGAGGCGTATGGGGGCACCCAAGCTGCCACACTAAGAGTTATGCCCGACATAGGGAGGCGTCTCATGGAAAATCCGGTCAAAGATAACACCCAAAAGGTGCTTTAAGTGTATGGATTTCAACCATATAGCAGGAAACTGCAGATCCCAGGAGGACTGCTCTAAATGCTGCTACAACTGCGGCGCGAAGGAGCACCAGGCCAGAGGCTGCAAAGCAAAGGCCTGCTGTATGCTCTGCAAGCGCAAAAAGGAGAAGGAATGTTACCACCCAACAATGAATGGAATATGTCCGTACTTCAGGAGGGCTATACAAGGGCTTAAAGCCTAATAAAGATTCTTCAGATCAACCTAAACCACTGAGAGGTTGCCCAATCGTTGCTGGAGCAAAATGTCATCGAGCAAAACGTAGACATGGCACTCATAAGCGAGCAATATAGAAATAGAAACTCCGGTGAATGGCTAGCAAATAGTAGCAAAAAATCGGCAATATGGAGCTGCGGAAACCCAAGGCGCCAGATTAGCAGGAAAAAAAGCGGGAATTGCTTCGCCAGGGCCCACGTAATGGTATAGCTTTCTATAGCTGCTACCTGCCGCCAAGCCTTAGCCTCCCCCAGCCAATAAATGTGCTCGAAGAGATTGCAGAAGACGCCCGGGAAAATCGCCCTTCCGTAATTGCCGGGGACTTCAACGCCTGGGCTACGGAGTGGGGCTCCCATCGAACAAATGCGAGGGGAAGGGCGCTACTGGAGAGCTTAGCCGCACTTGAGATAGTACTGCTGAACTCTGGAACAAAACCGACCTTTGCTAGAGCCGGGACAAGTTCCATCATTGACCTTACATTTGTGAGCGCTGGACTGGCTTCGGGCTCCAGCTGGGTGGTTAGTGACGCCTATATGGGTAGTGATCATGCGGCAATAATTTGCACGATTAAGTCCACAAATGGCCCACCACGAGTTCCAAAGACCGTGGTAGGGTACAAAGTAGAAACGCTTGACGTGGAGATGGTGCGGATGTTGTTCGAGGACCTCTCTACAAACGGATCAGCAGACGAAAGGGCAAACCGCATCGCAGATTACACCAAGGTAGCCTGTTATACATCTATGCAGAGGAAGGGGGAACTCCCATCAAGGAAAAGACCGGCATACTGGTGGAACCAATCCATTGCGGAAGCCAGGAAAGAATGCCATAGAGCAAGACGCGCATACCAACGAGCAAGAGGAAGACTCAAATTTAGGGCACTTCAGATATATTACAGGGAAAAAAGACGAGCCCTGGAAAAACTAATAAAAGAAAGCAAACGCAGGTGTTTTAATAATATATGCGAAGAAATAGACTCCAACCCTTGGGGCTTCGCATATAAACTCGTCACAAAACGGCTTTGGGCATTTAGTAGACCGTCGCCGACATGCCCAGTCTTCCTAAAAAGGGTAGTAGAAACACTATTCCCTGAGCAAGAGGGTATGGCGCGTATAGCACAGATCGTAGACACGAGAAGCATCAAGCTCACAAGTCCAGAGGAAGTCCTTGAGGTTCTTAAGACAATAAAGGACGATAAGGCACCGGGACCTGATGGAATCCCAAATAAAGTATTAAAAATAGCCATAAAAGCAAACACCAAACAGTATGTTGACATGTACAATGCATGCCTAACAGAAGGTGTGTTCCCTAGTCTCTGGAAAACTCAGCGGTTGGTACTCATACCAAAGGGGGACAAGGCAGCGGAGGAGCCTTCCTCGTATAGGCCACTCTGTATGCTGGATACGGTGGGCAAAATTCTCGAAAGAATTATCCACTCCCGGCTAGAAAGTGCCCTTGTCGGGACCAACGGCCTCTCTGAGATGCAGTATGGTTTTCGAAAGGGACTATCCACAATAGATGCCATTGGTAAACTGTGTGAGATCGCAGACAAAGCCATTGAGGGAAAGAGGTGGTTGTACGGCACTAAGCAGTATTGCATAGCGGCATTGGATGTTAAAAACGCATTCAACTCCGCTAGCTGGCACCACACACTAAATGCACTAAGCAAACTTAATGTCCCAGTGTACATACAGCGAGTAATAGCGAGCTACTTCGAAGGTCGCCTGCTCCTGTACGAAACAGAAACAGGGCAATCTACTCACAGGGTCACCGGGGGAGTCCCACAAGGATCAGTCATCCTGTCATGTACGACGAGATCCTTAGGATCACGATGCCCGAAGGGGCACCACTCATTGGTTTCGCGGATGACGTAGCCATAGTAGTTACGGCCAAGAAACTCCCAGACGCGGAAAGAAACTGCAATGAAGCTGGGAAACGAGCAAGAGCATGGCTCGACTCTAAGGGTCTCGCCTTGCCAGCTCATAAAACCGAAGCAGTCCTGATAAGTAGCAGGCAGAAAGTGGAAACGGCCACTATTAAAATTGGAGAAGCCACCATAAGATCTCGCCCAAGCTTAAAATACTTGGGGGTCATGATCGACCACCGGCTTTCTTTCAAAGAGCATCTAGCGTACGCTAGTGGCAAGGCAGGCAAAACCGCGGCAGCAATTTCGCGAATTATGGCGAACACTCGTGGGCCGAGGCAACCAGGACGTAGATTACTGGTTAGCGTTGTCACATCGACGCTGATGTACGCTGCTCCCATATGGGCCCGAGCCACAAAAAATGGGAGTTATCTGCAGGAGCGTGATTCCGTACAGAGACTGTGTGCCCTGAGGGTCTGCTGTGCGTTCCGCACGGTATCCCATGACGCGGAACTAGTTATTTCAGGAGTAATTCCAATGGACCTGCTAGCAGTGGAGTCAATGGGTATCCGCGCAGGTAGCACAGGGGTCGAAACTGTCGAATCACTACGAAAAAGGTGCAGACAACTCACCATTGCAAAGTGGCAGGAGAGGTGGGCTAATAGCAGCAAAGGACGATGGACGCATAAGCTTATCCCAGAACTGCAGAGATGGCTGGGAAGGAAGCATGGACATGTGGACTTTTACTTAACGCAACTGCTGACAGGACATGTATGCTTTAAATACTACTTGAATAGGTTTAAGCATGAACGTTATCCGCACTGCCCACTCTGCGAGTCGGATAATGAAGACGCAGAGCACGTATTTTTTGTCTGTCCGAGATTTGAAAATGAACGTCGAGATCTGAGCATAAGGGTTGGGAGGACGCCAGCCGTTTGTAACCTGGTGGAAATTATGCTTGAATCAGAAGTAAATTGGTCCGCTGTAACTGGCCACAATATTTCTTAAAAAACTGCGCATCGCAGAAAGGCTGCGAAATTCCAATAGGATAGTATCCTAGAGAGCCCTTAGGGCATTCCCCCCCCGGCGAAGTAATACCTAACGGCAGTACCGCCGGGGAAGCGGGGAGGGGGTGGAGTTTTTACTGGGTTAGAGTCCCACACTTCGGTAAGCTAGCACAGCTCCAAGTTGGCTTTCGATGCTTTAAACCACCACTAACAAAAAAAAAAAAAAAAAAAAAAAAAACACCAGCACCATGCATGCCTTATGGAGGGCCCACCCAAATCTAAGTTTGCAGGCCGAAACAATAATTCCCATAAGAAACTCTTCAAGCAGCTGGGTCAGAAGCGACAAAGACAGAACTTGTACATTTGCTTTACACCTTCGAAATGTCTTTCAGCCAAACCCTGCAACAAATTCATTCGCCCGTCATTCAATCGGCGTCAATTCGAAATGAAACTGAGACGTAGCCAATTCTGTTTCAACCAAACGAAGTTTAAAGAGTCATCAGCGAGCAATTGAAACCAAAAAAGGCCCCAGGCGGGATCTAATAACTCCCAAAATGCTTATTAAACTCCCGAAGTCAGTCAAAGTTGAAGTCATTTGTAAACTCTTAAACGGGATTACACGACTTGGCTACTTCCCAAAAAAATAGAAAAAGTCGGTAATCATAATGATCCCAAAGCCAAGAAAAGATCACACAATACAGACCGATAAGTTTACTCTCGTGTCTGTCAAAACTGCTCGAAAAATGCCTATCGATGCGCATAGTCCCTAACTTGAATAGCACAACGTAATTCTGGCACATCAATTTATCTTTCAAAAAAGCCATGGAACAATAGAGCAAGTCAACAGATTAACAACAGAAATATGGTCTGCATTAGAATATCGGGAATGCTGCAGTGTATGTATTTCTTGACGTTTCACAGACTTTCGATCCAGTCTGGCTTGATGGCAATATGTATAAAATCAGAACTATTATGCCGTAAAACACTCACAGGATACTTGAATCGTACCTTTACAACAAAGAATACGCCGTGAGATGCAACACTACAACATCCGACGACTACACTATAGAGGCTGGAGCTCCCCAAGGTAGCGCCCTTGGTCCAACTCTATTTCTGCTTTACACCGCAGGTATTAACACGAACGACCGGCTAACTACTTATACATTCGCAGACGATACCGCGATCATAAGTCGGTCCAAATGCCCAATACAGGCAACAGCACTAATAGCTGATCGTCTTGTGGTAGAGGATAGGTGGTTATCCGACTCGCGTATAAAAATAAATGCGTAAAAGTGCAAACACATAACGTTTACTCTTAACAGACAAACGTTTACCCCGATAACTCTAAATAACTCGCAATTCCAAAAGCTGGCTATGTAACGTAACTTGGCGTTCACCTACACAGGAGACTTTCACACCGAAGCTAAGAAAATTCATCTAAAACTAACATCCAATAGCCTCCATTGGCTCATAAACGCTCGCTCCCCCCTCTGCCTGGACTTCAAGGTCCTGCTCTACAATTCAACGCTTAAGACAGTCTGGACTCACGGCTCCGAGTTGTGGGGAAACGCGAGCAGCAGCAACAGCGACATTATTCACCGAGCACAATCAAAAATCCGGAGAACCTTGGTATGGGGCACCTTGGTATGTTCGGAATGACAACATCCACAGGGACTTGGCATTCTACCCGTAAAAGACAATATATCAATAAAAAATCCTGAGAACTATCAATGGGGCACCTTGGTATGTTCGGAATGACAACATCCACAGAGACTTGGCATTCTACCAGTAAAAGACAATACAACAAAAAGCGTCCTACCATACCAAGCTAACTTCTCATCCAAATCAGCTCGCCAGGGGTCTAGGCAGGGTTTCATACCGGACCCGATTGCAACGAAATAACCTTCCAGCTCAGCAATAGTTAGTAGAGTCCTTAAATCTCGCTTTAGTCATCATGACTGTCAGATTTAAGATTTTATATACTTATTGATAGTCTCAATTCAGAGAACATCCAATAAATAAAATGCATATGTATTAAAAAAAATATATGTGAAATTTTAAAGGATTGTTGCTGGCTTCAGTGATATTTAAAAAAAACAAGGAAGAACGCTATAGTTTTTTGTTATACCCAAATGCCCTCCTTAAATAGGGTCGTCATGTAGTGTAGACATCCTTGCTTCTTTTTCATTATTATTTGTTATTAAGATCACCGGGTTGAGTAGCTCTACACTAAATGATTTTGTATTTTGTTGCCCATTTTTTAAAATTTATCTATTGAAGTATTTTTAAAAATATTGTCCCATGGTGCCACTTTTTGTTTACCAGCCTGCAGTTCAAGGCTTCTGAAAAACTGACTTTAGTCAAGGCTTCCATTAGTAGACAATTCTTCAACATCATACCTTGCTGTAATTTCCATATTTGAAAATACATTAACATGCAAGGGTCTACTTTACGTACTTCGTCATTGTTAATGACTTTATATAAGTTGGGCTTAGAAGCTTTTATTTTAGATTGCCTAGGCAACTCTACTTTATCTTTTCATGCGCAGGAATTTTCTCTACTTTTTTTGCCTTATAGTCACTTGTAATATATTTGCGGTAATATTTTGAAGATCTTTATTTGTTATACTAGAGAGGGCGTCTGCCACGAAGTTATCTTTTCCCCTCGACTGCCTCATGCGTGTGAGTTTTGAAATAGGATTGACCATTGAAAATAAGTATGTTAGTGGTCTGTGATCAGTTTTAACTGTAAAATGTTTGCCATAATATATGGTCAAAAATGTGTAATTGCCCAATGAATTGCTGCTAGTTCCTGTTCTGTAGAGATATATTGCTTTCAGCTTTTGTAAATGAACGTGATGCATATTCTATCGAGAGTTGGAGTCCGTTATGGTTTTGAGTTAATACCGCTCCATATGCTTGTTTACTTGCATCCGCTATTATTCAAAATTCTTTAAGGAAATCAGGATATTGTAATAAAGTAGGCTCTATAAGTTTATCTTTTAAATATTGGAATGAATTCTGGCATTCCGGAGACCATTCGGCGAAGTTTTTAAAGAAACGACTAATAATTGCAAAATGCTATAAATCTTCTAGCGCTATCTGCATCATGTGGGACTGGATAGTTTTTTATGAAATTATATTTCTTGTCGTCCGGCAAAATTCCTTTGTCTGTGCATTTATAACTAAGGAAGGTCACTTCATGTATCAGGGCATGAGAAATACTTTGCCCTACCTAGTTGCTCCAAAATGTCATCAATTCCTGGGAGTGGAAATTTAATTTAACGATAGTCAACTACTAGTCGCCATATCTTTTCGGTTGAACCCTGGAATGTATTCTTTGGGTCAAGTAGATGTGGGCTGTTGTTTTCTGATACAGATGGTTTGACTTTATTGTCTTTAATTATTTTTCCTACTTCTTTGAATTTCCTTAGTTTTTTATATAATTTGGTTTACCGTCCTTCAATCTCAATTTTTGCTTGTATAAATTATTTGTTATTGATTCGGATTCAAGACCGAATACGTCAGTATATTTTCAAAATTGTTCCATCAATTGTTGTTCGAATTAACCGGAACATTTTTTTAGTTCTTCTATGATGTTTTCTGCTCTATTACTTGAAGTACTTTGAATTATATTATAATAGGAAATTGATTCTCATTTTAAATTCGTTATACTAATCAATTGATCAGTACTAGTTGTGTTTAGTCATCGAACAAATGTATTCTGTTTTGATGTGATTATATTGGCAATTTCAAAACTTTCACAAGCCATGTCCGTCCGTCCGTCCGTCCGTCCGTCCGTCCGTCTCTCCGTCCAGTTCCAGTTCTAAAGCTATCGTGCTGAAACTTTCGCAAAATTTTTTTTCTATTGCAGGTAGTATATAAGTCGGAACCAGCCCAGATCTTATATCTATATCTTATAGCTCCCATAGGAACTATCGGGAAAAAATTTAAAAAATATTATTTCTTTGGTGTTTCTAAGCCTGGATATAACATTTTTAAATTAATTCTGAATTTCGGATAACATTTTATCAAAATATATATACTTTATGGGTTGGAAACGTCTCCTTCACTGCGTTGCAAACCTCTGATTGAAATCATTATACCCTCTGCAAGGGCATAAAAATGGTACGAAGATAAATAGTTAACTAAGGACAGCTTACTTAACAACTTAACAGTTAATACATTTATACATTTAGTGAATCGAGGTAACAGTAAACTTGAGAATATATGGAATCAATAGAAGACTCAAAAGATATACATTGATAGGCTAAATTATAATTACTACATAAAACACGGAATGGCTCATGAAGGGAAAATTTAGATCTCAAAATTGGTAGACGGATAGGACGGAAGGCACGAGTGTATCTTGACGGGACTACAATATTAATGTCTCTCAGTATGAGAATACACCGCACCGGTCAGCAGTTTGTGTATAAATATTACGCTGTTAAAAATGTGATGTTTGAAGTTGTTTAGGTCAATCACTTTTAGCCTGGACAAATAAGGTTGTAAGTGCCGATCAGGATCCCAATTAAGGTTGCGCAAAGCAAATAATAAAAATGGTTTTTGAACCGATTCTATTAAGTTCTGTTGGTATACATATTGTGGATTCCATACCTCAGAACAGTACTCCATAATTGGGCGAACTAGTCTTACGTATAACGATATAGTTGTATATGGATCATTGAACTCTTTTGCCCAACGCTGAATAAAGGCTAAGACGCCGGTAGCTTTATTAAATATAACTGAGATATGGCTATTGAAACAAAGTTTTGGATCGAACAACACACCAAGATCATTAATTCACCACGCGCTCCATTAAGGAGTTTCCAAGGGTGTACGAGGTTGTGTGAAAAGTAGTGCGGGAGAACGACATTGTTTTGCATTTTGAATAGTTTAGTGAGAACAAGTTTGTTGAGGCCCAAGCCTGGAACTTATTAAGGTCAGACTGAATAAGAAGATGTGAGCTTTAAAAAATGACATACAGATATTCACATCATCTGCAGTGGTACGCCTGAAGTAACATTTACCAGATAAGATACTTCATTTTTGAACAATACACGTTGAGATCTATTCGACAAGTATGACGAAATCCAATCAAGTAAGTAGGGAGGAAATCCAATGAGAGAATTTTTATAAATAAGTAAAGAGTGGTTAACCGAATCGAACGCCTTGCTGAAATCGGTGAATATGACATCTGTTTCTTTCTTCTGGAAAAAACTACGATGAATTAGACACGAAAATTCGAAATGATTCGTAGAAGTAGAACGTTTCCTAACAAATCCGTGTTGGGAGGTTGAAATAATTGAACTACACATATGCTGAATCTGACAGGTTACTAGACGTTCGAAAAGCTTTGGGATCGCAGACAGCTTGGCAATACCTCGGTAGTTACCAACATCAGCTTTAGAACTTTTCTTGTGAAGAGGCAGATTGATTCGTAGTTTCAAAATTTATATCAACGCTTAGACATAGAGCAGGATGGTACGAATCTTCCGGTGTGGACACAGGATCGCATCTGGAAACGGTTGCCACAGACACATCGCTAACAAAAATGAGGTCAAGCATCCTTTCTCTAGAATTTTTTATGGAATTAACTTGTCCAAGTGACAAATTAGTTAACCCATCTATAAATTCATGTTGATTTTCAGGGAATAAAATATTAGAGTCTGAGTTGGGAAGCCATGAAAGATGAGGTAAGTTAAAATCACCCAGGACAATAAGTTGATCGGCGTCACCAACAGCTAAAGAAACGACTAAAATAGCTGAAAGGGGATGAAGATAAATAGCAGGATCAGAGCCAGGGGGTATGTAGGAGCAAGTAAGAAATACATTACATTTATCGGTAGTAACTTTAACTGCTATAAATTCAATGCTGTGCATATTATCGTAAGGAATAAGTTCAGAAGAATGAGAGTTTAGTACCGCAATTAGAACGCCACCGACACGAGTTGGGCGGTCTAATCTTTAAATGGCAAACTTGTTAACGAATATTTCTTGATCATAAACAGTTGTGTTGAGCCAGGTTTCACTTATAGCAATAATCGCGAAATCCAGCAAGGTGCTGTTAGAGTAAACTTATTTTAGTGTCCCCAATAGACTACGAACATTCTGATAAGCAACAGATATTGAGCGATTTAGTTTTTTGCATCAACAGAATTGGGAACCTGAGATGCGCCTTTGCGGATGTATTCGTTCACTATAGTATGCTCCGGCCAAATTGTGGGATCTAAAGCGTTAGAAAACATAGATTCTGGAAGAGTAATTTTAAAAGAAGAGATATCACGTGGTTGAGACGAGAAACAAAGACCCACCTATTAGGTGCAATGCCTCTGAGAGGTAGATCCGCTGCATTGGATCTGGGAGCCACGCCAGATAGTGGGATAGCACTGAGGAGTTAATTAGCTAGAAGGAAGAGCGGTTCTGGGTTTATATGTAGTGAGCCGGAGCCAGGTGCTAACTGTTGAGGAGTTGAAGAGCCTTCTGCAGTCGTACCGGTATTTTGGTTAGGCTGCAATCCAGATGCTCCAGGCTCAGATCCAGGTGAGGTGTTGTTAAAGGCGAAGCTAGACTGCAATCCCGATGTGCCAGGTCCAGCTGAGTTGTTGACAGCCAAGATTGAAGCCAGGCACGCACTAATAGGTAACGGAATACCAACTGCAGCAATGCAGGGAGTCGGAATTTGCACCGAATTTTTATTATTGTTCGCAATCTTTCGCTTTGGTGATTCATTTAGCAGTTTACAGTCGAGAAATTTACTCTCCATAGTTGAAAAGACTTCAAAGCTGCTGGTCAGCTGTTTACAAAATTTTTTAAGCGCTTTCCTTATTTGCCTCATGAAGGCTTTCATCTCCTGAGTAAGTACGAGCCAGGTAGGGCAGAACCAAGTTAAGCCGGATCTCTTTGAGATCAGATCAACTATACGGCCGTTTCGACCCATTCCTGCTCATTTTACATGAGCGCAATTGTCGCAAAGCCAACAAGACAAATAACTATACCCAATGAACTCGCATTTCTTTGCGGAACAGATAACGACACTCATTTTATTGATTGTTTGGACACTATGCAGTTAAGAGACAGTTAGGAGGCAGTTAAGAGAATCGTGCAGAAGAGCAGGCCGTGGGAAATTAAAGAGACACGCAGAACACCAGGTAGTGGCAGATACGGTGATGGGAGAGGCATCGATTCGGAGAGCCAACTCGAAGATGCGCAGCAAGCAAGGCGATGAGAGAGGCGACCCACTCGAGGTAAACGGAGAGAGGACCGTTAGAATACTTGATGGGAGAGTCGTAGATTCGGAGAGAAAATTTGAATATCCAGGCGATGAGAGAGACGAAGCGCTCAAAGTGAAGTGCACGGAGAGAGGACCGTTAGGACCCTTGAGAGAGCAATTGGCGAGCGGATGTAAAGAACAGACGCGACAAACGGCGATAGGGAACAAAAACAAACAACCAGCCATGAATTGCGATTCGTGAATTGTTCACGCGGTGCGTGAATTGTTAAGAGGGGGTTGAAAAAGTTATTTTCCAATTTTAAGATTATATACGATAGGTGTATCCGCGATTGAAAGGTAATTTCAAGAGCTCAAATAAAACACAACCGGTCAGTATCGGTCAGTATATGCTCCACCAACGGTATAAACCGTTGGTATTTTTAATTTCTTGTATCTAAAGGGGTCTGGGAAGTTCCCGAAACTGGCTGGGTAACGCGGGCATTACTGTTTGGCTGTGTGTTGCCGTAGTTTCTAGTATGTTGGTTATTTGTGTTTCCTCTATAATTTTTCCGACCTCTATTATAGTTATTGTATAATTATTATAGTTTTGATTAAAACCATTATTGTAGTAAGAACCGCTATTTCGGTTGTAGCCGTTGTACTGGTAGTACCCATTGTTTTGGTAGCTACTACGACCATTTCCTATACCTTTACCTATGAAGTTGTTACCTCTGTTAGGCCTGTCCTCTTCTTGCATAGTATTGCGTTGGCATTACCCGTCATTTCAGTACTACATTGTATGTACTTGGTGACAGCCTATTTCATTGATGAGCCTCCTTGCTACTGAATTTGTCTGCGTGTTCAGCCGGTAATCTTTCATTAATATACGAAGCTTCAAGTAGCTTTCGTAAGTTCCTTTTTGAGTAGTTTTTGCTATTTTTGCTTTTACTACTATGCTTACGACCCTGAAACAACAGACCAATCAAGCAAATATCGTGCTAAAAGCGAGGCCAGACCGAAAAGAGCACGTCAAAGTCGTTCAAAATGTTATGATGACAGTTTTTTTTTTTTTTTATTTTCGTGGTGTGGTGCTCTATGAATTCCTTCCACCTGGCCAAACTATTAAAGAGAAATATAATTTGAGGGTACTGCGTCGTTTGCGTGAAGCAACTCGTCGAAAAAGGCCAGAGTTATGAGCCAACAGCTCTTGGTTTTTGCATGACTATAATGCACCGTCGCACACTGCACGTATCGTTCCGCAACCACCGTATTCTCCTGATTGGGCTCGTGTGGCTTCTGGCTATTCCCAAAACTCAAGAAACCACTCCGGGGAACGCGATTCGAGTCGATTGAAGAGATAAAAGCGGAATCGACGAGGGCGCTGATGGCTGTACCGGAAAGGGACTATTTGGCTTGTTTCGAGGATTAGAAAAAACGTTGGCATACGTGTATTTTATCGGGAGGGGATGACTATGAAGGGGATAAAATTAATTCCGGAGAATAAATAAAGAATTTATACCGCCCACAGTAGTATGTCGTCATGAGGGTTCTGCAAGGAATTGGTAGTTCAGATGAGCGGCTTTATGAAGCAGACTCAAGACAGTCTATTGATTATCTCAGGAGCTTTTAAAGAAATCAATGAGGGGTTCTATTCCGTCTGTGCCCAGTTTAAAAATATAAAAAAAATTATTAACCGCAAAAAAGGCCGGCTTAACCTAAAAAATTACCTTATCTCAAACACATTCATTGTTTTTACTTTTTCTAGGTCTGTTGTAGCCCCTTTACTGGTGACAATAAGCCCGAGAAAATTTGCACTATTTAAAAAAAAAACTTGATTTCTGTGCTGAGACTCTAATGTTTGCATCGTTAAGGGCGGTTTGGGTGTAGGTTACTGCTGGTTGGGCGATAATTAAATAATTCGACGATGTGAGTGATGAAGGGGGTGTCCTATGCCGACTTCACTCTGTTACCTTGACGAACTATGATGATTACGTTGCGGAGTTCACTGACTCCGTTGCCGCTTATTGCGGCGGTTGCCGGAGTTAAATTTTTATTTTGTTAAAGTCGTATGGGCGATGGCCCTATCGCATCATGCACTTCGTGCATAACCCACCTCACAGTGAACCAATCGGCCTTTATTAGGCTTATTATAAGTGTTTTACTATTATTTACTATAATGCTTTTTAACTATTGTTAACTTATACACGAATAAATGAAAATCTGCATTTATCGTCCGATTGTTTCGATTTTTACACCAATCAGTAGGTATTGCAAAAAATAAAAGAATTTCATACCAAGACTTTAAAACAATCGATTGGCTTGGGAAAAAGAGTGGTGAAAGTAAAAAAGCTAAGATTTGGCAAATTTGATCTGTTGAGGCGGGTGGGGATAATAAGCCCCCGCTAATAACCTAGTTGTATTCTCATTTAAAACATGCGTCGAATGACACCTTAACTGTCAAAATGGGATGCTCCGTTCAGAAATACGCAATACAAGGTTTTCGGGGTCTTTTCAAAATGAAAATTTTATTTCGTTTGTCATTTTAGAATCGTGAAAAATCTAGACGATACAGCGTAATATAAGAAACATTAGGTCTACCATATTTTAAAAAACTAGTTTGGCGAGAAAGCAGCTCAATTTTGTATATCCGTAAAGTGTGAAGTACTGAAAGGTATTTCGGAATACTATGTACGCATTTAAACACTTATCTAAATACCACCGTTATAAAATTATGGTCCAAAGTTTTTTTACCTAAATATTTTCTAGATATTTTCCTATTATATATATTTTAAGGTATATAGCCCTTGAGATTCCTCAACTTTTGACATACGACACATTCTTGTAAAAAAAAACCTTTTCAAAGTTATTAATCAACAAAAATGGTCACATGTACCAGTTCAGAACATCCTACACTGCCTGAGCATTGACCTTTTTTGTGCAAGTCCCAGCTCCATTTGAAGGTCCTGGAAATTTAAGATGATGTTAAACAGATCAACTCTACTAAATAAATACACTTTCTAAATTCGTCACGCAGCAATTCCATATGCCATTGCTTAGTTGTTTGATTTTAACAAGAAAGGGCCGTGAGCGATTCTCTGGGGTATAGGTTGACTAAGCAACGCAAAAGATGTTGTGGTTCGGATTTGAACCGAGTTTCTGCTGGAAAGGAGGTGCAAAGGGGTGGAAATATGGGTTCTTTGGCTAGGCGGGAGACTACTAGAGCCGTACTTCTATTACAAGGCTTGTTTACCAGCTGTTTGGGAGGGCTTCTGAGCAAGCTGTACATAATCTGTCAAAAAAATTTGCGTCGCTTGTGAACAGCTGTGTTTAATTTTGTGCTCTGAGTTTTTTTTCTTATTTCGGTGATTTTGTGCGAGTGTTTTGGGGTTATTTATTTACAAAGCTTAGCCTTATAATTTTAAATAGATCTCCCAGTAAAAGGGTATGTTTTTATAGTTATTTTAACACTTCTATTAGATTTACTTAATCTCTTTGCTTTGTTAGTGTAGTTAACGCACTCTTAGCTTAATAGAACTCTTTACATCCTCTCAATCTCTCCCGCTCTATTTTATAACCGCAATTTACACTCATTATGCACCTGCTGAATTTCTGGAAGACTTTTTTTTGCTTTACATTGTATTTGTTCGTGCTCAAAGTTGTCAGTGTCGTATAAGCCACGCTCAGTCAATTGAAGATTTTTTTTGTACTCTTCAAATAAAGACCGTTTTATTTTCAGCTTACTCTGCGATCCGATGATACACTTTAAATGTGCAGGATTTAAGAGCAGAGTTTATAATTTCATTGATCTTAATTCTGGTGTTACTACTGAGCACAAAGAGTAAGGTGCAAAAAGTAAGGTGAATTTTCAATTCAAAATTCGCGGGCTTAAGATGGTGGACTAGTTCTTTTTTCTTGAGTTGGCACGATTGTTGATAATATCTGGCGGTATTTTCATGTAAATGTCAGTATCAGTACTATATTAACGCTTGTGTTAACCAAACAATCAAGAGTACATATGTCGATTTGTACAATGTCTGTTTTAATTGAGCAAAGAAATGCCACCAAATTTTGTTTGCGGAATGAAATATCGTCTGCTGAAACGTGGACGATGTTGCGGAAGGCTTTTGGTGGTTCTACCATGTCCCAGAAAAATGTTTATTAGTGATACAAATACTTTAAAGAGGGTCGGGAACGTGGTAATGACTTGGAGCGCTTCGGAACTTACTGATATGATCGGAATATCAGAAGAATCTGTGAAAACCATTTTGAAAAAACCATTTGGGCCTAGAAAAAGTCAAATCTCGATTGGTACCGAAAAAGCTTATTTATCCGATTTTGATAAAATTGAATTCAAAATTCAGACTAATTAAAAATTTGTATTTCCAAGCTTTGAAGGTTATGTCTCAATAAGCACCAAACCTATAATTTGTTTTTTATTATTTTTCCACCAATTTTTCGATCGTTCCTATGACATCTAGGATCTGTGAAAACCATTTTAAAAAACCATTTGGGCCTACGAAAAGTCAATTCAAAATTCAGAAATAATTAAAGAAAGTTATTTCCAAACTTAGAAGGTTATATGTTAAGAAACACCAAAGATATAATTTGTTTATACTTTCCGACTAATTTTCCGAGCGACTAATTTTTCAGCTATGTGATATAGGCGTCCGATTTTGATAAAATTTAACGCGAATTTAGGCCTGGCTTATAGCATTCGCTACGAGAAGGCCGAGAGAGAGAGGATCGATTATGGAAACAACTTCTCCCTAGGGCTCAATTTAAGTCCTAAAATCCAGGCATTTGTTCTGAAATATTTATATTTACGCGTGGCCAGCTTGATTGTATTCTTTTCCTAGAGTCATATTAATACATTTATTAGAGCATTTATTATTTCTTGGTTCATGCTTTTCTCAGTGCTCTCAGGTTAACGGGTTAGGTTAGGTCATGGTATATAAATTCTAGCCTACTCTTGGCGAAGCCGCTTCAAGGCCTTCGAGAAATTTCTCATGGCACGGGACTCTCGCTGGCCAGAATGCACACACGCGTGAATCCGGGTCCTCCGCCGCTGGTCCTGGACCGGCACACTCTCCTCGAGGTCGCCTAGGTAAACTCCTTCCCAAAAAGAAATCGTCGGTTCCTGGGTTTTCTGGTTCCTGGGTCACATGGCACCAGTCACTCGACTGTCTTTGGTTTTTTTTTCCGCACAACTTTTCCGCACTCAGAACGCAGAAGACTCTCGTTGTCCACATGAATTTGATCTCCTCGCACTTCTGATCCAGTCGCGCGTGACGGTCGCTGGCTGCCGATGTTGTTGGCACTGGCTGGAAATGTTGCTGGCGCTATTTTTGAGGGTCAAACGACTTCTCACACCCCCCTCCTGCTTCGGGGGGCGTTTAGAAATGATAATCCGGTGGGTTTTCGTTATGTGTACCCGGAAATCCTCCGCTCCCGCACGGAACAGAAACTTTGCGATTTACCCGCCGGTTCGTGCCCTCCTGTGGCGGATAGTCAATGATGACTCCGTTCTGGCCCGTGTCTTCTAAGGTGGCCGCTTGCGTCGCCATGCGCCACAGCACCAAAGCTCGTTACTATGGCAGCTATATATAATCTAAAACCGATTATATAATTGTTTCACATTATTTTACCACTAATTCTACGATCTTAACTATGAAAACTTTATGATATAGTCGTCCGATTTTGAAAAAATTAATTCAAAATTCAAAACTAATTAAAAAATGTTATAAAAACACCAAAGATATAATTTGTTTCATATTATTTTACCAATTATCCGAGCGTTACTATGGCAGCTATATGATATAGTCGTCCGATTTTAATTTAATTCGAATTTCAAAACCAATTACCAAACTGTTTTTCCAAGCGTAGAAGGTTATATGTTAAAAAACACCAAATCATTATACCCTCTGCAAGGGTTAGAAAGCAACAAAGATATAATTTGTTTCATATTATTTTCCCACCAATTTTCCAATCGTTTCTATGACAGCTATATGATATAGTCGTTTAATAAAATTTAATTCGTAACTCAGAACTAACTAAAAAATGTTATTTCCAAACTTAAATGGAGATATGTTAAAAACACCAAAGATATACTTTTTTCATATTTTCCAATCAATTTTCCGCTCGTTGCTATGGCAGCTATATGATATTTATTTAATTTCTAGTTACATAGTCCGCTGCGCAGGAACCCCAAGAAACTGCATTCAGAGTCCTACAGTTCTAGCTTTTATAGTTTCTGAGATCTCGGCGTTCAAAGGACAGACGGAGAGACGGACATGGCTAAATCGACTAATCCTTTCCAATAATATAATTTTCACGATTCTAAAATTAAAATAACACATTTTGAAAATAAAAATTAAAAAATTGAATTTTACACCTTACGTACATGCAGCCACGCACAGAGAGAGAGTTGAGAAAGCAGAGTGCGGTCGCGTTTTTAAATCGCTCCGTCTATTTTCCCAAGTTTTCAGCAAAAACCCATAAGAACCGCCGGCTATCCGGCCTGGAGCATCTGGACACGTACCTGGACGTCAGCTGGTGGCCAGGAGACCGGGGACGACATCTAGTAACAATCCGGGAATTTATCCCCAACAGGTTTGGCGGCTAGGCAGGCGCCGGTCGTACGCGAGGGAGGGGAGGAATCTTTTTCTTTTTCCTCTTCCTTATTTCCACTCGTTGTTTGTTTTGTTGTTGCCAAATTTTCCACTCGCGCTTTTTTTTCGCTTGTGCGAGCAGCTTATCGTAGTGTGCAAAAGGGGCTGCGGGTGACATAGCAGCAAGCTTCGGACAGGGGGCAGGCCAAGCACATAACTGCGTGCCGTAACACGTAGGAACACCTTGGGCGGTATTTGTTCGCGGGAAAATTATAAATAAAAAACTTTTAAACCTTACCACTAAGATTTATTCCTTTTTTTTTAAGTAATTGAGCAAAGTCCGATCGAAGAGAAGCAGGTCACTGCGGGTAAAGGCCCAAATTTCGTGCAGTACCGTTGAATTCCCCAGGCGGGGATAGGGTGGTTAGTGGACCGGGGGCACAACCCCCTGGAGCAAGCCTAGGAGTTGGACTGGTGGTGGGCGGTGGTACGCCGGCAAGCAAAGGACTGGCGACACCGGCTAATGCAGACGGATTCCATAAGTCACTGTCCAGTTTACCCGACTGGGCCAACATGGGAGCTGACCCATTCAAAAAAAGCAACGTGATGGCGAGATCGCCAGAAAAAAGGGCGGAGAGCATCGGCAAGCAGCCTGGCACCCCCCTAATAGTAGAGAAAGGCAGCCCAAAAGCTGCTGATGAAGAGCAAGGGGATGTGCTGAAACAGCTTACTGACCTTGGATCGAAGGCCAGGGAGCTGAAGAAGCTAATGGACGGAAAGCGCTCCATCACAAACCCTATGTGGGACATAGTCGATGAAATTGACTATCTCCAGAGAGAAGTTCTGTCGGCTGTGCAAGGCATACTCGAAGAACAGGAAAGACCTAAGGTGACAGCTGGAAAAACATGCGCAGAAGTGCTCGCGAGCGGCAATAGCAAGCGACCCAGGGGACATGAAACTGGGAAAACGCTAGCCATGCCAGCAAAAAAGACGATGCATAAGGCCGCGGCAAGCGAAGCTAGCCAAGGGGGAAATAGGGGAAAACATGCTGGGACCGAGAGCACCAGTGAGCCCCAAAAGCCCCCACAGGAGTGGAAAAAAGTAGAACCGAAGGCGAGAAAGCCCAAGGTACGTCCTCCACGAAATGTAGCGATAGTTATCGCAACATCTACTGGAGGGTCCTACGCGGATATCCTTAAAAGGTAAAGGCAGATCCGAAGCTGGAGGACCTAGGTCAAGCTGTACAGACCGTCAGGCGAACAGCAAAGGAGGAACTGCTAATCTTCCTAAATAAGGTCTCCGACCCAAAAACCGCAGAGCTTCAGAGCAAAATGAAAGCGGTCCTGGGCAGCGATGTGGACGTCAGAGCGCTGACTGAGACAACGCTGATCGAGGTAGAGGACATCGACGAGACCACTGACAAAACGGATGTCATATGTGTCATTAAGTCACAGTTTGATGTGGAACTGCCAGAATTTGCGGTGCTAGGACTACGGGAGGCGTATGGGGGCACCCAAGCTGCCACACTAAGAGTTATGCCCGACATAGGGAGGCGTCTCATGGAAAATCCGGTCAAAGATAACACCCAAAAGGTGCTTTAAGTGTATGGAGCTCAACCATATAGCAGGAAACTGCAGATCCCAGGAGGACTGCTCTAAATGCTGCTACAACTGCGGCGCGAAGGAGCACCAGGCCAGAGGCTGCAAAGCAAAGGCCTGCTGTATGCTCTGCAAGCGCAAAAAGGAGAAGGAATGTTACCACCCAACAATGAATGGAATATGTCCGTACTTCAGGAGGGCTATACAAGGGCTTAAAGCCTAATAAAGATTCTTCAGATCAACCTAAACCACTGAGAGGTTTCCCAATCGTTGCTGGAGCAAAATGTCATCGAGCAAAACGTAGACACGGCACTCATAAGCGAGCAATATAGATATAAAAATCCGGTGAATGGCTAGCAAACAGTAGCAAAAAATCGGCAATATGGAGCAGCGGAAACCCAAGGCGCCAGATTAGCAGGAAAAAAGCGGAAATTGCTTCGCCAGGGCCCATGTACATGGTATAGCTTTCTATAGCTGTTACCTGCCGCCAAGCCTTAGCCTCCCCCAGGCAATAACTGTGCTCGAAGAGATTGCAGAAGACGCCCGGGAAAATCGCCGTGCCGTAATTGCCGGGGACTTTAACGCCTGGGCTCAAGTGGGGCTCCCCCCAAACAAATGCGAGGGGAAGGGCGCTACTGGAGAGCTTAGCCGCACTTGAGCTAGTACTGCTGAACTCTGGAACAAAACCGACTTTCTCTAGAGCCGGAACAAGTTCCATCATTGACCTCACATTTGTGAGCACTGGACTGACTTCGGGCTCCAGCAATAATTTGCACGATTAAGTTCACAAATGGCCCACCACGCGTTCCAAAGACCGTGATAGGGTACAAAGTAGATACGCTAGACGTGGAGATGGTGCAGATGTTGTTCGAAGACCTCTCTACAAACGGATCAGCAGACGAAAGGGGAAACTGCATCGCAGATTACACCAAGGTAGCCTGTGATACATCTATGCAGAGGAAGGGGAAACCCCCATCAAGGAGAAGACCGGCATACTGGTGGAACCAATCCATTGCGGAAGTCAGAACCATACCAACGACCAAGAGGAAGACTCGAACTCAGGGCACTCCATATATACTACAGGGAAAAAAGAGCCCTGGAAAAATCCATAAAAGAAAGCAAACGCAGGTGTTTTAATAATACAAGCGAGGAAATATACTCCAACCCTTGGGGCTTCGCATATAAACTCGTCACAAAACGGCAGCGGGCATTTAGTGAACTATCGCCGACATGTCCAGTCAGACTTAAAATGGTAGTTGAAACACTATTACCTGGCGCGTACCTTACAGATCGTGAACACGAGGAGCTCACAAGTCCTGAAGAAGTCCTTGAGATTCTGAAGACAATAAAGGACGACAAGGCACCGGGACCTGATGGAATCCCGAAAAAAGTATTAAAAATAGCCATACAAGAAAACATAAAACAGTATGTTGATATGTATAATGCATGCCTAACAGAAGGTGTGTTCCCTAGTCGCTGGAAAACTCAGCGGTTGGTACTCATACCAAAGGGGGACAAGCCAGCGTAAGAGCCTTCTTCGTATAGGCCACTCTGTATGCTGGATACGGTGGGCAAAATTCTTGAAAGAATAATCCACTCCCGGCTAGAAGGTGCCCTTGTCGGATCCAACGGCCTCTCTGAGATGCAGTATGGTTCTGTGCGAAATCGCAGACAAAGCCATTGAGGGAAAAATGTGGTTGTACAGCACTATGAAGTATTGCATAGCGGCTTGGATGTTAAAAACGCATTCAACTCCGCTAGCTGGCACCACACACTAAGTGCATTAAGCAAACTTAATGTCCCAGTGTACATACAGCGAGTAATAGCGAGATACTTCGAATGTCGCTGCTCCCATACGAAACTGAATCCGGGCAATCGACTCACAGGGTCACCGCGGGAAAATTATAAATAAACAACTTTTAAACCTTACCACTAAGATTTATTCTTTTTTTTTTTTAAATAATTGAGCAAAGTCCGATCGAAGAGAAGCAGGTCACTGCGGGTAAAGGCCCAAATTTCGTGCAGTACCGTTGAATTCCCCAGGCGGGGATAGGGTGGTTAGTGGACCGGGGGCACAACCCCCTGGAGCAAGCCTAGGAGTTGGGCTGGTGGTGGGCGGTGGTACGCCGGCAAGCAAAGGACTGGCGACACCGGCTAATGCAGACGGATTCCATAAGTCACTGTCCAGTTTACCCGACTGGGCCAACATGGGAGCTGACCCATTCAAAAAAAGCAACGTGATGGCGAGATCGCCAGAAAAAAGGGCGGAGAGCATCGGCAAGCAGCCTGGCACCCCCCTAATAGTAGAGAAAGGCAGCCCAAAAGCTGCTGATGAAGAGCAAGGGGATGTGCTGAAACAGCTTACTGACCTTGGATCGAAGGCCAGGGAGCTGAAGAAGCTAATGGACGGAAAGCGCTTCATCACAAACCCTATGCGGGACATAGTCGATGAAATTGACTATCTCCAGAGAGAAGTTCTGTCGGCTGTGCAAGGCATACTCGAAGAACAGGAAAGAGCTAAGGTGACAGCTGGAAAAACATGCGCAGAAGTGCTCGCGAGCGGCAATAGCAAGCGACCCAGGGGACATGAAACTGGGAAAACGCTAGCCATGCCAGCAAAAAAGACGATGCATAAAGCCCCGGCAAGCGAAGCTAGCCAAGGGGGAAATAGGGGAAAACATGCTGGGACCGAGAGCACCAGTGAGCCCCAAAAGCCCCCACAGGAGTGGAAAAAAGTAGAACCGAAGGCGAGGAAGCCCAAGGTACGTCCTCCACGAAATGTAGCGATAGTTATCGCAACATCTACTGGAGGGTCCTACGCGGATATCCTTAAAAAGGTAAAGGCAGATCCGAAGCTGGAGGACCTAGGTCAAGCTGTACAGACCGTCAGGCGAACAGCAAAGGACGAACTGCTAATCCTCCTAAATAAGGTCTCCGACCCAAAAACCGCAGAGCTTCAGAGCAAAATGAAAGCGGTCCTGGGCAGCGATGTGGACGTCAGAGCGCTGACTGAGACAACGATGATCGAGGTAGAGGACATCGACGAGACCACTGACAAAACGGATGTCATATGTGTCATTAAGTCACAGTTTGATGTGGAACTGCCAGAATTTGCGGTGGTAGGACTACGGGAGGCGTATGGGGGCACCCAAGCTGCCACACTAAGAGTTATGCCCGACATAGGGAGGCGTCTCATGGAAAATCCGGTCAAAGATAACACCCAAAAGGTGCTTTAAGTGTATGGAGCTCAACCATATAGCAGGAAACTGCAGATCCCAGGAGGACTGCTCTAAATGCTGCTACAACTGCGGCGCGAAGGAGCACCAGGCCAGAGGCTGCAAAGCAAAGGCCTGCTGTATGCTCTGCAAGCGCAAAAAGGAGAAGGAATGTTACCACCCAACAATGAATGGAATATGTCCGTACTTCAGGAGGGCTATACAAGGGCTTAAAGCCTAATAAAGATTCTTCAGATCAACCTAAACCACTACGAGGTTGCCCAATCGTTGCTGGAGCAAAATGTCATCGAGCAAAACGTAGACATGGCACTCATAAGCGAGCAATATAGATATAAAAATCCGGTGAATGGCTAGCAAACAGTAGCAAAAAATCGGCAATATGGAGCAGCGGAAACCCAAGGCGCCAGATTAGCAGGAAAAAAGCGGAAATTGCTTCGCCAGGGCCCATGTACATGGTATAGCTTTCTATAGCTGTTACCTGCCGCCAAGCCTTAGCCTCCCCCAGGCAATAACTGTGCTCGAAGAGATTGCAGAAGACGCCCGGGAAAATCGCCGTGCCGTAATTGCCGGGAACTTTAACGCCTGGGCTCAAGTGGGGCTCCCCCCAAGCAAATGCGAGGGGAAGGGCGCTACTGGAGAGCTTAGCCGCACTTGAGCTAGTACTGCTGAACTCTGGAACAAAACCGACTTTCTCTAGAGCCGGAACAAGTTCCATCATTGACCTCACATTTGTGAGCACTGGACTGACTTCGGGCTCCAGCAATAATTTGCACGATTAAGTTCACAAATGGCCCACCACGCGTTCCAAAGACCGTGATAGGGTACAAAGTAGATACGCTAGACGTGGAGATGGTGCAGATGTTGTTCGAAGACCTCTCTACAAACGGATCAGCAGACGAAAGGGGAAACTGCATCGCAGATTACACCAAGGTAGCCTGTGATACATCTATGCAGAGGAAGGGGAAACCCCCAACAAGGAGAAGACCGGCATACTGGTGGAACTAATCCATTGCGGAAGTCAGAACCATACCAACGACCAAGAGGAAGACTCGAACTCAGGGCACTCCATATATACTACAGGGAAAAAAGAGCCCTGGAAAAATCCATAAAAGAAAGCAAACGCAGGTGTTTTAATAATACAAGCGAGGAAATATACTCCAACCCTTGGGGCTTCGCATATAAACTCGTCACAAAACGGCAGCGGGCATTTAGTGAACTATCGCCGACATGTCCAGTCAGACTTAAAATGGTAGTTGAAACACTATTACCTGGCGCGTACCTTACAGATCGTGAACACGAGGAGCTCACAAGTCCTGAAGAAGTCCTTGAGATTCTGAAGACAATAAAGGACGACAAGGCACCGGGACCTGATGGAATCCCGAAAAAAGTATTAAAAATAGCCATACAAGAAAACATAAAACAGTATGTTGACATGTATAATGCATGCCTAACAGAAGGTGTGTTCCCTAGTCGCTGGAAAACTCAGCGGTTGGTACTCATACCAAAGGGGGACAAGCCAGCGTAAGAGCCTTCTTTGTATAGGCCACTCTGTATGCTGGATACGGTGGGCAAAATTCTTGAAAGAATAATCCACTCCCGGCTAGAAGGTGCCCTTGTCGGATCCAACGGCCTCTCTGAGATGCAGTATGGTTCTGTGCGAAATCGCAGACAAAGCCATTGAGGGAAAAATGTGGTTGTACAGCACTATGAAGTATTGCATAGCGGCTTGGATGTTAAAAACGCATTCAACTCCGCTAGCTGGCACCACACACTAAGTGCATTAAGCAAACTTAATGTCCCAGTGTACATACAGCGAGTAATAGCGAGATACTTCGAATGTCGCTGCTCCCATACGAAACTGAATCCGGGCAATCGACTCACAGGGTCACCGCGGGAAAATTATAAATAAACAACTTTTAAACCTTACCACTAAGATTTATTCCTTTTTTTTTTTAAATAATTGAGCAAAGTCCGATCGAAGAGAAGCAGGTCACTGCGGGTAAAGGCCCAAATTTCGTGCAGTACCGTTGAATTCCCCAGGCGGGGATAGGGTGGTTAGTGGACCGGGGGCACAACCCCCTGGAGCAAGCCTAGGAGTTGGGCTGGTGGTGGGCGGTGGTACGCCGGCAAGCAAAGGACTGGCGACACCGGCTAATGCAGACGGATTCCATAAGTCACTGTCCAAGTTACCCGACTGGGCCAACATGGGAGCTGACCCATTCAAAAAAAGCAACGTGATGGCGAGATCGCCAGAAAAAAGGGCGGAGAGCATCGGCAAGCAGCATGGCACCCCCCTAATAGTAGAGAAAGGCAGCCCAAAAGCTGCTGATGAAGAGCAAGGGGATGTGCTGAAACAGCTTACTGACCTTGGATCGAAGGCCAGGGAGCTGAAGAAGCTAATGGACGGAAAGCGCTCCATCACAAACCCTATGCGGGACATAGTCGATGAAATTGACTATCTCCAGAGAGAAGTTCTGTCGGCTGTGCAAGGCACACTCGAAGAACAGGAAAGAGCTAAGGTGACAGCTGGAAAAACATGCGCAGAAGTGCTCGCGAGCGGCAATAGCAAGCGACCCAGGGGACATGAAACTGGGAAAACGCTAGCCATGCCAGCAAAAAAGACGATGCATAAAGCCCCGGCAAGCGAAGCTAGCCAAGGGGGAAATAGGGGAAAACATGCTGGGACCGAGAGCACCAGTGAGCCCCAAAAGCCCCCACAGGAGTGGAAAAAAGTAGAACCGAAGGCGAGGAAGCCCAAGGTACGTCCTCCACGAAATGTAGCGATAGTTATCGCAAGATCTACTGGAGGGTCCTACGCGGATATCCTTAAAAAGGTAAAGGCAGATCCGAAGCTGGAGGACCTAGGTCAAGCTGTACAGACCGTCAGGCGAACAGCAAAGGACGAACAGCTAATCCTCCTAAATAAGGTCTCCGACCCAAAAACCGCAGAGCTTCAGAGCAAAATGAAAGCGGTCCTGGGCAGCGATGTGGACGTCAGAGCGCTGACTGAGACAACGATGATCGAGGTAGAGGACATCGACGAGACCACTGACAAAACGGATGTCATATGTGTCATTAAGTCACAGTTTGATGTGGAACTGCCAGAATTTGCGGTGGTAGGACTACGGGAGGCGTATGGGGGCACCCAAGCTGCCACACTAAGAGTTATGCCCGACATAGGGAGGCGTCTCATGGAAAATCCGGTCAAAGATAACACCCAAAAGGTGCTTTAAGTGTATGGAGCTCAACCATATAGCAGGAAACTGCAGATCCCAGGAGGACTGCTCTAAATGCTGCTACAACTGCGGCGCGAAGGAGCACCAGGCCAGAGGCTGCAAAGCAAAGGCCTGCTGTATGCTCTGCAAGCGCAAAAAGGAGAAGGAATGTTACCACCCAACAATGAATGGAATATGTCCGTACTTCAGGAGGGCTATACAAGGGCTTAAAGCCTAATAAAGATTCTTCAGATCAACCTAAACCACTGCGAGGTTGCCCAATCGTTGCTGGAGCAAAATGTCATCGAGCAAAACGTAGACATGGCACTCATAAGCGAGCAATATAGATATAAAAATCCGGTGAATGGCTAGCAAACAGTAGCAAAAAATCGGCAATATGGAGCAGCGGAAACCCAAGGCGCCAGATTAGCAGGAATAAAGCGGAAATTGCTTCGCCAGGGCCCATGTACATGGTATAGCTTTCTATAGCTGTTACCTGCCGCCAAGCCTTAGCCTCCCCCAGGCAATAACTGTGCTCGAAGAGATTGCAGAAGACGCCCGGGAAAATCGCCGTGCCGTAATTGCCGGGGACTTTAACGCCTGGGCTCAAGTGGGGCTCCCCCCAAGCAAATGCGAGGGGAAGGGCGCTACTGGAGAGCTTAGCCGCACTTGAGCTAGTACTGCTGAACTCTGGAACAAAACCGACTTTCTCTAGAGCCGGAACAAGTTCCATCATTGACCTCACATTTGTGAGCACTGGACTGACTTCGGGCTCCAGCAATAATTTGCACGATTAAGTTCACAAATGGCCCACCACGCGTTCCAAAGACCGTGATAGGGTACAAAGTAGATACGCTAGACGTGGAGATGGTGCAGATGTTGTTCGAAGACCTCTCTACAAACGGATCAGCAGACGAAAGGGGAAACTGCATCGCAGATTACACCAAGGTAGCCTGTGATACATCTATGCAGAGGAAGGGGAAACCCCCAACAAGGAGAAGACCGGCATACTGGTGGAACCAATCCATTGCGGAAGTCAGAACCATACCAACGACCAAGAGGAAGACTCGAACTCAGGGCACTCCATATATACTACAGGGAAAAAAGAGCCCTGGAAAAATCCATAAAAGAAAGCAAACGCAGGTGTTTTAATAATACAAGCGAGGAAATATACTCCAACCCTTGGGGCTTCGCATATAAACTCGTCACAAAACGGCAGCGGGCATTTAGTGAACTATCGCCGACATGTCCAGTCAGACTTAAAATGGTAGTTGAAACACTATTACCTGGCGCGTACCTTACAGATTGTGAACACGAGGAGCTCACAAGTCCTGAAGAAGTCCTTGAGATTCTGAAGACAATAAAGGACGACAAGGCACCGGGACCTGATGGAATCCCGAAAAAAGTATTAAAAATAGCCATACAAGAAAACATAAAACAGTATGTTGATATGTATAATGCATGCCTAACAGAAGGTGTGTTCCCTAGTCGCTGGAAAACTCAGCGGTTGGTACTCATACCAAAGGGGGACAAGCCAGCGTAAGAGCCTTCTTCGTATAGGCCACTCTGTATGCTGGATACGGTGGGCAAAATTCTTGAAAGAATAATCCACTCCCGGCTAGAAGGTGCCCTTGTCGGATCCAACGGCCTCTCTGAGATGCAGTATGGTTCTGTGCGAAATCGCAGACAAAGCCATTGAGGGAAAAATGTGGTTGTACAGCACTATGAAGTATTGCATAGCGGCTTGGATGTTAAAAACGCATTCAACTCCGCTAGCTGGCACCACACACTAAGTGCATTAAGCAAACTTAATGTCCCAGTGTACATACAGCGAGTAATAGCGAGATACTTCGAATGTCGCTGCTCCCATACGAAACTGAATCCGGGCAATCGACTCACAGGGTCACCGCGGGAAAATTATAAATAAACAACTTTTAAACCTTACCACTAAGATTTATTCCTTTTTTTTTTTAAATAATTGAGCAAAGTCCGATCGAAGAGAAGCAGGTCACTGCGGGTAAAGGCCCAAATTTCGTGCAGTACCGTTGAATTCCCCAGGCGGGGATAGGGTGGTTAGTGGACCGGGGGCACAACCCCCTGGAGCAAGCCTAGGAGTTGGGCTGGTGGTGGGCGGTGGTACGCCGGCAAGCAAAGGACTGGCGACACCGGCTAATGCAGACGGATTCCATAAGTCACTGTCCAAGTTACCCGACTGGGCCAACATGGGAGCTGACCCATTCAAAAAAAGCAACGTGATGGCGAGATCGCCAGAAAAAAGGGCGGAGAGCATCGGCAAGCAGCATGGCACCCCCCTAATAGTAGAGAAAGGCAGCCCAAAAGCTGCTGATGAAGAGCAAGGGGATGTGCTGAAACAGCTTACTGACCTTGGATCGAAGGCCAGGAAGCTGAAGAAGCTAATGGACGGAAAGCGCTCCATCACAAACCCTATGCGGGACATAGTCGATGAAATTGACTATCTCCAGAGAGAAGTTCTGTCGGCTGTGCAAGGCATACTCGAAGAACAGGAAAGAGCTAAGGTGACAGCTGGAAAAACATGCGCAGAAGTGCTCGCGAGCGGCAATAGCAAGCGACCCAGGGGACATGAAACTGGGAAAACGCTAGCCATGCCAGCAAAAAAGACGATGCATAAAGCCCCGGCAAGCGAAGCTAGCCAAGGGGGAAATAGGGGAAAACAGGCTGGGACCGAGAGCACCAGTGAGCCCCAAAAGCCCCCACAGGAGTGGAAAAAAGTAGAACCGAAGGCGAGGAAGCCCAAGGTACGTCCTCCACGAAATGTAGCGATAGTTATCGCAACATCTACTGGAGGGTCCTACGCGGATATCCTTAAAAAGGTAAAGGCAGATCCGAAGCTGGAGGACCTAGGTCAAGCTGTACAGACCGTCAGGCGAACAGCAAAGGACGAACTGCTAGTCCTCCTAAAAAAGGTCTCCGACCCAAAAACCGCAGAGCTTCAGAGCAAAATGAAAGCGGTCCTGGGCAGCGATGTGGACGTCAGAGCGCTGACTGAGACAACGATGATCGAGGTAGAGGACATCGACGAGACCACTGACAAAACGGATGTCATATGTGTCATTAAGTCACAGTTTGATGTGGAACTGCCAGAATTTGCGGTGGTAGGACTACGGGAGGCGTATGGGGGCACCCAAGCTGCCACACTAAGAGTTATGCCCGACATAGGGAGGCGTCTCATGGAAAATCCGGTCAAAGATAACACCCAAAAGGTGCTTTAAGTGTATGGAGCTCAACCATATAGCAGGAAACTGCAGATCCCAGGAGGACTGCTCTAAATGCTGCTACAACTGCGGCGCGAAGGAGCACCAGGCCAGAGGCTGCAAAGCAAAGGCCTGCTGTATGCTCTGCAAGCGCAAAAAGGAGAAGGAATGTTACCACCCAACAATGAATGGAATATGTCCGTACTTCAGGAGGGCTATACAAGGGCTTAAAGCCTAATAAAGATTTTTCAGATCAACCTAAACCACTGCGAGGTTGCCCAATCGTTGCTGGAGCAAAATGTCATCGAGCAAAACGTAGACATGGCACTCATAAGCGAGCAATATAGATATAAAAATCCGGTGAATGGCTAGCAAACAGTAGCAAAAAATCGGCAATATGGAGCAGCGGAAACCCAAGGCGCCAGATTAGCAGGAAAAAAGCGGAAATTGCTTCGCCAGGGCCCATGTACATGGTATAGCTTTCTATAGCTGTTACCTGCCGCCAAGCCTTAGCCTCCCCCAGGCAATAACTGTGCTCGAAGAGATTGCAGAAGACGCCCGGGAAAATCGCCGTGCCGTAATTGCCGGGGACTTTAACGCCTGGGCTCAAGTGGGGCTCCCCCCAAACAAATGCGAGGGGAAGGGCGCTACTGGAGAGCTTAGCCGCACTTGAGCTAGTACTGCTGAACTCTGGAACAAAACCGACTTTCTCTAGAGCCGGAACAAGTTCCATCATTGACCTCACATTTGTGAGCACTGGACTGACTTCGGGCTCCAGCAATAATTTGCACGATTAAGTTCACAAATGGCCCACCACGCGTTCCAAAGACCGTGATAGGGTACAAAGTAGATACGCTAGACGTGGAGATGGTGCAGATGTTGTTCGAAGACCTCTCTACAAACGGATCAGCAGACGAAAGGGGAAACTGCATCGCAGATTACACCAAGGTAGCCTGTGATACATCTATGCAGAGGAAGGGGAAACCCCCATCAAGGAGAAGACCGGCATACTGGTGGAACCAATCCATTGCGGAAGTCAGAACCATACCAACGACCAAGAGGAAGACTCGAACTCAGGGCACTCCATATATACTACAGGGAAAAAAGAGCCCTGGAAAAATCCATAAAAGAAAGCAAACGCAGGTGTTTTAATAATACAAGCGAGGAAATATACTCCAACCCTTGGGGCTTCGCATATAAACTCGTCACAAAACGGCAGCGGGCATTTAGTGAACTATCGCCGACATGTCCAGTCAGACTTAAAATGGTAGTTGAAACACTATTACCTGGCGCGTACCTTACAGATTGTGAACACGAGGAGCTCACAAGTCCTGAAGAAGTCCTTGAGATTCTGAAGACAATAAAGGACGACAAGGCACCGGGACCTGATGGAATCCCGAAAAAAGTATTAAAAATAGCCATACAAGAAAACATAAAACAGTATGTTGATATGTATAATGCATGCCTAACAGAAGGTGTGTTCCCTAGTCGCTGGAAAACTCAGCGGTTGGTACTCATACCAAAGGGGGACAAGCCAGCGTAAGAGCCTTCTTCGTATAGGCCACTCTGTATGCTGGATACGGTGGGCAAAATTCTTGAAAGAATAATCCACTCCCGGCTAGAAGGTGCCCTTGTCGGATCCAACGGCCTCTCTGAGATGCAGTATGGTTCTGTGCGAAATCGCAGACAAAGCCATTGAGGGAAAAATGTGGTTGTACAGCACTATGAAGTATTGCATAGCGGCTTGGATGTTAAAAACGCATTCAACTCCGCTAGCTGGCACCACACACTAAGTGCATTAAGCAAACTTAATGTCCCAGTGTACATACAGCGAGTAATAGCGAGATACTTCGAATGTCGCTGCTCCCATACGAAACTGAATCCGGGCAATCGACTCACAGGGTCACCGCGGGAAAATTATAAATAAACAACTTTTAAACCTTACCACTAAGATTTATTCCTTTTTTTTTTTAAATAATTGAGCAAAGTCCGATCGAAGAGAAGCAGGTCACTGCG
This sequence comes from Drosophila biarmipes, assembly GCF_025231255.1. NCBI lineage: Eukaryota > Metazoa > Arthropoda > Insecta > Diptera > Drosophilidae > Drosophila > Drosophila biarmipes. The sequence continues at coordinate 1,012,564 of NW_026114533.1, forward strand.
GGTAAAGGCCCAAATTTCGTGCAGTACCGTTGAATTCCCCAGGCGGGGATAGGGTGGTTAGTGGACCGGGGGCACAACCCCCTGGAGCAAGCCTAGGAGTTGGGCTGGTGGTGGGCGGTGGTACGCCGGCAAGCAAAGGACTGGCGACACCGGCTAATGCAGACGGATTCCATAAGTCACTGTCCAGTTTACCCGACTGGGCCTACATGGGAGCTGACCCATTCAAAAAAAGCAACGTGATGGCGAGATTGCCAGAAAAAAGGGCGGAGAGCATCGGCAAGCAGCATGGCACCCCCCTAATAGTAGAGAAAGGCAGCCCAAAAGCTGCTGATGAAGAGCAAGGGGATGTGCTGAAACAGCTTACTGACCTTGGATCGAAGGCCAGGAAGCTGAAGAAGCTAATGGACGGAAAGCGCTCCATCACAAACCCTATGCGGGACATAGTCGATGAAATTGACTATCTCCAGAGAGAAGTTCTGTCGGCTGTGCAAGGCATACTCGAAGAACAGGAAAGAGCTAAGGTGACAGCTGGAAAAACATGCGCAGAAGTGCTCGCGAGCGGCAATAGCAAGCGACCCAGGGGACATGAAACTGGGAAAACGCTAGCCATGCCAGCAAAAAAGACGATGCATAAAGCCCCGGCAAGCGAAGCTAGCCAAGGGGGAAATAGGGGAAAACAGGCTGGGACCGAGAGCACCAGTGAGCCCCAAAAGCCCCCACAGGAGTGGAAAAAAGTAGAACCGAAGGCGAGGAAGCCCAAGGTACGTCCTCCACGAAATGTAGCGATAGTTATCGCAACATCTACTGGAGGGTCCTACGCGGATATCCTTAAAAAGGTAAAGGCAGATCCGAAGCTGGAGGACCTAGGTCAAGCTGTACAGACCGTCAGGCGAACAGCAAAGGACGAACTGCTAGTCCTCCTAAAAAAGGTCTCCGACCCAAAAACCGCAGAGCTTCAGAGCAAAATGAAAGCGGTCCTGGGCAGCGATGTGGACGTCAGAGCGCTGACTGAGACAACGATGATCGAGGTAGAGGACATCGACGAGACCACTGACAAAACGGATGTCATATGTGTCATTAAGTCACAGTTTGATGTGGAACTGCCAGAATTTGCGGTGGTAGGACTACGGGAGGCGTATGGGGGCACCCAAGCTGCCACACTAAGAGTTATGCCCGACATAGGGAGGCGTCTCATGGAAAATCCGGTCAAAGATAACACCCAAAAGGTGCTTTAAGTGTATGGAGCTCAACCATATAGCAGGAAACTGCAGATCCCAGGAGGACTGCTCTAAATGCTGCTACAACTGCGGCGCGAAGGAGCACCAGGCCAGAGGCTGCAAAGCAAAGGCCTGCTGTATGCTCTGCAAGCGCAAAAAGGAGAAGGAATGTTACCACCCAACAATGAATGGAATATGTCCGTACTTCAGGAGGGCTATACAAGGGCTTAAAGCCTAATAAAGATTTTTCAGATCAACCTAAACCACTGCGAGGTTGCCCAATCGTTGCTGGAGCAAAATGTCATCGAGCAAAACGTAGACATGGCACTCATAAGCGAGCAATATAGATATAAAAATCCGGTGAATGGCTAGCAAACAGTAGCAAAAAATCGGCAATATGGAGCAGCGGAAACCCAAGGCGCCAGATTAGCAGGAAAAAAGCGGAAATTGCTTCGCCAGGGCCCATGTACATGGTATAGCTTTCTATAGCTGTTACCTGCCGCCAAGCCTTAGCCTCCCCCAGGCAATAACTGTGCTCGAAGAGATTGCAGAAGACGCCCGGGAAAATCGCCGTGCCGTAATTGCCGGGGACTTTAACGCCTGGGCTCAAGTGGGGCTCCCCCCAAACAAATGCGAGGGGAAGGGCGCTACTGGAGAGCTTAGCCGCACTTGAGCTAGTACTGCTGAACTCTGGAACAAAACCGACTTTCTCTAGAGCCAGAACAAGTTCCATCATTGACCTCACATTTGTGAGCACTGGACTGACTTCGGGCTCCAGCAATAATTTGCACGATTAAGTTCACAAATGGCCCACCACGCGTTCCAAAGACCGTGATAGGGTACAAAGTAGATACGCTAGACGTGGAGATGGTGCAGATGTTGTTCGAAGACCTCTCTACAAACGGATCAGCAGACGAAAGGGGAAACTGCATCGCAGATTACACCAAGGTAGCCTGTGATACATCTATGCAGAGGAAGGGGAAACCCCCATCAAGGAGAAGACCGGCATACTGGTGGAACCAATCCATTGCGGAAGTCAGAACCATACCAACGACCAAGAGGAAGACTCGAACTCAGGGCACTCCATATATACTACAGGGAAAAAAGAGCCCTGGAAAAATCCATAAAAGAAAGCAAACGCAGGTGTTTTAATAATACAAGCGAGGAAATATACTCCAACCCTTGGGGCTTCGCATATAAACTCGTCACAAAACGGCAGCGGGCATTTAGTGAACTATCGCCGACATGTCCAGTCAGACTTAAAATGGTAGTTGAAACACTATTACCTGGCGCGTACCTTACAGATTGTGAACACGAGGAGCTCACAATTCCTGAAGAAGTCCTTGAGATTCTGAAGACAATAAAGGACGACAAGGCACCGGGACCTGATGGAATCCCGAAAAAAGTATTAAAAATAGCCATACAAGAAAACATAAAACAGTATGTTGATATGTATAATGCATGCCTAACAGAAGGTGTGTTCCCTAGTCGCTGGAAAACTCAGCGGTTGGTACTCATACCAAAGGGGGACAAGCCAGCGTAAGAGCCTTCTTCGTATAGGCCACTCTGTATGCTGGATACGGTGGGCAAAATTCTTGAAAGAATAATCCACTCCCGGCTAGAAGGTGCCCTTGTCGGATCCAACGGCCTCTCTGAGATGCAGTATGGTTCTGTGCGAAATCGCAGACAAAGCCATTGAGGGAAAAATGTGGTTGTACAGCACTATGAAGTATTGCATAGCGGCTTGGATGTTAAAAACGCATTCAACTCCGCTAGCTGGCACCACACACTAAGTGCATTAAGCAAACTTAATGTCCCAGTGTACATACAGCGAGTAATAGCGAGATACTTCGAATGTCGCTGCTCCCATACGAAACTGAATCCGGGCAATCGACTCACAGGGTCACCGCGGGAAAATTATAAATAAACAACTTTTAAACCTTACCACTAAGATTTATTCCTTTTTTTTTTTAAATAATTGAGCAAAGTCCGATCGAAGAGAAGCAGGTCACTGCGGGTAAAGGCCCAAATTTCGTGCAGTACCGTTGAATTCCCCAGGCGGGGATAGGGTGGTTAGTGGACCGGGGGCACAACCCCCTGGAGCAAGCCTAGGAGTTGGGCTGGTGGTGGGCGGTGGTACGCCGGCAAGCAAAGGACTGGCGACACCGGCTAATGCAGACGGATTCCATAAGTCACTGTCCAGTTTACCCGACTGGGCCAACATGGGAGCTGACCCATTCAAAAAAAGCAACGTGATGGCGAGATCGCCAGAAAAAAGGGCGGAGAGCATCGGCAAGCAGCATGGCACCCCCCTAATAGTAGAGAAAGGCAGCCCAAAAGCTGCTGATGAAGAGCAAGGGGATGTGCTGAAACAGCTTACTGACCTTGGATCGAAGGCCAGGAAGCTGAAGAAGCTAATGGACGGAAAGCGCTCCATCACAAACCCTATGCGGGACATAGTCGATGAAATTGACTATCTCCAGAGAGAAGTTCTGTCGGCTGTGCAAGGCATACTCGAAGAACAGGAAAGAGCTAAGGTGACAGCTGGAAAAACATGCGCAGAAGTGCTCGCGAGCGGCAATAGCAAGCGACCCAGGGGACATGAAACTGGGAAAACGCTAGCCATGCCAGCAAAAAAGACGATGCATAAAGCCCCGGCAAGCGAAGCTAGCCAAGGGGGAAATAGGGGAAAACAGGCTGGGACCGAGAGCACCAGTGAGCCCCAAAAGCCCCCACAGGAGTGGAAAAAAGTAGAACCGAAGGCGAGGAAGCCCAAGGTACGTCCTCCACGAAATGTAGCGATAGTTATCGCAACATCTACTGGAGGGTCCTACGCGGATATCCTTAAAAAGGTAAAGGCAGATCCGAAGCTGGAGGACCTAGGTCAAGCTGTACAGACCGTCAGGCGAACAGCAAAGGACGAACTGCTAGTCCTCCTAAATAAGGTCTCCGACCCAAAAACCGCAGAGCTTCAGAGCAAAATGAAAGCGGTCCTGGGCAGCGATGTGGACGTCAGAGCGCTGACTGAGACAACGATGATCGAGGTAGAGGACATCGACGAGACCACTGACAAAACGGATGTCATATGTGTCATTAAGTCACAGTTTGATGTGGAACTGCCAGAATTTGCGGTGGTAGGACTACGGGAGGCGTATGGGGGCACCCAAGCTGCCACACTAAGAGTTATGCCCGACATAGGGAGGCGTCTCATGGAAAATCCGATCAAAGATAACACCCAAAAGGTGCTTTAAGTGTATGGAGCTCAACCATATAGCAGGAAACTGCAGATCCCAGGAGGACTGCTCTAAATGCTGCTACAACTGCGGCGCGAAGGAGCACCAGGCCAGAGGCTGCAAAGCAAAGGCCTGCTGTATGCTCTGCAAGCGCAAAAAGGAGAAGGAATGTTACCACCCAACAATGAATGGAATATGTCCGTACTTCAGGAGGGCTATACAAGGGCTTAAAGCCTAATAAAGATTTTTCAGATCAACCTAAACCACTGCGAGGTTGCCCAATCGTTGCTGGAGCAAAATGTCATCGAGCAAAACGTAGACATGGCACTCATAAGCGAGCAATATAGATATAAAAATCCGGTGAATGGCTAGCAAACAGTAGCAAAAAATCGGCAATATGGAGCAGCGGAAACCCAAGGCGCCAGATTAGCAGGAAAAAAGCGGAAATTGCTTCGCCAGGGCCCATGTACATGGTATAGCTTTCTATAGCTGTTACCTGCCGCCAAGCCTTAGCCTCCCCCAGGCAATAACTGTGCTCGAAGAGATTGCAGAAGACGCCCGGGAAAATCGCCGTGCCGTAATTGCCGGGGACTTTAACGCCTGGGCTCAAGTGGGGCTCCCCCCAAGCAAATGCGAGGGGAAGGGCGCTACTGGAGAGCTTAGCCGCACTTGAGCTAGTACTGCTGAACTCTGGAACAAAACCGACTTTCTCTAGAGCCGGAACAAGTTCCATCATTGACCTCACATTTGTGAGCACTGGACTGACTTCGGGCTCCAGCAATAATTTGCACGATTAAGTTCACAAATGGCCCACCACGCGTTCCAAAGACCGTGATAGGGTACAAAGTAGATACGCTAGACGTGGAGATGGTGCAGATGTTGTTCGAAGACCTCTCTACAAACGGATCAGCAGACGAAAGGGGAAACTGCATCGCAGATTACACCAAGGTAGCCTGTGATACATCTATGCAGAGGAAGGGGAAACCCCCAACAAGGAGAAGACCGGCATACTGGTGGAACCAATCCATTGCGGAAGTCAGAACCATACCAACGACCAAGAGGAAGACTCGAACTCAGGGCACTCCATATATACTACAGGGAAAAAAGAGCCCTGGAAAAATCCATAAAAGAAAGCAAACGCAGGTGTTTTAATAATACAAGCGAGGAAATATACTCCAACCCTTGGGGCTTCGCATATAAACTCGTCACAAAACGGCAGCGGGCATTTAGTGAACTATCGCCGACATGTCCAGTCAGACTTAAAATGGTAGTTGAAACACTATTACCTGGCGCGTACCTTACAGATCGTGAACACGAGGAGCTCACAAGTCCTGAAGAAGTCCAGCAAACTTAATGTCCCAGTGTACATACAGCGAGTAATAGCGAGATACTTCGAATGTCGCTGCTCCCGTACGAAACTGAATCCGTGCAATCGACTCACAGGGTCACGGGGGGAGTCTCCCAAAGATCAGTCCTAGGCCCTTTGTTGTGGAATGCCATGTACGACGAGATCCTTAGGATCACGATGCCCGAAGGGGCACGACTCATTGGTTTCGCGGATGACGAAGCCATAGTAGTTACGGTCAAGATACTCCCAGACGCGGAAAGCTGGGAAACGAGCAAGCGCATGGCTAAATTCTAAGGGGCCTTGGTAGCTCATAAGACCGAAGTAGTCTTGATAAGTAGCAGGCAGAAAGTGGAAACGGCCAATATTAAAATTGGAGAAGCCACCATAAAATCTCGCCCAAGCCTAAAATACTTGGGTGTCCTGATCGACCACCGGCTTTCTTCAAAAGAGCATCAAGAGTACGCTAGTGGCAAGGCAGGCAGAACCGCGGCAGCAATTTCGCGAATTATGGCGAACACTCGTGGGCCAAGGCAACCAGGACGTAGATTACTGGTTAGCGTTGTCACATCGACGCTGATGTACGCTGCTCCCATATGGGCCCGAGCCACAAAAAATGGGATTGATTTGCAGGAAGGTGATTCCGTACAGAAACTGTGTGCCCTGAGCGTTTGCTGTGCGTTTCGCACGGTATCCCATGACGCGGCGCTAGTAATATCAGGAGTAATACCGATGGACCTGCTAGCAGTAGAGTCAGCGGGTATCCGCACAGGTAGCACAGGGGTCGAAACCGTCGAATCCCTACGGAAAAGGTGCAAACAACTTACCATTGCAAAGTGGCAGGAGAGGTGGGCAAATAGCAGCAAAGGACGATAGACATATAAGCTTATCCCAGAACTGCAGAGATGGCTGGGAAGGGAGCATGGACATGTGGACTTTTACTTAAAGCAACTGCTGACAGGACATGGATGCTTTAAATACTACTTGAATAGGTTTAAGCATGAACGTTATCCGCACTGCCCACTCTGCGAGTCGGATAATGAAGACGCAGAGCACGTATTTTTTGTCTGTCCGAGATTTGAAAATGAACGTCGAGATCTGAGCATAAGGGTTGGGAGGACGCCAGCCGTTTGTAACCTGGTGGAAATTATGCTTGAATCAGAAGTAAATTGGTCCGCTGTATGTAACATGGCCACAATAGTTCTAAAAAAACTGCGCATCGCAGAAAGGCTGCGAAATTCCAATAGGATAGAACCCTAGAGAGAACCCCCCTCGGATAGGAAACACACTGATTATGATTTTAAACAAAACCGTCGAAAAAACCTCTGATCCCCCTAATTATAGCTACTCTCAGCTTAAGGCTTGAGAAAATTTTAATGGTTGCACTAGCGCAAATGTTGTCAATAATTTTGTATCTTGCTTACACAGAGATAACCTTTCGTAAGCGAAACCTATCCCATAGCCGATACACCATCGATATTTACCTACATGCTGAACACTCCTGATAGCGATCCTTGTCTTCCTTTTCCCTCTAATAACCATTCGACTGCGGTCTTGTTCTGCGTCCTATATTCGAGAACCAATCGGATTGGTTCTAGGAGTACAACATTCCTGAATGCACTCCCTGTAGATGACAACCTGTTAAGTGAACATTCTAGACTATAAAAATGACACCCCTCAAATTGCTCAGGATCAGTTCTTTAAACGCCTCAGTATCTTACTAATGAGTTTGTTGATACCATTAATGAGGTTGAGATTGATCACAAAATACCAGAGACGCAGGATTCTGATGTCGAGATTATTGAAAACTCGGATCAGGAGGTTGTGGATGCTTCCTAAACCGAAGATTCGGTTGATCGTCTCCTACGAAGAGTATTTCAACCTGCTGCAGCTTCTAGCCAAGAGAGGGATGGGGACTGCTACGCAGGCTGGTCTGGAGTCCCTCATCCTAAACGATGAAAGCCAGGATCTCTTTCAGTGTGGACAGGAAATTAAATTGGACGAACCTATCCCTACGGAAATGTTTCCAGACGACGACAACATCTTCGAGGCGTTTCAAGTAGTAAAGGATTTTGGTTCTGAACACAACTCGAAATAAAACTTTGCCATTCCGATGTTGGAATAAATAAACTGACTTTTCTACATTATGTACACTAACTTTATTATAACGCTATTGACATATTTAAAATGAGATATATATACTGGTATCACTTTTTCTTTGTTTTTACATTATGTACACTAACTTTATTTTAACGCTATTGACTTACTTACATAGATATAAAATGAGATAGATATACTGGTATCTCTTTCTTATCGCACTCTCAAATATTACATGGATTAAATGACTTTTTGGTATATATACCTATATATATATACATATATATATATATATATAGATAATAATTTGTGTAGCTATCATGCATTGATAGTAATACTTTTACTTTTGGATCAGTATAAAATACCATGTCATTTTTAGTAAAGGAATTAGTATACGACGGTTAGGTTCTGCGACATAAAAAATCCAATATCACGTTTCATAAGACTAGTATGAGTATATATAAAAAAAATATATATAAAATTATATTAAAAATAAATATAAATTCGGTTAAATTTTATAGGACTTTTAAGAGACCCTTAATGAATCGAAGCCTGTGATTGGCTATACAAAAATTGAAAATCTATGTACTGGATTTGAGTATAAGATCATTAAAAATAGCTCTGTCTATAACTGATAAGGACGAGAAAGGTGTTTGGATATTTCTACCTCAGAGTTATGCTAACAAATTTTCTACAAAGACACCTTTTAGGAATTATTCTTGATGCAATTTAAAGGCATGCTTTTCGAGCAACACCTACGACGGATGGAATTTCTGAAAGCTACTCTGGAGGACTTAGAGGAAAATGAGTTGATCCATTCAAAGTTCGGATTCCACTACAAACTTTACCCCTGGAGCGACGATGATGCCTCATCTACCACTAATATGCTGCCGGCACTGAAAAAAGAAGCCCTTGTTCTTCTAATAAAATATTATAAGTTGAACAAACGAATTGCTCCAAAACCATAAATAAAATAAATTAATTTTACTTAATAAACAGTTTTTATTTTTTAAAATGGTTCTTAAAAATTTGTAGTATTAAATTATCATTGTATAAAAGGACCTTTTCTTGAAATTAAAAAAAAAAAAGTTTAGTGTTTTCGTTTTACTTTTAAAAAGACCATACAGCAGGCAATAATGACTGCAAGTATTAGAAAAATATCCTTGTAGTTGTTGCTTATTATAAAAATATTTATAAGCGTTATATTTTGCAAATTTTACAAATTCCTTTTTCTGGCGATATTGTCCATATGAATCGAAAAATTCTGCTGACCTACGACTATCAAAATAGAATGCAATCCAATGAGCTCCTTTCTGATCTGAAGTATCGGTGCTCGCAATTATTAAAGCGGGATACTTTAAAATAGATTTCGGTAACTGATCCGAAGGAAATAATCATTTAAAAATATATCGTGTTTTTGAATGCTTAGAAAGCAAATGTTGAATTTGTAGAGTATTCATTTTAAAAAAGCGTTCGAATATTTCTATGTTTATCAATATCAAGCATGGAATGGTATTCACAGTATACTAAACAAGTAACTGTTTCAGTAAGTGGTTGCGAAAATCTTCCTTTGATTGTTATAGTACCTTGCCAGATCAAATTTGAACATACAGTTGAATTTGATTGATCAGTAGTTAAGTCAAAGGCTAATATAAAAATATTTGTATCAAACATTTCATTTGACTTCGCCTTTGCTGAATGGGTATAGAGCATTTTTTATTTGAAGAACATGATGATGAGCCAATAAAATGCTGGTGTAAATTATTATGTGATTCATAAAAAGTTGTGCTTCTATTATCTTCAAATTTGATTCAGTGTCGGTTTCTAAATATTGAGTGTAAATTATTGTTTACTACACCGACAGCATTTCCTTCGATAACGTTGTTATCATTTTTTCTAAGTTGCACTACAAGTCGTAGGTAAACACTTGATAAATCTCGGTACGTTTCCCCATATTCTAAGCAAACAAATTCGTTTGAGGAGGCACCGTCCAAGGAATCAATTGGGACTTCCCCATAGAACTTTGTGTGGGGTTTGGTGCAAACAAATCCAATTCACTTTTCGTACATTCGATATGGTTACTCATTTTGCTTTAGAGAAAATATCGCTAAAATTTAATTTTCTTATAGACTTTTTTTTTATGCGTCTCGGTATGTTTACGTTGTCGTTTAGATGTTAAATGAAGTGTTTTTTATTTCTAGTACCCACCTTTTTATTTCTTTTTTCTCTTCCATTTTGAAAACATGTAATTTTATCGATTGCTTTGTTTGATAGGTTTTATAAAGCAATTTCATTTTGTTCTTGAATTATATTTCTTACCGGCTTTCTCCCAAATTCATTTCAGTCTCAGCGGCCTGATTTTTTATAGCAGTTATGCCCGAAAGAAAAAGTGTTAATGTAATTAAAACGACCAAAAAACAAGCTTCCGATTCCTCGTCCTTGTTGCACTATTCGGGGTGACACATAAAGGCTTCCGATGTTGCTTAATCCCCCGCCACCCTGATTTACATAATAATCCTGATAAGATTTCACCATGATGACTGTTCTAAGTAAATATTTTTTGTGTATGTTTTATTTGTAGAGTTTATATGCTTTGCATATAGAGGTATCCTTCTTCTAAAGTGAAGAGTAACGAAAATAGGAACAGCTGAAGCTGCAAATGGGATCTTGTATCCATTTGAATCCGTAATTAGTATTTAGATTTCATTTGGGGACCATATATTTAATAATATTAAATTGAATATTTTTCTCTTTTTCGATATAATGCATTACACGAAGGCATCTGGGTCTTTTACTACCTACTGACCTTGGTTTTATTATTTTCGTGTAAATAAAAATCAATCCATTTTCAGACATTTTTAACTCATGGGATACATTTTTATACCTAAATGTTTCAGCATTTACTAAACTAACAAATTCGGTTTCTTTAAAACTTTTATCTTGATTGGTGTATATTTAATGTAATTATTCAAATATATATCTGTAATACCGACTTCCCAATCGTCGTTCATGTCTTCAGGGATATTAATAATGTTTGTAAATGCACACTTTACGTTAACAGGGAAAACATTGGTACAATCATTACTAAGCAATGTGATAAAAATCTCTTTCGACTAACCCATAGTTGGTCTCTTAATTTTAGTTATTGATACGATATCCAATTTATTTTGTTTTTACCAGCTTGTACTGGATTTTTTGTTCGAGCCCGTCGTGTTGACTTCTCACGTCCTGTTACATATCTAAGATCTCGATATGGTAATGTTTTCGTTTTTTAATTTTTCTAGTTTTGCTTTTAATTTACGTTGTCGTTCAGTAAGCTTCACATTTGACACTGCCTTTTCCAATCCTAATTCCTTTATATCTATCTTAATATTCCTTTGAATTTAAATTCTCGTCATCACTTTCAGGTGGTAATGGAAGAAGCTCTAATTTTTCTGGAAGTGAATGTTCATACTTTGATATTTATTTTGATGTGCTTGGTTTTATATTTATCCGATCTGTGGTTTGAGTTTCATTTGTTCTGGTCGAAAAAAGAGGAGCTTTTTGTTCATTTTGAACATTCTATGACTTGCTACGTTTTTTATTTTGGTAGTAACTCAATTCTTGACGAATTTGAATCCGCTTGTCAAAATCACTTATTTTGTTATTATTTAAAATTGGTAAAAATTGTATATTTATTAGTAAATTCCCCCTATCATTGTTTAATTTCTGATAGGAGTTAGGATGCATTTAAAATAACTTTAGTTAAATTGTGTTTATTTTTAATCATTTTTAAAAGTTTCCCAAAAATTCCAGAAAGCAACGAACTTAACAGAATAGGTAAAAGTCCCCCTTTTTTAATACGACCTTTCTCTTAGAGTTTAATGTACGTTTTAGACTCGAAAGATATCGCAAAGCATTTTTATACTTTTTTAGAGCACTTAGATGTGGTTAAGTAACTTTAAAGTTTCCTTGTAATGTGTTCAATAAAATCTCCACTATTGTTTTTACTAGTTCACTATCATTATAATTGCCTTACGTAGCCTATTATCGGCTTTTTTGAGCACATACAATAAATGTTTGTTCGCTTTCAAGCGATTTAGACTTTTTTTGTAAACCATTTTCATCTAAATAGCACATTGTATATTCCGAATTACATATGTGTGATCTAAATCTTAATAGATCGTTAATTCCCTGAGTGAGATCAATAAGTAAATATCCGTGTGGCTTCTCCGTTACTTCCTTATATATTCTAAATAACTCCGTTGGGTTTTCAGGATAAAGTTGTATTGCTAAACATTGAAATTGAAGCTTATCACGAGGATTCTTAAAAGCAACCATATATTTGGTATTTAGTGAAATATCTCTGGTATGCGAAGATTTATGAAATATGTTCTTAGTCACCACTACTACTGATAAGTTCCCATGGCGTTAGCCTTTAGTAAACAGCTCACAAACATTTTTGTTAAACGCTGCCATCATCAAATCGTCCAATATTAAAAAAATATGTTTATTTGTTCCATTTTTAATTGTATCAGGAACTTCAGGAACTTCTTTAAAATTTGGCTTGGCGCTCTCCTCTCCATAACACCAAATAATTCGATCTATTGAAATATTTAAAAGATCACTCTTCTTAGTTATTAGATTTTCTAAACAGGTTGTTTATCCCGATCCTGATGGTCCGTAAATTAGCATTGTAAAAGGGTTAACATTTGCGTTAACATTTTTTTAATATTATTTAATATTTTTGTTTTGAATCAGGATAAATTTTAAAAAATTTCATATAACTATTTTCCTATATAATGTTTTGTAAATTACACTAGTTTTGTTTTATTTTCTCCTAGTCGCGTTTCTTCGCTCAGTTCTTCTCGAAATGAGTATCAGATCCGCAACAATAATAATAGTAGGAAATAACCTGATTTATACACTTATTATTTTGACTGAATTTTAAACATATGTGTTACCATTACTGTATATTTCATAATTTGTGTTTTCTAGGTATACAAATAACTTAAACAAATTATTTAATGAACACAGAAGTGGACGTTTTTTCTTGTGTATTCTACAATTGGTGGAAAAATTGGGTAATTGTGATAAACTTTTTCCGATATGAATATCGATAATGTTTGTTGATAAATACTCAGCTAAAAAATGTTTTTTAATTTCAACACGAACAATAACTGTATGATAGTTATTAAGTGGTGTTAGTATTTCTTCAAGACTTGTATACCAGCTGACCAACCAATCCGTTTATATTCTGCTGATTTAGGTGTTGCTGCTTTAGAGCCTCATTATTCAATTCTTTTATATTAATGGCGGTTTAAAATGAAAGAAATTTGATATCACGGTTCCAGCAAGCATGCATGCAAAAATTTGATTTTTGTTTCCAAGTACATATTGAAAATCTACAATAAAGCTTGAATTACGATCAAGAGTGTTCATGATTGGTAAGTTGTCAACTATTCGAAAATTTTCACCCATGATCTGGATGCAGCAAAGTAAAAATATTTTTATTGGATTTGACAAAACAAATGGATGCAACTGCTTACATATAAGCAATTTATTCAGTTGAAGCTGGATCAGTATGACTTCTTGATGTCTGATACAATTGTTGATCATCCGTGTATGCCTTTCATAAAATGTAACTTTGGATTTAGGAAATCAGATAAGCAATACGTTTTTGTAATTAATCAGTATGGTAACAAAATTGAGTTCGATTCTGAGTCCTGGAGATCATTACTACGATTAGCCATTTTTTTCACTACGTTTTCATGTTGGAATTCTATATTGCGACAGCAAGTAATACAATACTCATATTATTCGTAAGTGTGCATCCTTACAACGATTTGATATTCAATTATCTGATCTAGAGGGTTCCTATGATAAAGATGTGAAAAAAATATTTAACACGAATTTGAAATTTCAAAAAAGATGCGTACAGACACATGGCAAATTGATTTAGTCGAAATGATACCTTTTAGGAAAAAAAATAAGGGTTTTAGAGGCAATGAAAGCTTTTCTTATAAAGAGTAAAAGTAAACCCAAGAATATTCAGTCAGATCAAGTCAAATTAATAACAAAATTTCATATTAATCATTATCATACCTATACTCATCTTAAGGCTTCTATATGTGTCCGCTTTAATCGAACATTAAAAAATCACATGTGGAAAATGTTTAGTATGCATGGAAAATATAAGTAGATTGATAATATTAATTATATCGTGGGTCAATACAATAATTTATATCACCGAACAATTAAAATTAAACCTATAGAAGTCTTCTCTAAAAATAAAGAGCTTGTTTTAAAACCAGTATAAAATAATTCCAAAACATAAATTTTCAGTAGGTAGTGTTCATGAAGGGACATAAACCACACTGGACCACAAAAGTTTTTAAAATTTTAAAAGTTAAGTCAACCCATCCGGTTACTTATGAAATTGAAGATTATATAAGTACCCCTTAAAGGGTCATTTTATCAAGAGGAGTAAAAAAAAGTAACAGATAAAAATGCTTTCCTAGTAGAGAAAATACTTCAGAGACAAAATAACCAAGTCCTTGGAGCGGTTTTGAATCCAGCCACAACTTATGGATTTCTGTAAATGACCTGTTAAAGTAATGAAACGCGAAACTAAAAAATTGATTTTTTTCATTATTTATATTTATTTATTTATTCATTTAATGTTATTATACAAATATTTTTTATTACTATGTTAGGTTACTGCTTAATATATTTTCAATATAATAATGACAATGACAACAATAATAATCGTCCTTATAATTAAGACTAATTTTATTCATAACTTCTGTATAAAGAATGTGGCATCTACTACGAATTACTCGCTGAGCTCCATAAAATGTATTTTTTATATTTTATACATTCGATATAATCTTCATGATTCAGTTTCTTAATAATTGATTTCTTAACTTCTTTTATTTTTTTTATACAACCGCTTTCCTAGCTCTCTGTTATTAGCCTGAACAATATTAAATTGGTTTTCCAGTCTATAATTTGAGGTATCGAAGCGTTCTGGATTGTTTTTAATTGTTTGGTAATTTTACTTTGTTCTTGAATTATATTTCTTAAAGGCTTTCTCCCAAATTCATTGATTACAGCCTTACCAGTCTCAGCAGCCTGATTTTTTATAGCAGTTATGCCCGAAAGAAAAAGTGGTTTTATGTAATTAAAAAGACCGCTAAAAAAATTTCCTATTCCTCGTCCTTGTTGCACTATATGCGGAGATTTGTAAAGACTTCCGATGTTGCTTAAGCCCCCACCACACTGATTTACATAATAATCCTGATAAGATTTCACCATGATGACTATTTTGGTTCTAAATAAATAACATTTGGGTATGCATTATTTATAGTCCTGACCTTCTTCTTCTTCTAAAGTGAAGAGTAACGAAAATGGGAACAGCTGAAGTTTCAAATGGTACCTTATATCTATTGGAATCAGTAATGAGTATTGAGATTTCATTTGGCGACCATATGTCCAAAGGGTAATATTCAATATTTTTAAATTGAATATTTCTTTCCTTTCCATTATAATGCATTACACGAAGACATCGCGGTCTTTTACTACCTACTGCCCTTGGTTTTATTATGTCAGTGTAAATAAAAATCAATCCATTTTCAGGAATATTCGTTTTAACGGATACATTTTTATTCCTAAATGTTTCTGCATTTACAAGACTAACAAACTCGGTTTCTTCAACGACATTTTTATCTTGGTTAGGTGTATATTTAATGTAATTATTCAAATATATGTCTGAAATACCGACTTCCCAGTCATCGTTCATGTCTTCTGGAATGTTAACAATGTTTGTAAATGCACACTTTACGTTGTCAGGAAATACATTCATTGAGTCGTTACTTAACAATGTGATAAAAATCTCATTTAAATAACCCATATTTGATATTTATGGAAGTTAATGATACGAAATCCAATTTAATTTATTTTTACCAGTTTGTACTGGATTTTTTGTTCTAACCGATCGCATTAACCTTTCACGTCCTGTTACATATTTAAAATTTTGATAAGGTAAAGTTTCCGTTTTCAATTTTTGTAGTTTTGCTTTGAATTTGCGTTGTCGTTCATTAAGCTTCGCTTTGAGCACTGGTTTCTCTAATCCTATTTTCTTTTTATCTGTTTCACTATCTAAAAAAGAGGTATCACTCACTTTTCGTTTATCTGAAACAACATTTTCTTTTGTATTTTTAACTAAAATCCTCATTATCACTTTCAGGTGGTAAATCGGGAAACTCAAATTTTTCCGGACGTGAGTGATCGTACTTTGATGTTGATTTTGATGTGCTGGGTTTTATATCAATCCAATCAGTGGTTTGGGATTCAATTGTTTTGGTTGTAATAGGATTCGCTTTTTGTTCATTTTGAAAATTCCATGATTTATTACGTTTTTTGTTTTGATAGTAACTTAATTCTTGACGAATTTTGATCCATTTATCGAAATCACTTATTTTGTTATTATTTAATATTGGTAAAAATTTTATATTTATTAATTCATTTCCTCTATCATTGTTTATCAATTTCTGATAGCTGTTAGGATGCATTAAAATTACTTTGCTTAAATTATGTTTATTCTTAATCATTTTTTAATAGTTTTCCAAAAATTCCAGAAAGCAATGAAGTTATTAGAATCGGTAGAAATCCCCCTTTTTGAATAAGGACTTTTCTCTTAGAGTTTAATGTACGTTTTGGGCACGAAAGGTAGCGCAATGCATTTTTATACTTTTTTAGAGCATTAAGATGGGATTTAGTAACTTTATGGTTTCCCTGTAATGTGTTCAATACAATCTCTACTATTGTTTTTACCAGGTCACTATTACTATTGCTTATAATTGCCTTACGTAGTCTATTGTCGGCCTTTTTGAGCACATACAATAAATGATTGTTCGCTTTCAAGCGATTTAGGCTCTTTTTGTAAACCATTTTCATTTGAATAGCACACAGAATATTCTGAATTAAAAATGTCAGATCTAAATCTTAAGAGATCGTTAATGCCCTGAGTGAGATCAATAAGTAAATATCCGTGAGGTTGCTCCGTTACTTCTTTATATATTCTAAATAGCTCCGTGGGGTTTTCTGGGTAAATTTGTCTTGCTAAACATTGAAATTAAAGCTTATCACGAGGATTTTTGAAAGCAACAATGTATTTGGTATTTAGTGAAATATCTCTGGTGTGCGAAGATTTATGAAATATGTTCTGAGTTACCACTATTACTGATAAATTCCTATGGTGTGATCCTTTTGTAAACAGCTCACACACATTTTTATTAAAGGCTCCCATCATCAAGTCATCCAATATTAAAAGAATTGGTTCATTCGTTTCATTTTCAACTGTTTCAGGGACTCCTTTAAAATATTCAATCTTTTCGAAATTGGGCTTGGCACTCTCCTCTGCATAACACCAAATAATTCGATCTATTGAAATATTAAAAAGATCATTCTTTTTGGTGATTAGATGTTCTAAAAAGGTTTTTTTCCCGATCCTGAGGGTCCACAAATAAGCATTGTAAAAGGATGTATAAATTGTGTAAACTTTTTTTATTACAAAAATTTTTTTATTCGGAATGAATTTTAATATATTATATTATTACTAATTGCTTATATAATGTTTTTAAGTTATATTAGGTTTTATTAATATTCACTTGATCGCGTTTCTTGGAGCAGTTCTTCTCGAAATGAGTATCAGATCCGCAATAATTACAATAAATAAGTTGCGTGTATCCATTTTTACGGGGATCATTTCCAAAAAATCTCTTAAAAGAATCCATAATAAGAGACAACCTGATAGGACCATGAATTTCTTTTTACTAAATTTTAAACACATGTGTCACCATTACTATATATTTCATAATTGGTGTTTTCTAAGAATACAAACAGCTTAAATAAATTATTTAATGAACATCGAAGTGGAAGTTTTTTCTTGTGTATTCTACAATTCGTAAAAAAATTGGGTAGTTGAGTTAAACTTCTTCCGATATCTATATCGATAATGTTTGTTGATAAATACTTGATTAAAAAATTCTTTTTTTAATTTCACCACGAACAAGAACTGTGTGATACTTATTGAGTGGTGTGAGTATTTCTTCAAGACTTGTGTATGGAATATCTCCAGCTGACCAATCCAATCCGTTTATGTTCTGCTGGTTAAGGTGCTGCTGCTTAAGAGCTCCATTATCCAATTCTTTTATGTTATATGGCGGTTTGAAATGGAAAAAATTAGGTATAACAGTTCCAGCAGGCATAAACGCCAGCTCCTTAACGAAAACTTGTTTGTTGTTACCAAGTACATATTGAAAATCTACTATAATGCTTGAATTAGATCGACTGTGTTCATCATTGGTTGAGATTTTTTAATCAACTGAGGGTGTGCTTGCTAGGGCTTTCTCCTTTATATACCGGTAAGACTAGAACATATTTACAGTTTATTTAAAGTAGTCTTACCTGATGGACATGTGTGTAACTAAAAGAAATAAAACTTCTCGAAAGAAACAGGACCACGAAGTCATTTTTGGATTCGAGTATTATGTTGTTCATAACTTAAAATTGAAATGTGGTCTGTCAACTACTCGAAAATTTTTGCCGATGGTTTGGATGCAGCAAAGTAAAAATAATTTCATTGGATTTGACAAAGACGAATGGATGCAACTTCTTACGTATAAGGAATTTATTCAGTTGAAGCTGGATCAGTATGACTTCTTGATGTCTGATACAATTGTTGATCATCCGTGTATGCCTTTCATAAAATGTAACTTTGGATTTAGGAAATCAGATAAGCAATACGTTTTTGTAATTAATCAGTATGGTAACAAAATTGAGTTCGATTCTGAGTCCTGGAGATCATTACTAAGATTAGGCATATTTTTTACTACATTTTTATGTTGGAACTCCATATTAAGACAGCAAGTAATATATCTTTACAATAATCATATTATTCCTAAGTGTGTATCTTTACAAAAATTTGATATTCAACTATCTGATTTAGAAGGTACCTATGATAAGGATGTGCAAATAGATTTAACACGATTATGTTTTGAAATATCAAAAAAGATGCGTTCAGAAATAAAAAGGGATGTTCTTGTATATAAGCAAGCATTATTGACTAAGCAACCATCGTCATCAAATAAAAAATAATACTAATAAATCAACACCTTAAGATGAGCAAACAACAAGTTGTCGATGAAATTCATAAGGCAGCGCGAAAAAACTTCATACGGCGAAAGTTCGTTCAAAAAGGGATAAATGACACATGGCAAATTGATTTAGTTGAAATGATACCATTTTCGAAAGAAAATAAGGGTTTTAGATATTTACTGACCGTTATTGACACGTTCTCAAAGTATGCATACGCCGAGGCAGTTAAGTCAAAGTCTGCCCTGGATGTAGCAGAACCAATGAAATCTGTTTTTAAAAAGAGTAAAAGTACACCCAAGAATATTCAGTCAGATCAAGGGAAAGAATTTTTTAATTCCACTTTTAGGAAATTAATGGATAAATTTGATATAAATCATTATCATACTTATACGCATCTCAAGGCTTCTATATGTGAACGCTTTAATAGAACATTAAAAAATCGTATGTGGAAAATGTTTAGTATGCAGGATAAATATAAGTGGATTCATAACATCAATTATCTCGTAAATCAATACAATAATTCATATCACCGAACAATTAAAATGAAGCCTATAGATGTCTGCACGAAAAATGAAGAGTTTATTTTAAAATCGGTATATAATATACCAAAAATATTTCCAAAACATAAATTTTTAGTAGGTGATTTTGTTAGAATAAGTAAATACAAGGGAGCATTTATGAAGGGATACGAACCTAATTGGACCACAGAAGTTTTTAAAGTTTTAAAAGTCAAGTCTACATACCCCGTAACATATGAAATACAAGATTATATGGGTACCCCTATTAATGGGTCATTTTATGAAGAGGAACTTAAAAAAGTGAAAGACAAAAATGCTTTCTAGTAGAGAAAATACTAAAAAGGAAAAATAATCAAGTGCTTGTAAAATGGAGCGGTTTCGATTCCAGCCACAACTCATGGATATCTGTAAATGACCTGCTAAAGTAATAAAACGCAACAATAACAAGTTTAATTTTTTATCTATTTATTTACAAATTTTTATTCTTATAATATAAACATTTACTTAATAACGGGTTTAATTTTAACTACTTAATATATGTTCAATATTATAATGACCATGAGCCAATGTATTACAATTATCTGGTAAAATATATCTCTTATCATCCTTATAATTAAGACTTATTTTATTCATAATTTCAGTATAGAGGATGTGCGACCTACTTCGAATAACTCGCTGGGATCCATAAAATGTTTTTTATATTTTATACATTCTATATAATCTTCATGATTCAGTTTTTTAATAACTGATTTCTTAACTCCTTTAATTTTTTTTATACATTCGTTTTCGTTTCCTTCCTTATCAACTAAACAAGAGTATGCCTTAGCCTTCAGTCCAGCAAAAGAAGTCATAACCCTACCTGCATGTTCATCCTTCATTTTGCCAGGTTCCCTATTATTAGCTTTAACTATATTAAATTGGTTTTCTAGTTTATAATTTGAGGTATCAAATCGTTCAGGATTTTCTTTTATAGTTTCGTAAAAGTCTTCCTCTGAAGATAAAATAAATGAACCAGTATCCATATATATAATTTTCGAAAAAGGACTTTTAAGCAATAAAAAATTATAAAAAAATTCATATATTAATCATTTTGATAATTCTAAAATAGCAGCCCCTATTATGTATACATAATTTGTGATGGTGTTGACTCAATTGCCGCTAGATCAGACCCGAATATTTCAACGCTATGGAAATCATATCTAGCTATGCGTTGTCTAAAACCTGGAGGATTCAGTCTTGACTTATAGTGTTTTACTAAAACTATATTTCTACGCTTAGCCATTGTTTTTCCATATACTGCATTATTCATTAACTTAACAAATTTTTTTTCAAAATCATTTCCCGCTAATTTTTTCTGATTAGTATTTAAGTCAATATAATGCTATTTGGTTTACTATGATCAAAGTTATTCAGGCATTTATTATTAGCTATAGAAATTCGTTGCGTACATTGAGTTAACCCTCCTCGTATTGTTCTTTTCGAAAAATTGTATATGTCTCCATCGCTAATTAATTCTAAATTTACATTGGTATACTTGAGCATAGCATCCCAAGATATTGAAGGTGCTGTTACAACTAACTTATAAATTCTCCGACAAATTTCCATAAAATTTTCAAAGATATCAGTCAAAATTTAAACGTCATTTTCTAAATAAAGTTTTTAATAATCTCTAATAGTGTTACAATTAAAAGTTTCCCAAACCTTTTGAGCAAAATTGTAATCCTCGGTACTACAATTTTCTTCACTGAGAGAGTTATAAAACTTAGCAATGTCAGGAAGATGGGTGTCATCAAAATTTTCAAAACTATCTAAATAGTCGTATGGAAAGACCCACTTCCTACTCATTCGCATACATTTTTCTCCCGGAAATTTCGTGCTTAGAACTTTAAAATTTTTTTCCTCCATGTACCTTGAAAGTTTTTCTAAACTTGAATTTTAAAACCTAATTGAATCGATATATCTTATTTTTATCTATTTGAGGCATTTATTTTAATTGTCTGCGTTAGTGCTATGTAAAGTTCTTTATTACAAGGTATAGGGCTTAAGTCGCCTTCTAATTCAGTATGAATAAATGTATATCATATTTCGATAAATTATGAAAGACTACGGGGAAGAAGGGATCACTTAATTTATATTTTGGCTTACAATTTTTATGAATAGTTCCCACGTAATTTCCAATAAATTGGGCGAAGTGTTTTTCCAGGTCGTCATCATGTATTTCTTCTGTTCATCGTCATTTATTGGACTTGTGCTCGGAACTTTGGGGGTTGACCAATATTTGTAAAACAAACTCATAGTTTTTTCTTTATTAGTATTAAATATATGTAATTTCTTTATATTTTTTGTAACACACCTTCATATGAGTACAATTCGTTAAGAGCCGGATTATATTTATGCGCAATGTAAAATGATACTGAACATGCAGTATGCTTTTGTACTTTTGTTGTCGAGTTGTTGTTGAGTTTAGGCATGTACTGTAATTTTCAAGATTAGCCTCAATGTCAGCATATATCACCACTGTAGGTGATAATTTTTTGTGAAAGCCAACTCGTGTACTTCAAGAATTTTTTCGGTCGAGTAGTGGGAATATACGGGAGCGGCGGTTTTCGCAGCGGAGGTTTGAACGCTGCCGAGACTGCCGCTGCGATGACCGCCGCTGCGGTCTTATACTCTAGTTTTTCTTATATGTTATACGATTCCTTTTGAGGAGTGTGTCTAGGAAAAATGAGCTAAAGAATCACTTTAATGTTAAAGTTGTATAAGACTTATAGGATCACTTTTTAGGGCTGAGGATATCGAAATTGTTTTTGTCTACGATAAAGTTAGACGGGTGTGTATAGAAAAATTAGCTAGTGGAATCACTTTAAGGTTTATGTTTTAAATTTCTTATTGGGAACACTTTTCAGGGTTTATATCTAAAGGCCACCCAATAATATTTATGTGTAGGATAAGAAGTTTAGTTTTAAGAATTTCTTAAAACGGTGCACTGAAGCGGAAAATTGTACCGAATTTCAAATTCTGCCTCCTCCCGTATATTCCCACTACTCGACTGAAAAAGGCAAAAAACGACGATGACCTCCGCTACCGTAAATAGTATACCCCCTCACTAAAAAAAAATTTGGTGTCATTGGAAAGCATTTTTCAAGCCCTTTCCAATGGTATAATTTTCTCTGTTCTAAAATAAAAAATTAGGAAATTCGAATGGCTGCATCGCGACATCTTATGCCAATGCTGGCCCGACTTTAACTGACCATTTATTCATATCTTGCTTACACAGAGATTGCCTTTCCTTAACCTATGTCGAAGTTGCACACCTTCGATATTTACCTACATCCAGACCCCTCCTACACCACGTTCACCCCCGGTAACTTGTTATCAATCCTAGTGTTCGTTTTCCTTCTAATAACCATTCTACTGGGGTATTGGGCTGCTCCTTTTGTTCGAGAACCAATCGGATTGGTTCTAGGAGTACAACATACCTGTATGCACTCCCTGTAGATGTCAACCTGTTAAGTGAACATTCTGGACTATAAAAATGACACCACTCAAATTGCTCAGGATCAGTTCTTCAAATGCCTCAGTACTGCATACCTATGGATCTAACCGTAGAATTTATCGATTCGGAAAACGAGGTTGAGATTGACAACCCGGAATTACCACCCACGCAAGATTCTGATCTCGAAATAATCGAAAACTCGGATCTGGAACTTGTCCAGGTTTCCGAAGCAGAAGATTCGGTTGATCGCCTTCTACAAAGCGTATTTCAACCGGCTGCATCGTCGACCCAAAATAGGGACCCAGGATTGGAGTTTCTTGAGTGGAGCCAGTTTCCTTTGGGGACTACTACGCAGGCTTTCTTGGAATCCCTTATCACACACGAAGAAGGTGAAGATGTATTTCAGTGCGCACAGGAATTTCAATTGGACGACGACCTATCCAGGCCAGAAGATGAGGTTTTTCCTAACGACGACCACATCTTTGAAGAACTTATGGGACCTCAACCGCCACCGACTAACCATTATTTAACTTTGCTGGATGATGGAGATGACGACGCATTACTAGATGTTTTATTTGACCTAGATTCTTAACTTTTTAATTATAAATACACCATGCATAAAGAAAAATAAAGTACAAACTATTTTAAAATTGAGGGCTTATAATTGTTTTTTATTTATTGAACAATTTTTCTTTGCCTTACAAATACTTTTTAGCTCTGCGTTGTGAACCAATAGACGATGCATATTAAAGTTGTATCGCAACCAAATTTTTCGTACTTTAGGACAGAAATAACAATAATAAAAGGAGGATTTAGATTTCTGATAGGCGAAGTTGTGTATTTTTAATGTATGCGCTTTTAGACCGCTGCGAGTAGTAAAGGATTTTGTTTCTGAACACAACTCGCAATGGTACTTCACCATTTCGATGTTTTTAAAAATAAACTGACTTTTCTATAAAAAATTTATCTTATATAGCATTTGAGGGACAATTCTTACGTTATATATACTAACTTTATTTTAACGCTATTGAAAGATTTATATAAATATAAAAAGAGATAGACATACTGATATGTATTTCTAACTTTATTCTCAAGTATTACATAGTTTGAATAAGTATTTTGGTGCATATAATGAAGACATATTGTTATCTCATTTACTCCACATGAATTGATAGAAGTGTATAGTTTCTGACAAGTATAAAAGACCATGTAATTTCTGGTTAAAGAATTAGTATACAACAGTTAGGTACTAGTGCACGACGAATCCAAACTTACGCTGATCAAAAATGGTATGCATATAAATTAAAAGTAAATACTTTATCACCTAATTTTGTTGAATTTTATAGGACTTCTTAGAGACCTTAAATGACGTGAAGCCTGTGATTGGCTACACAAAAATTGAAAATCTATGTATTGGATTTAAGTATAAGATCACTGGATGTAAGCTGAAAAAGACACCATATGGAACTAAAATAGCTCTATATTTAACTGATAAGGACGATAAAGATGTTTGGATATTTCTACCTAAAAGTTATGTGAACAAATTTTCTACAAAGACACCATTTAGGAAATTAAATGAGAATAGAATAACTCATATGGTATATAAAGGAAAAGATCTGAACAGATTTAGTTGTGCTCAAATTGAATTTTTATCAGTAAATAAGTAAAGTAAATAAGATTCTTCAATATAAAGAGCTGAGTTTTTAAATCCAACAACAGTCTTAAATCAGTCTCAAAAAGAAATAGTTGTCCTTAAAAATGTACGCTCAACAGATAGAACTATTCTTGATGCAATTTGAAGGCATGCTTTTCGAGCAACACCTACAAAGGATGGAGTTCCTAAAAGCTACTTTGGAGGATTTAGAGGAAAAAGAGTTGATCCATTCGAAGTTTGGATTCCATTATAAACTTTGTCCCTGGAGCGACGATGATGCTTCATCTGGACCAGACACATGTCAGTGTCATATGCTGCCTGCACTGAAAGAGGAAGCCCTTAGTCTAATGATTAAATATTATAAGTTAAACAAACGTATTGCTCCAAAACCATAAATAAAACGATTTAATTTTACCTAAATATATATGTTTTTTATTTTTTAAAATGGTTCTTAAACATTTTTATTATTAATTTATCATTAAATGAATAGTCGTTTTTCTTGAATTTTCTTAAAAAAGAATTTAGCGTTTTCTTTTTACTTTTAAAAAGACCGAACAGCATACAATAATGTCCGCAAGCGTTAGAAAAGTATCCTTGCAGTTGTTGCTTATTAAAACAAAATTTATAAGCGTTAGATTTTAAAAATATTAAAAATTCTTTTTTCTGGGGATATTGACCATATGAATCGAAAAATTCTGCTGACCTACGACTATCAAAATAAAATGCAATCCAATGAGTTCCAGGTTGATCTGAAGTGTCGGTATTTGCAATTATTAGTGCGGGATACTTTAAAATAGTTTTTGGTAACCTATCAGAAGGAAAAACTCCTTTAAAAATAGATTTTGTCTTTGACTGCTTAGAAAGAAAATGTTCAATTTGTAAAGTATTCATTTTAAAAGAGCGTACGAATATTTCTATGCTTATCAATATCAATCATTGAATCGTATTCACAGTATACCAAGCAAGTAACTGCTTCAGCAAGTGGTTCCGAAAATCTTCCTTCGATTCTTATAGTACCTTGAGAGATTAAATTTGAACATATAGTTGAATTTGATTGAACAGCAGTTAAGTCAAAGGCTAATATAAAACTGTTTGAATCAAACATTTCCTTGGTAATTTGTAGTCCACGATCGTAATGTTTAATTCCACATGATCTAAAAAGCATATTATAACCTCTTGAGCTCTGAACCTTTTCAGCGTTCGAGTAATCGAACTACAGAGCCTGGGAAGGAACTTGAACTCCGTTAACCAATAGGTTAAAGCGTTGAATTTTAAAATGTTCAAATTGAAATGGGTCTAAGCCTCGGTTTCCTGAGTATGAGCGGTTCTTAACCATACAAAAGGCCAGAAAATTTGGTATTTGACCAATAACTGCGTTGTCTATCGACAGTGTGTTGTTGCCCGGATATATTGTAAATGATTTGACTTCAACCTTGCTGAATGGGTACAGAGCATTTTTTGTTTGTAAAACATGATGATGAGCCAATAAAATGCTTGGGTTAACTCTTATGTGGTTCATGAAAAGTTGTGCTTCAAGTATCTTTAAATTTGATTCAGTACCAGTTTCCATTAAATAAAACGCTGTTTTTTCAATATTGAAATTGATTCTTAAATCAACATTGTTAACAAGCAGTTTGGTTTGATTGAAAATATCTCCATGAACTTTTTCGAATAACTCAACCTTGTTACTATTTTGAAACATATTTTTAAGGGTTTCATTCGAGTCCGGATAAACATATTTCCCTGCTGTTATTCTTCCAAAATTGGGAAAATAACCTTGGGAGGCCAAGTGACTTTCAGAGGCGTCACTCCCATAGTTTAAAATTGTTTGCAAATACGCTCTATAGTGATAATTATTATCACTTTGCGATACCAGTATATTATTTAAATAAATGGACGAACTTCTAAATATTGAATGTAGAATATTGTTTACAACACCAACAGCATTTCCTTCAATGCTGTTGTTATCATTTTTTTTAAGTTGCACAACAAGTCGTAAATAAACCCTGGATAAATCTTGATACGTTTCACCATTTCCCAAGCAAACAAATTCGATTGAAGAGGCACCGTCCAAAGAAGCAATTGGGTTGTATGAGACTTCTTCAGTTCTTAGAATAGAACTTTGCGTGGGGTGTGCCGCAAACAAATCTAATTCACTTTTCATACATTCGATATGCGTACTCATTTTGCTTTAGAAAAAATATCTTTAATATTTAATTTTCTTGTTGATTTTTTTTTTTTATGTTGCGTTTGGGTATGTTTACGTGGTCGTTTAGATGTATAATGAAGCCGTTTTTTCTTATTACCTAGCCTTTTATTTCTTTTTCCACTTCCACTTTGAAAACAGGTAATTTTATCAATTGCTTTATTTGAAAGATTTTGTAAAGCAATTTTACTTTGTTCTTGAATTATATTTCTTAAAGGCTTTCTCCCAAATTCATTGATTACAGCCTTACCAGTCTCAGCAGCCTGATTTTTTATAGCAGTTATGCCCGAAAGAAAAAGTGGTTTTATGTAATTAAAAAGACCGCTAAAAAAATTTCCTATTCCTCGTCCTTGTTGCACTATATGCGGAGATATGTAAAGACTTCCGATGTTGCTTAAGCCCCCACCACACTGATTTACATAATAATCCTGATAAGATTTCACCATGATGACTATTTTGGATCTAAATAAATAACATTTGGGTATGCATTATTTATAGTCCTGACCTTCTTCTTCTTCTAAAGTGAAGAGTAACGAAAATGGGAACAGCTGAAGTTTCAAATGGTACCTTATATCCATTGGAATCAGTAATGAGTATTGAGATTTCATTTGGCGACCATATGTCCAAAGGGTAATATTCAATATTTTTAAATTGAATATTTCTTTCCTTTCCATTATAATGCATTACACGAAGACATCGCGGTCTTTTACTACCTACTGCCCTTGGTTTTATTATGTCAGTGTAAATAAAAATCAATCCATTTTCAGGAATATTCGTTTTAACGGATACATTTTTATACCTAAATGTTTCTGCATTTACAAGACTAACAAACTCGGTTTCTTCAACGACATTTTTATCTTGGTTAGGTGTATATTTAATGTAATTATTCAAATATATGTCTGAAATACCGACTTCCCAGTCATCGTTCATGTCTTCTGGAATGTTAACAATGTTTGTAAATGCACACTTTACGTTGTCAGGAAATACATTCATTGAGTCGTTACTTAACAATGTGATAAAAATCTCATTTAAATAACCCATATTTGATATTTATGGAAGTTAATGATACGAAATCCAATTTAATTTATTTTTACCAGTTTGTACTGGATTTTTTGTTCTAACCGATCGCATTAACCTTTCACGTCCTGTTACATATTTAAAATTTTGATAAGGTAAAGTTTCCGTTTTCAATTTTTGTAGTTTTGCTTTGAATTTGCGTTGTCGTTCATTAAGCTTCGCTTTGAGCACTGGTTTCTCTAATCCTATTTTCTTTTTATCTGTTTCACTATCTAAAAAAGAGGTATCACTCACTTTTCGTTTATCTGAAACAACATTTTCTTTTGTATTTTTAACTAAAATCCTCATTATCACTTTCAGGTGGTAAATCGGGAAACTCAAATTTTTCCGGACGTGAGTGATCGTACTTTGATGTTGATTTTGATGTGCTGGGTTTTATATCAATCCAATCAGTGGTTTGGGATTCAATTGTTTTGGTTGTAATAGGATTCGCTTTTTGTTCATTTTGAAAATTCCATGATTTATTACGTTTTTTGTTTTGATAGTAACTTA